>NC_140971.1:20454578-20609578 GCF_056783735.1 Eptatretus burgeri
CCTTTCTTTTCCGTTCTTCAAAGCAAGAGAGTATTGCCATTAAGAGGTTTATATTAAACAACGAAGAAACATCTCTCGTCATGAGATGACGAGATGACGGATTCCAAACATGACTAATTGTAAATATCATTTTAAACTTACCCTCTGCATTGACAAGCCCCAGATATGACCTTCCCTCACTGACAGGGATAATCGGGAATGTTTAGTAGAACGCACCATCCACAAGCCTTGCGCAGGCCTTGGACGGGCCCACATCTTTAGGAGTTTTTGCAATACAGGCTGCAAGATATCACCTTTTTAGGTGAGTTGATCAAAAGTTCTCCAAATATTTTGTTGCACAGAGACACACCCATTTCTCCAATGTACTTTTCCAATTATTAGATCCTCGTGGAGGATCTCCAAGTCTTATTCACGTTGTTGTTCTTCATCTTCTTCTTGTGGACTTTTTTGTTTCACAGCCTACAGTTTTCATCGAAACTTCCTGAAACTTGGCATATATATGTAAAAATACCTGCGCAGACAGTAACCATCTCCGATTTTGAAAATTCCTCCTAGAAAAAAAATTATGACGTCAAAATATCTCCACTAATGGAAATCGCCTACACCATTATCTCCGAAACTAGGCAAGCTTTTTGAATTTTGTTTGCAGGAATCAAGCCGGGCATTAGCACAGATAATTTATCGCAAACCTGATACATCACAATGACGTCATATTCGTTTTTATGACGTCATCATTAAGAGGACGAGGATCTTAGCTCATTAACCTCCGCCATCGAAGATGGATGGAGGTTACTGTTTTCACCCGTCTATTTGTTTGTTTGTTTGTTTGTTTGTGAACAGTATTACGGAAAAACTCCTGGACGGATTTCGACAAAACTTGGTGGGGGGATTAGGTATGGTCCTAGGATCATGCCATTCGATTTTGGACTTGGACATTCGATTTTGGACAATATAGGCGCTATGGTGGCCGTTTTGAAAAAATATTTGAATTTTTGTTTTTGCATTTCTACATGTTTTTCCAACCAAAAAAAAAAGATTTGTTAGAGGAAAAAAAACCAAAATTTTGCAACTTTTTTTCAAAAAGATTTCGATTTTTATTTGAAAAATATTTGAATTTTTTTTTGCATTTCTACATGTTTTAAGTGATTTCCAACCCCCTCCCCCCTAAAAAAAATTTGATTTAGAAAATTTGCAACTTTTTTTAAAAAAAAATTTCGATTTTTTTGAGGCATTTCTACATGCGCGTCGATCTAGTTTAGTTTATTCAATCGTGGTTCAGTAGAGTCTGATCCGTTTAGACCTAAAATGAATAGGATATCAGGTTCACTTAAGTGACCCAGCAGTATTGACGGTGGAGGTTTTGCACTCCACCGAGTGCTCCCCCTCTAGTTTGAGCTTGTTTTTGACTTCTTTTCGAAGCTTTGTGAGCCATTTTTGGTAACATTCCTTATCTGGCACACACGATATACTTTATGGCACCCTGAACACTGCTATTTCCTGGGGTTTATTCGCATGCGCACTGAGAATTCTGGGGAGGATTACGTCATTTCAAAAGTCCTGTATTAGCTGATATTCCCATGCATCAAGGACCGGTGATGGGATGATATGGGATTTGATAGGACGGGAAAGCCATAGAACATCAATGACGAAGACAAGGACGACAACAACCAACAGCAATGCCAAGACCGAATGGCATCAGAAGCACTGCCCACTAGACTACTGCATGACTACATCCAGCCAGCATGGCGAATGCTTTGAGAAAGGTTTACTTCCGACTAGGCCAAACAGAATACATGCAATTCGTATATCAATGTGGATGCCGTAAGCACATTGCTTATTATCCCAACAAAGTATGGTGATGATGTGTGAAGCGGTGAGAGAAGGAGATAGAAAACAGAACAGACAAGCACCGTCCTTTTATTTATGTAGAAGATATTACAAAAGCAATTATTGACATTTTGTTGTCATGACTTTGTATAATAATGAAACGTTTTCACACAGTTCATCAGAGTATAGTAAGAGGAACACAATGCAAAAATGCACTACAATCTTGATAAACACCTTACGAGTTCCACCATGTGTGTGATGTTATGCCAGGTGAAGGCAAAGCTGGCAGCCATGACAACAGCCGAGCGAGCAGATCAGTCAGCACTAATTACAGAAAAGGTGAGCCAGGCTTCTGTTTCGATTTAATATTCACTCCTCTTTTCTTTTACAGGAGTACATCATCTTGGAAAAGCTTGCACAGTTTATTTGAATAGGTGAAGCCCATTTTACTCAACCTACCGTAAACGGAGCACACGTAAACCCAAGCATGCTCACAACTGCTTGATCAAAGGTCAGGGTTGAGGAGTGTAATTTTTGAGAAATAGAAGGCACAGAAACTGCTTTGATGGAGACTTTTGGGGGAGAGACTTTTGGGAGAGACACATGCAGACAAATACACGAGACAACACCGGACTTGACTTCAGGCAAACACAGCCGCTGAGTTTGGGGGAAGTGACAGCTTTCTGGGACACCGCCTGTACAGCGATGATGACAACTTTGTCAAATCACTTTTCTCTCCACAATTAAGGATAAATTTTCCCCTCTGTAGGGGATACCAACTCATGGAGTTTGTCCGTGCTCTATGCTCTAAATACTGAGCATCAAACAAGGAAGCAGTATGCACCATTTTTATAGTCTTTGGTATGCTATGACTCGACCCAGGTCAGAATAGAACCACCGACCTCTCGGACTGAGAAGACCCTCGAATTAATCTGTTGGTATTAATATGAACCACCGAGCCTGTTGTCGTATTAAAATGAACTTTAATGCTGTATCTTCATTATTTGATAATACGCTCCTCTCAAGATATTCTTCATATTAACAGCCATCGTATAATTAATATGATTAGTAACAGAAAATATTTTCTTACGACTCAAAATAATTATGTATATTGAAACCAAAGAAAATCTCAGCACATGTTGGGTTATTGTGAGTATCTCAATGATATAACTCCTTGAACACAACTTGTATTTCACTTTCATGTTGAATAATTTTCAAGTTTGAAAACCTTTCATATTGCCTGCCCAAAAAGTGGAAACATTCAAAACTAAAAGGCCACTCGGTAGAGTGCTTACCTCCGCTACGTAATGCCTGATCCACGAGAACATATCGGGCACATTACATTTTTGAAATATCATGCGATACAAGACTATATCGTTTTTGGCCCAATCTCTCAATGGTGAAGAGGAGGAGGAGATTGGGACCATTCTCTGTGCAGAGCATTGGTGTTGCTTAAGCAGTCTCCTTGGCTATTGGGCACAATCCTGGACGGGTCGCCACTCCGACACAGTATACCAGCAAGCTGGCACTGATTTTGCCAACCTCGGAAGGATGGCAGGCCGAGTTAACCCCACTTGGTATTAATTCAACTGCTGAGGGGGATTTGAACTCAGGACCCTCAGATCCAAAGCCCACCACCTTCACCATTAAGCCAACACCAGGCATTCACAACACCAGGCATCACTAAAAAATGGTGAAGAATCACTTTAAAAATCAAATAATTCTCGTATCCGGATTCGGATCTTTACCGAAATTGAATCAATTCTTCCTTGTCACACACCCAACGTGTCCACAAAGTTTCGTCCGAATCCGTCCACAACTTTTTGAGATATCGTGTTATATATTGGTTTCCACCCGATCTCTCAATGGTGAAGAATCACTTTAAAAAATTTCAGATCCGGATCCAGATTCAAATCTTCACCAAAATTGAACCAATTCTTTCTTGTCACACACCCAACATGCTCGCCAAGTTTCGGCCGAATTCGTCCATAACTTTTTGAGATGTGCTTTGTATTGTTTTTGGTCCAATCTCTCAATGGTGAAGAATCACTTTTAAAAATTTCATAGCTGGATCCATAACCAGATCTTCACCAAAATCTAATCAGTTTGTCCTTGTCACACACCCAACCAGTCCACAAAATTGAATCCAGATCCGTCCACAACTTTTTGAGATATCCTGCACACAGACAGACAAACAAACAAACACCCAGAAAGGGGTGAAAACAACCTCCTTCACCGAAGGTGGTGGACGTAAAAAGGAACCTGATCCTTTGGAACTGAAATCGTTTTTTCTCTTTGTTTAAAGAGCTGAGGCACATGGAGGAGCTGGCACATATAATGGCCCAGGACATAACAGACCAAAAATAACAGTGGGAATAGGGGAGGAGTTGTGGGGGGAGGGGGGGACACAAGAACAGCAGGGTAGAGGGACAAAATAGAGGGAGACTTAGAGGAAGAAAGGACAGGGGGGTAGAATGAGAGCAACGAGAGGGGGATGAGAACACAGGGAGTGAACAAGCTGGATACAGGCCCAAACTCTCAATCACAGGAATTGAAGGAAAAACTGTAGAAGAAGCAGAAATGGACCAAAATAAATTGAAGAGGATGGTGAGGGAGTGAGGAGAAACTCAATAACCTGGAAACCCACAAAGAGGTGGGCTTGAAGAGGGTTAATGAGGGTAGAAAAGATCATGCTTATGGATGGGGGTGACCTAACATGGTGGTGAACAGCTGTCTTCAAGTCCTGTAGGGAAGAATGAGATGGAACAGATTGAGGAGGTTGATTCAACAGGCAAGAGAAAATAGGAATGAATGAGTGGAGGTGAGCAATGAGCCTGGATTTTGGTAATTTCACCAGAGGTGTGTTACTGGCAGATCACATGCACTCTGCAGAAACCTTCGGGGGACAGAGCATGGAAAGGGCAGAGGGTGCAAGACAGAAAGAAGGTGGTAGAAGACATGGAGACCACCAACTCCCTGTCTGTGATGTGAAAGTGATAGGCTCAGAGACTCAGCTTCATCGTGGGAGATACCAATGATTTTGAAGGTCTTGGTTTCCACGGCGTTAAGCTAAGCAAGATGTGCGGCAGGGGCACTCACCCAAAGGGGAGAGCAGTACTCCATCAAGCTAAGGATGAAGGCCTTGTACATAGATAAAATTTCAGATGCGCCAAGGAAAGACTTGCATGACGGAATATTGGCCAGTTGGCGGCTGGTTTTGGAGGCCAATTTAGATATGTGGTTTGCCCAAGAGAGATCATGGCAGATAGTGAGGCCCAAAAGTTTTTGTAACTGAATATCTTCAAAATGG
Source organism: Eptatretus burgeri (assembly GCF_056783735.1). Lineage (NCBI taxonomy): Eukaryota > Metazoa > Chordata > Myxini > Myxiniformes > Myxinidae > Eptatretus > Eptatretus burgeri. Next base: position 20,459,716 of record NC_140971.1, read on the forward strand.
TTGTTGAGGAAGTAGATGGGAGGGTTTGCCAGACGGTCCTTTTAGAGAGACAGAGTGAGGATGAGATTTGTCAGGATTGGAAGCTATATTCCAAGTGTTGGACCAGCTTGGGATTCTATCAAGGTCTGCAGAGAGAGAGAGAAGTGGTTGCTGTCTGTCTATCTTAAAGATGAGGGAAGCTACGGCAGAGGATAGTGTGATCAGCAAAGAGATAAGGAGGATTTCCCAGAGAATCAGAAAGATCATTCATAAAGACTAGGAACAGGACTGGGCCCAAGACACTGCCTTGAATCACTCCCCTCCTTGCCAGGGGGGGGAGAAGAGAGGATCCTGTTCAAAGCCACATGTTGACTTCAAATGTAGAGGAAGTCAGGAAACCATGTGTGTAGGTGGCCCTGGTTGCTCTAGGCAGAGCTTTTGGAAAGCAAGCTGGGGTAAAAGACAATCAAATACTTGAGATATGTATGTCTAGTGAGATGGCCCTGATCTCATGTCTCTGATTGAGGACCTCCACAGCCATTGCTTGAACAATCGAAGCAGCATTTCTCGGGTAGAATGACCTGGTCTGATTCCAAAGTGATGGTGTGAGATGGTTTGAATCTGTGCATAAGAGAGAGCAGACTTCTTCCAGGTGACATTTAATATCAGGGGCAGTGGAGCTGGAAGATCAGTCCTGAAGTGAGATGGGTATGGGGAAAGGGGGAAGCTGTGAGGTGGTGGGGCGAGAGGGAAGATTATATGGGGCGGGCAGAGAGAAAGATTAGATGGGGCAGGCCGAGGGGAAAGCTGGGAGGTGTGTGGGGAGGAGGAAGCTGGGAGGGGGCTGGGAGAGGAGGAAGCCTGGAGTGAGCGTGATACAGAAGAAGATGAGAAGGTGTGGGTTGAGAGGGAATATGGGAGGGGGCAGGGCAAGGCAGAAGATATGAGTGTGGAGATAGGAGGGAGGGACAGGGCATGGGGAATGTTAGGAGAGGTGGGACATGAGTGACACAGAGAGGGGGAACATTGGGTGGAGGGATGCTGAATTGAGGACAAATAATTGGTGGGGTGGGAGAATGCGTGCCTGGTTGAGTTGATGTTGGGAAGGGGACTGACGTGAAGGGGTTTAACACCGTAATGTCCCACTCATGACAAAACAAATTTGGTTTGAGAATTTGAATGGCAGAAAGACGAAGACAAACTTCACGATTGAGGTGGCGGGAAGGATGACTTCGGGCATTCATAAAGACAGTGCTCTATGAGCATGACCAGATGGGGCACGTGTTTGCAAACTATTCAGGAGTGAAACAGGAAAGAAGGGAAGAAAGGAGTATTTATAAGTGAATTTGGGAAGATTAAACATTGAAAAATTGTCATTTAAAGGATTTGTATAGATGCAGAAAAAGGGGACCAGGAAAAAAATTGGAGATGAGGAAAAATCGTTAGGGACTGAATGCCTTTAGGAATGAGGTCAGCACGAGTGTGAATTTGGAATGGATTTTAATTACTTGTTAGTGGTTGTTTTGAGAAGGAGGAATGAAGGAATGGTTTTGAGGCAGGGTTATAAAAGTACGAGCCAAATGAAAGGTGTATTAGGAAAGAATAAACTTGAGCTAGGAGTGAATGAATGAATGAATGAATGAGAAAGGCTGTTGAACACATGGAAGTCCGAACCAGCCAAGGCAGATAATATGACATGAAATAGCCAAACAGGCATGGAAAGACACAGCAATGAGAACACGATATGAATAAGAAACGAAACAAACATACAGTGGACAATAATCGACGGCACAAAGATGAATCCGGAACGCTCTACTTAACTTTGGAATCAGGTCACTCACAGACATGAGATAAAGCTCAACGAATTTCTGATGCAAGTTGATCACCTGTAAGTGCAACCGAGAAATGCACAAGTATAAATATTGAAAATGTGTGACTATCCTCATTTGCAATTGGAATGATTTTGACAGAGGTTTGGTACAATAGACAGAAATCGAGGCAGTGTTGATGGACTTAACGACTGCTGAACACACCATGAAGATAACTCCCAGGCAAGAGGTCTACTTGTCACATCAGATGCAAACAATCATGTCTTCAGTGGTGAAATAAATATCTGCATTTCAGTGTAGACTTGTGGAAATGTCATGCGATAAACTGAGTCACATTTCACAATTGTGTTAACTCGTTGAAAAGGAGAAAGTTAAGCAATAAACCTAGTAAGCTTTGGATCTTTAGTTTCTGCAATGTATTATTTCCACTCTGCAAGCTGGTTGAGAAGGTTTAATTATTGAGCATCTGTGCATATTCTTCAGACAACTACTACCATAACAGCAATAAATATTTCTAAGACGGCAATCCTAACATCCTTCATGCACATGTGCTATGCAGTTGATTTGCACATATTTGCGCACGGAATTCCATCATTCTTGGCCACCATGATCTCAGAACATCAACTGAATTCAGTCTTGTGGGATTATTAGAAACGTGTTATTGCAGTGCGTGTTCCGCTTACAACTGTGTTTGCTTCCCATTGCCAGACTAGTTTTCCTGCTTAACATGCATATCTCACTGTGTCGGTGATGAAATATTTCATGAAAAACTGGACAAATGAAATTTCTCCTTTACATTTTGGTTGTATTAATTATTATTTTTTTATATCACACGTTATTTTTACATTTGAATACAAAAAAGGTACAAAAAAGTGAGTGCATTGGTGCGTAATCACATGTACAAATAGATTATTTAAATTATTGGAAAAAATAATAGTGAAAAATATAGTGGAAAAAATATTCTTTGAAAAGTGGGACACCACAGACACCAAGACTAAACACTTAATGCCTCCCTCCGGGAAGCAAAACTATGCAAGAAGGAAAGGTTTACTCGGCGACAGACAGACGCAGGTAAGGTCCAATGTTTTCCAGCAGGTGGCAGTGGCACATGAGGAGGGATTTGACTTGACTTCAAGTGATTCAATTTTAACTTGATTCCAATTTGAGATTGAAACTTTTGTGAAAGTTACTTCCATAATCAGAGCACAAAAATATTCATTCGTCTTTTATTTTAAATTAAAAAAACCACAAAAAAACGTATTTAAAGCACTCTTAAAAGATGAATAGCACAATTAGGAACACACACATGTAATGCACTATTAAAAGATTAACTCGACACCTCTCATCCATGTCACCCTTCACCACGGTTATATCAAAACGAGCTAATTTGTCGCATGGTCATGGATTATTTAGCCCCAATATGGGGCCATTCAAAAATTATGTAGCGCTTTTTTTAGAGTAATTTACGTAACATAACGCTTGATTATGTAATATAATTACGCTTGATTAAATTTACATAACGTAATGTAATTTACGTATGCTAAGCTTGAATGAAATTATGTAATGCTTGGTTAAACCTTACTAATAAATTTAATTTGACATTGATGAGATTTTTTGAGGTCCCTCATCGTTAGTAACACTCAATCCAAACAAAGCCATTGGAAATCTGACGCAACAAACCGGGGCAGTGCATAATTAGCAGAGGTCTACAAGCCTGATGTCATCGGCCAACACTTTTTTTAGGGAGGCGCATACCCTGCATGCTGGCAGGCTTGATGAAACCTAATTAATAATTTTTATTCGACGTATGATTAGAATTTTCTGGGTCCCTCATTGTAAATCTGTACTTGACCCAAACAAACCCGCCTTTGGAATAAACTTCCTCACTCTATTCTTTCCCATTCTTCCCTCCAGGCTTTCAAAACAGCTGTTCACCACCACCTCTTATCTTCCCCCATCCAAATCCTCGATCTTTTCTACCCCCGATAATCCACCCAAGCCCACTTCCTTCATTTCTCCTACTTTCCTTCCTGAAAGTCCCTGAAATGTCCATCTTCTCTTCGCCATGTACCCCGTCCCATCCCCATCCCTCTCCCTTCCACAGTTCACCTAATGTGTCTGTTCCCCACTGTTTTGTCCCTTCCACTCCCGCCCCTCTTGTCTCATGCCTCCTTGCTGTGAGTTGTGTGTTAGCTCTCATACGAGCCTCGACCAAGGTATACAAAAAAAAAACAAAAAAAAAAACCCAATGGAAACCTGATGCAGCAAACCCAGGCAGTGTATAATCAGCAGAGACCTACAGTCCTGATGTCTTCGGCCCACCATAAGACCAAGATGGCAACCATATTATTTTGTCTGGGTGCCATGGTGGGTGGGGTCAGGCAACAAATGTGGGTGGGATCCAGCAGCTGTCTGACCAATGGGTGCACATTTCCAAAATCAAACCCCCAACAAAAACCCCAACAACAACAGCAATGCGGAGCTGTGACGCGTCACAAGTAAAAAATCAATAAAACAAGAAACGAAATGATATAATGAGTGGAAAAAAACATGGCGTTCTGTGCCTACAGCTAAACCTTACAGTAATGGCAAATATACCATGCCAAACAAGAAAATGCTGTTTCAAAATAACTCCCACTCAGAAAATACAATTGTAAAAACCTTCAACCACCCTACAAAGAACATTACCAACTGCCCAAATTTGTTGAAATTTAAATGATTTCCCAGTGATTATAAAAATGAAATTCCAGTTGAATTCCTGCAAACATAAGTTTTCAAACAAAAGCGCAAGATTCCAATCTTTTGCACATATATTCTCTATTTTTGATTTCCTCGTTTTATAAGTTGCTTTCTTTGCTTATACAATTTTAAAACAAGAAAAGGAGCAATCAAAGATTGCAGACCTCGCCAGGACATCTTTCGAGTGGTGTATTTTTATAGGTTTTTGAAAGTAACAAACAGACCCAAATGCACTACCTTCTGGTGAAGGTAACAATTGAAGGTACACTACCTGAATAGCAGAGTCTAAATAGAAAGCAATCCCAGCCACATTAGGATCATTATCACTGAAGAACCACCATTCATTCAACAACTACCTCTGGTCTCCTTGAAGGGTGTTTGTATTATTTGTTTCTTGAAGAAATAAATTTTTTATGTTCCTTTGGTTCACCAAGTTTTTAACCTGGAGTTTGCACTCCAACGTAGCACCTCCTTTAATATTCAAACTTTTGATCAATGTGCTGTACCATATTCTTTACAGAGCGTTGGTGCTGCCAAAGCAGTTTTTTGGCAATGGTTATACTGGGTGGCTTGTCATTGCCTTCCCAGCGTTCTACAGTATGTCCATGCTCTATCCTTTTAAATTCCGAGCATTAAGCCAGGAAGCACCATGTGCAATTTTTTTTAAAGTCTGTGGTATGACTCGGACAGGGTTTGAACCACCAACCTCTCAGCTTCAGAGCGGACACTCTAACCATTACACCACCAAGGTTTTATATTCAAACTAGCACAGTGTATTATTAACCCCCATTGGACTTAGTCTGAAACAGGGGCTTGGATTTGGTCTCGATTTTCGTGTCCGTGCGTGCATGCATGCGTATGTGCGTCCACAACCATTTCTCGGACGTGCATTTATCGATCTTGTTCAAACTTGGTACGCAGACAAAGAATGATGGACTAGATATTATGCCCGTCATTTTTTTTCCACACCAGATCTAAGATGGCTGACTGCCGGCCATTTTAGTTGTAAATAACCCGGTATCAAACACGTCCTCAACCATTTCTCGCACATGCATTTATCGATGTTGTTCAAACTTGGCACACAGATAAAGAATGATGGATTACATACACACGTCATTTTCTTTCAAGATCAGATCCAAGATGGCCGACTGGTGGCCATTTCGTTACTTAAATGTGTCCCAAACTATTTCTCAGACATGCATGGTCCAATTTTATTCAAACTGGGCACAGTACAGGACGGCATATACGTGCACCTCACTTTATTTTGTGATCTTATCAAATTTGGCCAACTGGTAGACTGGCGGCCATTTTAGGTGTAAACAAACTGGGAGGCGACGATGGTTCACGAGCGGTATTTGACGATGTAGATTGATTCAGAAGTCAAGGATGAGACAATGTGATAATTTTTGACCAAGTTATAAAAATTATCAACATGATATGGTATGGGTGACAGGTTATTAGCTGCAAAATGTCAAAACCCGGTTTCGTTCAACAACTTTCAAAATTTGACCTTTGCATAACCTTTAAAGGTCACAAAACATTGTTGTGGACATTAAAATAAGGAAACAGGATACGTGCTATTGCTTATTGGAGTTAGTTCGTCGAAGAAGGTCGAAAACCCGGTTTGATTCCCACAACTTTTAAAATTTGACTTGTGTGGCCTTAAAAGGTCAAAGGTCAAGGATTATGACCTTTAGTGCAAAACTTCCTCTGGAACATTCCAGGAACGATATAACGTCATATAGGCTATATGGCATTTCGCACTCCTCGGATTATCCATACTTTGATGAAATCAGCGTAAAAACAAACTTGAAGGGGGCACCACGGGCAAGGTGTTCGAGATAGAGAAAAATGATTTCAAGACTTTAGGTGGGGAATGACCTCAAGATTATGCATAAAAAATATTGTCATCCTAGCTCTCAAAGTTTTGGTGGTTGAATGATTTTTATGTCAAAATTCGCAATTTTCTAAGTTTTTGACCTTGTGACCTTGACCTTGGGACGAAAATGAAAAATCGGACAACGACAAGTTTTAGATTATTCATTTTGCTATTCAAATACCGAAGAATCCATTCCATTCAGTCAATTCCCTCGGAGAAGATAGATTTTTAATCCGACTACCCCCTAAAAAATGGCTATTTTTGGGGCGTGGCTCCGCCCACAATGGGCGTAGCCACGCCCTCATCCAGGAAAACACAACCAGACATTGATATCGAACACATAACCAAGTTTCATCAAAATAGGATCAACGTCCACGGAGTTATGCTCTGGACAGACAGACACGCAGACAAGCCAGTAGGCGGACATGGGTAGTCGATCAAGTCGAATTTAGTCGTTTTTCAGCCGTTACTAGCCAACAAAAGCGTCCGTAGCAACGGTTCTTTCTCATACATAACTAGGACATACCATGAACCTACCATACCAGTTTCATGTATATCTGACTCATAGTCTCTGAGATATAACGAACTTCGTTTTTTTTGTTTTTTTTCGACCAGGGTTCATTCAAAGTCTATCTTCTCCGACAGTTTTCATGGGAGCGGGCTGAATTTTTTTTGTCAAGGAGGCTGAATGTGTTGCCCACAAACGATCATAGTTTGCTTTTTGAATTTCGATATTTTTATTTTTTTAGATTTTTTTGAAAATTTCAAAGGCCCGTTGCTAGGCAACTGAGGGGTCCATAGCAACGGTTCTCAAATGCGCACAACTAGGTCATGGTCTGAACTTACCACCAGAGTTTCATCAAAATCGGCCTATGATTAACGGAGTACTGGCCTGGACAGACAAACAAACAGACAGACAAGCCGGTAGGCGGACATGGGTCGTCGACTACCCAATAGTACCTGCCGTGATGGGCCCGTTCGATGGGGAATGACCTGAGGATTAAGCACAAGAAAATTCATGATTCGAGCTTCAAGGGTTAATGCTGCAGAATGTTTTTTCGTTAAAATACCCCCACATTTAGAGGTTTTTCGGCCGTTTACTAGGCAACGGAGGGGTCCATAGCAACGGTTCTTTCTCACACATAACCAGGACATACCATGAACCTACCATACCAGTTTCATGTATATCTGACTCTTAGTCTCTGAGATATAACGAATTTCGTTTTTTTTTATTGTTTTCGACCAGGGTTCATTCAAAGTCTATCTTCTCGGACAGTTTTCATAGGATCCGGCTGGAAATTTTTGACAATATGGCTGAATGTACTGCCCACAGTCGCTCGTGGCCCGATTTTTGATTTTGGAAAAAATTGATTTTTTCTGATTTTTCAAAAATTTAAAAGGCCTGTTGCTAGGCAATGGTGGTGTCCATCGCAACAGTTCTCATTTGCACACAACTAGGTCATGGTAGAAACCTACCAACCAAGTTTCTTTGAAATTGCCATTGTATTAACGGAGCACTGGACTGAACAGAGGGACAGACAGACAGACAAGCCGATAGGCGGACATGGGTAGTCGACTACCCAATAGAACCTGATGCGATGGGCCTGTTCGATGGGGAATGACTTCAGGATTAAGCACAAGAAAATTCATGATTCTCGCTTCAAGGGTTAATGCTGCAGATTGTTTTTTCGTTAAAATACCCCCACATTTAGAGGTTTTTCCGGCCGTTGCTAGGCAACGGAGGGGTCCATAGCAACGGCTCTTTCTCACACATAACTAGAACATACCATGACCCTACCATACCAGTTTCATGTATATCTGACTCTTAGTCTCTGAGATATAACGAATTTCGTTTTTTTATTGTTTTCGACCAGGGTTCATTCAAAGTCTATCTTCTCGGACAGTTTTCATAGGATCCGGCTGGAAATTTTTGACAATATGGCTGAATGTACTGCCCACAGTCGCTCGTGGCCCGATTTTTGATTTTGGAAAAAATTGATTTTTTCTGATTTTTCAAAAATTTAAAAGGCCTGTTGCTAGGCAATGGTGGTGTCCATCGCAACAGTTCTCATTTGCACACAACTAGGTCATGGTAGAAACCTACCAACCAAGTTTCTTCGAAATTGCCATTGTATTAACGGAGCACTGGACTGAACAGAGGGACAGACAAACATAGACGGAAAAAGTGATAATAGGGGTAGAACAAATTTCAAATTTTTTTTTGAGTTTTTTTTGCGACTCGATCGACTACCCAACAGACATAACGATGGAAAACCTGACAATAAGGGTGGATAGATCGACTACCCAACATACAGACAGACACACAGACATAACGAATATAGTGGTCACTCTGGCTGGCGCTCATGAACCCAAAAAAACCTGGTATCGAACATGTCAAGCATTTCTTGGACATGCATTTACCATTATTGTTCAAACTTGGCACGCAGATAACAAATGACGGCTTACTTATGCCCGACTTTTTTTTTTCGAGATCAGATCCAAGATGGCCCACTGGTGGCCATCTTGTTACTTAAACGTGTACCCAACCAATTACAATCAGACAGGCATGGTCCGATTTTGTTCAAACGTGGTCAAGCGCAGTACACGATGGCATACAATTGCACCTAACTTTATTTTGTGATCTGATCAAAGATGGCTGACTCGTAGACTTGCGGCCATTTTTTGTTGTAAATAAATATGGGCGAGCCCTTTACTTCTTTCAGCAAAATTACTGAAACAATGAGGGCTATGACATTTTATGTCTTTTTTTCCCTTGTTTAAAATTCAAACTACCACATCGTATGACTGAAATGTAATGAATTTTAAAATGAAACAACCAGAATCAATTATTGAATTGTTTTTGGCTTTTAATAACCATTTTTTAAGTGCCATTTTTCTAGAATTTGCCAAAAATCATTTCCTACAGGCTCCTGGCAATTTATTTCGCTCTGTTTATAAAACCAGGTAAATCCGCATAATATTCCCGAAAGCCCACATTCCATTTCCAGAACGACTCCCTCAGAAAGGTTTTAACTTCACTATCAGTAGGAGTTACTTTTATTTCCATCCAAGAAAGTATACCTTCGTTATCATCTAGTTTTGAATTATCTGACGCTGAGCCACCTCTTCCATCCCTCTTTGTCCACAAGTTTTCTGCTGATACTGCATCTGCATGCTTAACTTCATTAGCACCAGCAAGAAGTGATTCCTCACTCTCAGGACTATCTTTATTCAAGTCTACTAATTTTGAGTTTGCTGGTGGAGTATCCATAACACCACCCACCATCACCAACATCTTCCAGTTAATTTGGATGTAGATGTTCTGATTTGTTCCTTGACTGATCGACCTTCTTCCTGAAGTAAGTCTCAAGATTCACTGCTCTCTTTCACTTCCATACTAGATAACTTGCGTTTAAACAAATTGGTTTGCGGAGCACCCAAATGAAAGGCCTGATAATTTTATATTAGTGTAGATGCCTCAACAGCACCCTTTTGCTGAACAGTCTCCCAATTGGGACACATCTCCTCCTGTAGTAATTGTAATTTCCCAAACTTATTCCTCATATAAATGTCAGCCCCATTTGGCTCACTTTTACTGACCTTACAGGATTGTGGCAGTTCCTCTCGTTTTGGATTTCCGTTTTTTAACTTGAATAAAGCCTTCATTATTTATCCCCTTCCTCCAGTGTTACATGAACCGAGTCTGACTTCGCATTGGGTTGTTGATTTGTTATTACTGGACAATCGGTAACAGGGGTTTCACCAGCAGATGGGGGTGTCCAATAGGCTTCAGGTGTGACAGGCTTCACACCCCCTTTCAGACATAACTGTTTCATGTGCCCAAACTCTCCATGCGTGAAACATTTAAGTACATCAGAGGAAGCATATCTCTGATAATCACGTCCGAATAAATATAAAAAAAAATATTTCCTAAAATATCTTCACCTTTCAATACATATCTTGAGCTTTTGCTCTCCAAACTCTCTGTCTACGACATCCAAGGCCAACTCCACACATGGCTCACTGACTTCCTCTGTTCTCGTAGCCAACGTATGTCTCTCAACAGAATCCTTTCATCGCCTCTCCCTGTTAAGGCTGGAGTTCCCCAAGGCAGTGTTCTTGGCCCAGTCCTATTCCTAATCTTCATTAACAATCTCTCTAGCTCCCTGGGAAATCCCCTTTATCTATTTGCTGATGACTCCACCCTCTGCCATGACATCCCTCATCCTTCAGATAGACAGACAGCAGCCTCCTCCCTCTCTTCAGACCTTGACAACATCACAAGCTAGTCAAGCACTTGGAACATGTTTTTCAATCTTGACATATCTCACTCTCACTCTCTCGCTCACCTCCACTCACTTTTTACCTCCGCCACCGAAGGTGGACGGAGATTATGTTTTCACCCTTCTGTTTGTCTGTTTGGCTTTGAGCAGGATATCTCAAAAGAGTTATGGACTGATTCGGACAAAACTTGGTGGAGAGGTTGGGAGTGTGACAAGGATGAAAGAATTCGATTTTAGTGAAGATCTGGATACGATAAAAAATTTTTTTAAAGTGATTGAGATATATACCATTGAGATATATACCATATACCATTGAGATATAGTGGAGAAAACGATATGTAGCATGATATTTCAAAAGGTTGTGCACGGATTATTAGAAAACTTTGTGGATGAGTTGGGTATGTGACAAGAACAAGCCCGTTAGATTTTGATTCAGGTCTGGATCCAGATCAGTGACATACAAAACGTAAACTGTACAGCCTGGCGGAGATATGCACTACCGACTGCCATTCTCGTTCCTCTGTTTAAATACCCTGTGGAATTATCTTCCACATTATCGTCAATCTCATTCTTCCCTTCAAGTCTTCAAGAAAGTTGTTCACCACCATCTCAGGTCACCCCAATCCAAAACCATGATCTTTTCTGCCACTGTTAACCCCTCCCAACCCCCAAGCCCACCTCTTTCAAAATTTCCAGTTTTTCTTTCCTGAGAGTTTGCTTCTGTATCCATATTGTCCACCCCATACATCCTCCTCTCCCCCTCATTCCTCCCCACACCCGTTGTTTATCCAAGTCTCCCTCTATTTTGTCCTTCAACCCTGCTCTTGTTGTTTGCCTCTCTCTCTCTCTCTCTCTCTCTCTCTCTCTCTCTCTCTCTCTCTCTCTCTCTCTCTCTCTCTCTCTCTCTCTCTCTCTCTCTCTCTCTCTCTCTCTCTCTCTCTCTCTCTCTCTCTCTCTCTCTCTCTCTCTCTCTCTCTCTCTCTCTCTCTCTCTCTCTCTCTCTCTCTCTCTCTCTCTCTCTCTCTCTCTCTCTCTCTCTCTCTCTCTCTCTCTCTCTCTCTCTCTCTCTCTCTCTCTCTCTCTCTCTCTCTCTCTCTCTCTCTCTCTCTCTCTCTCTCTCTCTCTCTCTCTCTCTCTCTCTCTCTCTCTCTCTCTCTCTCTCTCTCTCTCTCTCTCTCTCTCTCTCTCTCTCTCTCTCTCTCTCTCTCTCTCTCTCTCTCTCTCTCTCTCTCTCTCTCTCTCTCTCCTGTTCCTTTTGTTCTGCTGCGCCCTGATCCATTCTATGTTCTCGCTCTTCCACGAGCCTTGACCTTATTTCAAAAACACAACTTCCGAAATATATTTTTGAAAAATCAACAAGCAGACCACTGACAAGTGAAGGCGTTAAACTGAGCTATACACACACTCATCAGTTGCCAACCCATGCGCTTTTGGCGGTAATCTACCACTTTTTGTATACTTGAACAGTGTGCTGATTTTCTTTCCCATTCGTGAAAAATCCCGCTTTCATAAAATAATATGTCTTATCGAAGTTTTGGATGGATTATCATGTTGTGACAAGGCTTGGTAGGCCTTCGGGAGGTTTCCCTCGATGCTGCATGAAAAATTATACCCGTAATCTCGTTGCATTTCATTGGCGACAGCTACCATTAAAAGTACGTGGCAGCAAATGACAAATGCTGTCCTATTTAGAAGCGTTATTGACCCACGAAACGTAGGAGGTTTCTCATTGGTTGACTGACATGATGTAACTCCAAGCAAATCGTTGTACCAATGACAGCCACGCCTGTGCTGCGTTAGCCGAATGCGCAGGTCACATGCACAGTACATGCCACGGATCCTAGTGCCCGGTCCCATACATCCTATTGACATGATGTAATTGCAGTAGATATACATAACCCCTTACCAGACTCTCCACCCCTCGGTCACTTCGCTCCCTCATACCACGGATCCCTCCCTCCTACCATTGTCGCTATTCCAGTCTACCTCTTTTTATTCTCTCAATGTTGGCAACTATACGTACGCCCACAAACGCCCTGACCCAGTGAAAGCACATGCCTGGTCGCCATGACACCACAAGGTGTGTGTGTGTGTGTGTGTGTGTGTGTGTGTGTGTGTGTGTGTGTGTGTGTGTGTGTGTGTGTGTGTGTGTGTGTGTGTGTGTGTGTGTGTGTGGTGTCCCCACGCTTATCTACTCAAGTATAGCTCGTTCATTCTCAAATCTACTGTAATCCATGAACTGTACCTAAGTTCTATGCAACGAGCTTGTAAGGCTTTTTATTTGAAAGCAATATAAGAGGTATATTACAAGTAGACATATGCAAGAGAATTCACAATGTTGTCATATTTATTGCAACCAGATATACTACACAGTCAACACCCCCACCCAATCCCAATTCAACTGAAACCTTTGTCCCATCCCCTCACCCACCACGACACCCAAACCCTCTTTTCCTCCTTCTACCCCATGTTACGAAAAGTGTATTCAGCTTGTTTCATGTCATTGCTTGGCATACTTATTTCCTCTGGGAACAAGATATGAGGTTGGGTTTGAAGAAAAGAAAAAAAAAAAGGAAGGAAATGAATCATTTACCTTAACCCTGGGAGGTGGGTATGTGTGTGGTGGGGGGCGGGGGGGCATAAAGCCATCTTTATCTGTCATTGTAGATTACTGTATGTGATCGTAGAATGGTGAAGTATTTTTATCCACTATGACTTTGTTATTTATTTAGTCATTGCTTTGATTTGGGAATCTGCTTCCTTTGACATGGTATGGAATCATATCGGCATTTCAGGTTGACCCGTTTGGTGTTCCAGCGTGAGCACTGATCATGATGCTGGGATTCCAAGTTTTTGAATTGCACGTACTATGTTTATTTGTCCATTGTCTAATAATGTCATTGTTATGATTTAACGAGTGCAATCACATCCCTCTGATGTCCCACCGTAGAACAATATGCTTGTAATATCACCGACAGAACTTTCTTGCGTGGGGATTTTAAAAGAAATTCCAAAAGGGGGTTCCGACCCAGACAAAGACTCGAGACGCGGTGCTTCCGATTTAAGATTTAAAACCTTGGGACTTGGACTCTGACTCTGCTTTACGTTTGCTTGACTTTTCAGAATTCAGAAAGACCTCACCCAGAAGGAATCTCAGTTCCCATCTTTTCTTCTTAATGGGCCTGCATTGAGAACAATGCAGATTTGATCGCATGCTTATCAATGTTACAAACACACCTGCTGTGTGATTATTCTGGAGAATTTATTCTTTCTTGAGATATACGAGTATGACAAAAGTTTGCTTTGTTTTCGTTCCTTTAACATCCATCCTTATCCCTCATGCAGCTGATTAAGCACCCGAAGTTTATGTGTTCAAAGCGCATTTCCATCTACCTGAGCATGCCAGAGGAGCCAAGTACGTGGGAGATTCTCAGTTCTGCGCTGCGGGTTGGAAAGGCCTGCTTTGTTCCACGTTACGCCTCCAACCGCACACACATGGACATGCTGCGGGTACTAATGAACTCTCATTCTGCTGCTTGTTATTCATAGTTGCTTTTACAAAGCAGGGCTCATCGAATGAAATGGCACTTTATGCTTTTTTTTGCATGAAACACTTGTGCTGGCAGTGATAGGAGGTCAGAAAGTTTCCTCCCTGACAAAGGATATCGTCAGAGCTGAAAAGCTTCAGGGATTTGTGAATGCATACGACCTCGTTCGGGTTACAACGCAGCATCGGCAACAATATACTCAATCTATGCAAAAATTGTCATTGAGAAATACGTCCATTTGTAGAAATCACGCCCGCACAGTTGCAACATCACTAACGATGATCAACATGGTATAGTCACCAACAGTATCAGAAAAGACAACAAAAAACAACTTTGAAATTAATTAGAGAGATTGACCCAACTTTTCTGTTCAGCTTTCAGATGGAAGATGCCATGTTTTCATCAACCTGGAATGTTATACAGTGACATAATTTAAACATTAATCTGGAAGGCTGCGATCGGAGATCACTGATGGTTCCCAGTGTAGCCAAGTAGTAATATTAGCCAATTGGTAGCGCTTTAAATTCCGCCTCATCTATCTATAATTCCAGCAATCTGTGTGTGTGTGTGTGTGTGTGTGTGTGTGTGTGTGTGTGTGTGTGTGTGTGTGTGTGTGTGTGTGTGTCTGTGACCGCTGTTTCTCGACAACCACTGGTCTGATCTAATTGAAACTTGCCAGCTACATTGCTGGGGACCCGAGGATGTGCCTTTTCAAGGTTTGATATTAATCGGACAAGTGCTTCCCAAGTTATGGGCATTTATTTACCAACCAATGAAAGGACACATTGCGTAGGCGTGGCTGCGTAGGCCGGTGCGTGGCAGGCTGACGATGACGTCATGTGCCATGCCGGTTATGATGGGGATCGGTGCCTTAGTTACCGTGGCGTCGGAGTGGCAATGGTCAATGGCAGCGAATGTCATGGCAAGCAAAGACAGGGAGGTAAACTTGATTTTAATTTGGATTTTAATTAACTCTGTGTGTGTAAGTATAACAGCAGTTGTTACTTCAATGAAAGCGATAATTCGTGGAATGCATGTGAACATTCCGTATGGGCACGCACTACTTCCGGATAGTCATGACTTACTGTATTCTAAGAATTTCTCGATTTCTTTTGCGCATTTATAGATAAACACAATGCCCCAATCCAGTCGTCATTTGCGAGAGCGAAGGAACGGCCTGTGTGGTTGTTTGAAAGTTTTTTTGTTGTTTTTGGGGGGGGGGTTTGCACATACGGCCACGCACGTACAGGCATGCGAGAGCGAAGGAACGGCCTGTGTGGTTGTTGTTTCTGGCTCGCGGTTTGAAATTTTTTATTTTTTTAATTTTTTTTTTGCACGTACGGCCACGCACGTACGGGCACGTACTCGTAATTAAAAACAACAGATTATTTTTTTTCCATAAAGTGGGGCATCACAGACAACAATGCTAAAAACACTTGATGCCTCCCTCCAGGAACTATAATAATTATAAAGAATGAAATCATGGGGAAATTAAATAAATGAAAATTGAAAAATATTTACAAAATTGAAAAAAACACTTGAAAATTGGGGAATTTTTTTTTTAAACTCTATTATAAAATATTGGAAAAAACAAAATAATTGAAAATCGGAAAATTACATAATTAAAAATAATTTATAATAGTAAATTATATAATTGAAAATTGAAAAAAAACCAAAAACAATGAAGATTAAATTAAAAAATAATGGAATACTTATTCTTCAAAAAAGTGGGACACACAGACACCAATTCTAAACATTTAATCTTAATGCCTCTCTCTGGAAATCATAATGATGACACTGATATTGAGACTACTTCATAATGGTGCAGGATTGTTTATTATGGACACAGCCAATGTCCTGAATGGGAGGCCTCCACATTAGTCCTTGAAGTAATAGGCGAAGAGACGGAAAGGTAGCTCAGTTGGTTGTGTGCTTGCCTTTCAACGACCTGGTATGTTCCCACTTGCAGTTGATTCCAACAAAAACTGCCTTCCTGGTGCAGTGACGGCAAGGGTGCTGCATTTTGGAGTATTGAATCCATCAGGCGGTGACATAAAGCTGGCTGTTCCATCTTCTAACTAGAATGGCACTCGTTAGAGCGCATACCTCCGCCAGGCTGAACAGTTTACATTTTGTATCGCACTGATAGGCTGGATCTGCATCCGGACCCGAACCAAAATCCATTTGTCTTGTTCTTCTCACCTACCCACTCATCCACCAAGTTTTGCCATAACTTGTCCACAACTTTTTGAAATACCATGTTATGTTTATTATGGTATCTCTCAATGGTGAAGAATCACTTAAATATGAAAAAAAATTCCCGTATCCAGAGCTGGATCATCACCAAAATGCAATCTATTCGTCCTTGTCGCACACTCAACCTATCCACCAAGTTTCGTCTGAATACATCTGTAACTTTTTGAAACATCATGCCACAGAATATGTAGTTTTGGCCCTATCACTCAATGGTGAAGAACTACTTAATTCTACAATCCGGATCTGAATCCATATCTTCACCAAAATCGAATCAGTTAATCCTTGCGCACAGACAAACAAACAGACAGACAGGGGGTGTAAACCTAGCCTCCATCATCCTTTGGTGGTGGCGGTCATTATGTTATGGAAGTTAAAGTTCTCACATTACTGATCAAAATTACCCCCCCCCCCCACCACTCCCCCGCCTCCTCCACCATAAAAACATGAGTTCAATTATTTAGTGTTTTGATATTTGCTAAATATATTATCCTTATTCAGTAGCCATACTAGAAAACATCTTCCCCAACTCAACAGATTAATTTTTGCGGAGTATAATTACTCATAGTTTGTGATGCTCCAAAAATGCAGGCCCGTTTGTGGAAAAGGTGAGCAGGTTCTTCCAACCCGTTTTATGGGTGAACAACACATATTTACAAAACTATTTGTTTACAATATCAGGACTGTCATAATCACCAAATCATGAAATTTGGTTTACCGACCGGCCTGCAGCAGACAGTCTCAAACACAGGCGGTGGACCGAGAAATACGCATCAATATGGTAACCATTTGTGTCCACACGAGGTACGAGCAAGTTCCATCAATGAAATTTGTGTTTGGATAATAATCTTTATGTACATGTAAAATGAGGTTGTTTTTTCAACAATGAACATGTCATCAAACTCCTCGTCTTCAGTGACCTGGATCAGCTTCCACCGGTGTATATTCCAATAAGTAATGTCCACAATGCAACGTTGTCCATCTGTTACATCCATAACGGGTAAAAATGAGGATTCATATTCCCATCTCACACCAAAGGGATCAACAATATTGGATGCAAGTGTTTGTTTTCTGCTCTGTAATTTCCCTACATGGGTCAAGTTGATGCAATGAAAATAATGGAGCTGTGAACTTTGACTCAAAAACCCAGAGGGCTGTATCACACCTTCGGTATTCATTTGGTGCGGAATGACCCATATGCAAGTTAATTACAAAAGGGACGTGGATGTTATCAGATGTTAATGGTAAGGAAGGGGTTAGTACATGGGTTGGTTTGCCCTTGGCAGCCGAAGACAGCTGTTCACACGTGACGTGAGCTTCTAGGATCGTGAATTTGTTTATCCTGTAGGAGCTTCAGCCCACACGATGGCCACACTCTGGGATAGCCGGCAGTTTATCCTGGTGTCAAGGACTATCCGAGAAGACCAAATTACGTGCTTCCTACAGTTTAGGTGGGAACTGTTCAGGGTGCTGGGATAACTGACCGACTCTTCACGAAACTACCATCCAAGAGATGGTGCATTTAGTGATGCAACACCTTGCCTGCGAATAACAAATCCGACAGTTCATAGTCTCGGTCAGAAACGGAATCCAGACTACACAGATCAAAGATAACCTGCACTACCCTGTTGGACTGGTTTGTATATAAAAGAAAAGTGAAAATGTCTTTTGTATACAGAGTCAAGGCTTGTGGAGGAGCTGGAACTCGAGACGGATCAGGATGCAACAAAACAAAAGGAACAATAGTGAGAGGGAGAGACACCAACAGCAGAGTTGAAGTACAAAATGGAGACTTGGATAAACAATGGGTGTGGGGAGGAATGAGGGGTAGAGGAGGATGTATGGTGTGGACAATATGGATACCGAAGCAAACTCTCAGGAAAGAAAAATTGGGAATTTGGAAGGAGGTGGGTTTAGGGTGGGGTTTGAAGGGGTGGTGGTTAACTGGTGTCAAAAATATCATAGTTTTGGACTGGTGATGATCTAAGATTGTGGTGAACAGCTGTCTTGAACACTTGGAGAGAGGAATGAAATTGTGGAGAATGTGGAAGTTAAGTTGGTTCCACATGTGGGAAAAAGAGGAACGAATGAGTGGAAGTGAACAATGATTCTTGATTTAGGTAGTTTCACAAAAAGGGGGTTTTGATGGTGGACCACGTACACTCTTGAACGGGGGCGGGGGGGGGCGCAAACCACTGAAAGAGCAGAGGATGGAAGACCAGCAAGTAGGTGGTATCAGGCAGAGAGACCACCGACCTGTCTGCATTGTGAAAATGAGAGGCCCATTGCCTCAGTTCCACCACGGGAGATTCCAATAATCTTTAAGGCCTTGATCTCCACATAATCAAGCTGAGCAAGGTGTGTGTGGCAGGGGAACCAGACCAGAGGTGGAGAACAGCACCCCCATCAAGCTGCCGATGAAGTTCAGGTGTGCAAAGGAAGGACTTTGTACGACTGAGGATGCCCAGTCGGCGGCTGGCTTTGGAGGCCAACTTTGAAATGCGGTTTGCCCAAGAAAGATCATGGCTGATAGTGAGACCCAGAAGTTTGAATAACTGAATCTCCTCAAGAGGATTGTTAAGAAAGTAGATGGGAGGGTTTACCAAACGGTTCTATTGGAAAGAGATCGTGAGAGTGTGAGATTTGTCAGGATTGGAAGACGTTTTCCAAGTGTTTGATCAGCTTGTGATTCTATCGAGGTCTGTACCGAGAGAAGAGGTTGCTGCCTGTCTATCTGAAAGATGAGGGATGATGCTATGGCAGAGGATGGAGTGATCAACAAAGAGATAAGGAGGATTTCCCAGAGAATCAGAAAGATCATTCATGAAGATTATGAACAGGTCTGGGACCAGAACACTGCCTTGGGGCACTCAAGCCTGAACACAGAGAGGAGATGAAAGAATTCCATTGAAAGAGGAAGTTTGTTTAATGAAAGGAATGGAAAGAAGAAGTTAGTTTCTAGTTTCATGAGATAAATATGTCAACAAATAGTAAGTTAACGAGGTAGGTAAAGGAGTAACCCCACCTCTTCTCTCAGTGGAGGCTGGAGCCCCCCCCCCTCCCCTACCAGGCAATCTTCAGCTCGTTCTTGTCTCTCATCTACATTAGGATTCCTTCAACTGCCAGGCACTTGTTCAGTTTCCTTTTAAAGCAATCTTTTCCCGCCATTAACTCGACCTCACTCAACCTTCTTACTTGCCGGGTTACTGTGTTTTCTCCTCTCCAATCTCTCCTTTCTTGATGGTAGTTCATTCTCATGCTTCTTGTATCCATATGTGGCACCACTTTGTCACTACATTGCATTTTTGTGTCACTCTGGTGCCTTTTAACCCTTTGTCAACTTGCTCTTCCATGATTCTCAAAATTGTGTTTAATAAAAATCGGGTGTGGATAAAGCACAGGCACGGTAGGTAAATTGGCCTGTCTCCGCACCATCACAGACAAGTTGCTGGCCTCTCAATATTATACCATCTCATCTCCACCTTTCTGCTTGTCAGTCCCTGCATAGTTTTTTTCTGGACCCTGCACACTTTCCAAGAACCCCTTCCTGGTTAATGTCCCCACTTCAAGACTGTCTGCACACCTCCACTCTTTTCTTTCTTTCCGGCCTGTGGAACTGTCTCCCTTCACCTGTTCATTCCCACTGTTCCCTTTATTGCTTTAAGGCAGCTGCCTATTGCTGCCTCCTATCAACCCCCACCACCACCACCACCCATGATATCTACTTTCCCAGCTTACCTAACCTTCCCCAAACTCCATCACGTTATGTCCCATTACAGAGCTGTCATTCACATTTCCCTTTATCTCCACTACTTTATGGTATGTGTGACTCTGTTTATTTGGTTTTGATTCATTTATGGTTATTGAGTTTATGGATATCTACCCTTGTATGAATCTTTTCATCCAAACATGGCAAACTTTTATCCTTTGGAATGAATATGGTATGTCTACATCTTGCTTCACAAATAAGTATTTGTGCACCGAGCCAGGGTTGTTTATTTGCTCCGCTACAGGTCACATCCATGGAGGACGTTCTTGGTCTTCCTCGCACAAAATGGAACATCCAGCAACCAGCAATGGTCGAAACCGATCGTGAGGATGCACTACAGACAGGTGATCGTTACACATCCTCCAAAAGTAAAGAGATAATTTGAATATAACAGCAATACGAATTTGTTTACTTATGCTTCTAATGAATTGTATCACACTTTCCGCAGGTGGCCTCGACCTGGTTCTGGTTCCGGGATTGGCTTTTGATTCTCACGGTAACCGTCTGGGTCGAGGAAAAGGATACTACGACACATTTCTTCATCGGTGTCGAATCCCACTTCCGGGCGCCCTCCAAACTAGCTCTACCGAGTCTCTTGGACCCTACACCATTGGCCTTGCTTTCCTTGAGATGCTCTACCCTAGCGTCCCTGTACATGAGCACGATGTAATCATTAATGAAATCATTTCACCATAAAATGTAGCCAGAAATGTTTACTTATCCACAATGGCTGCATGTTATACATGCTGATGTCTTGAACAATTATAATACTCACCGTCTGTATCAGTCAAAAGGGCTTTTATAGAAAGTAGATACTGTAATGTAGTAAAATCTACTTCAATGCTTGGTTTTTTTGAAATGAATGTCTATCTTGATTAATTGTGATACGTATACTCAGTTAAATTGGATCCACACTCAGAGGCAGTCTGCCACTCAAGAACACCTGCGGAATAGCGGAATACCACACTGTTCATACATTAATTATCTTTCTGCACAGCTGTGTTTGTCTCTCTGTTTCTCTGTTGTCTTCTCTTTTCCTCCTTCTGTTCTTCTCTTCCTCCTGGCACCTCCTCCTCCTTCCTTCCCCGACTTTGTGGCCTTTCCCCCTCCTCACCTTACCAGCCTCCGTGCGCAGGCAACCGGTGAATGCACGAACAACGGCAGCTGCAGGAAACACACTGGATGTGAAACGTCACTCGACAACAATCGATCTCCTTGTGGCATTTGAGGAATCCTGTTGCCTGCACTTTAATACAGTGACAAGCATTCTACTTATTATTTTAGCCTTCGTCAGACGTTTATTGTGAATATAAGGAAATGCGAAACCTCGTGCTTTGTCATGAAACACATGAAGTAATAATGTGCGTCGATTTGAAAAACAAGTTGAATATACTTTCGGAGCATGAAATTTTTGATGGTTGATATCCCAATTTAAAAATATCAACAGGTGGAGGGAGATGGTTCAGGAGGTGAGAGAAAAGGGAGACTGAAGAGTGGACGTGAGCACTTGCTGAAAATGTTGTGCTGAACACCATTGCACGTGAGAAACTAGAGAGTTCACAGAACACATTACTCTGCGCAGTCTTGTGAAAAAAAAAGCACATGGGCGGGGTCTGCGAGCAGCAAATTTGATTGGTCGAGATTATGTAAAATGCTGTAATATTGTCAAAGTACTGCTAAACCAAAGGGTTTTTAATGTGCCAAAAAGGTGATTTGTGTTCTCCAATGTTCAAGTATATTTTCAATTGAAATAAAATAAAAATTTTAAAGGTCATAGAAACAATTTTTTTTTGAAAGTTTACCACTATTGATGCAGTGTCTTTTACACCACCTTATTTAACACGTTACATTAGTTATTCGAGCCTGTTGTTTGTGTCCTTTGCCGTTAAAAACAGTAAGGCTCCTGTTTGGAATTATTTTCAATTTTGTTTGATTGTCAGACAGGTATACAGAGTAAAACTAGAGGGGGAGCACTCGGTAGAGTGCAAAACCTCCGCCGCCAATACTGTTGGGTCACTTAAGTGAACCTGATATCCTATTCATTGTAGGTCAAAACGGATCAGACTCTACTGAATCACGATTGAACAAACTAAACTAGATCGACGCGCATGTAGAAATGCCAAAATAAAAAATTGAAATTGTTTTTGAAAAAAAAGTTGCAAAATTTCTGTTTTTTTTCTCTAACAATTTTTTTTGGGGGGGGGGTGGGGTTGGAAATCACTTAAAACATGTAGAAATGCAAAAAAATATTCAAATATTTTTCAAATAAAATCAAAATCTTTTTGAAAAAAACTTGCAAAATTTTCTGTTTTTTTTTCCTCTAACAAATCTTTTTTTTTTGGTTGGAAATCACTTAAAACATGTAGAAATGCAAAAACAAAAATTCAAATATTTTTTCAAAATGGCCGCCATAGCGGCCATATTAGACTTTGGACCAAGTCCAAGATCTAATGGCATGATCCTTGGACCATACCTAATCCCCCACCAAGTTTCGTCAAAATCCGTCGAGGAGTTTTTTCCGTAATACTGTTCACAAACAAACAAACAGGGGTGAAAACAGTAACCTCCGTCCATCTTCGATGGTGGAGGTTAAAAATTATCTCACCTCTCTGCGCATGTGGAATCAGGACGAATTCATATCCAAAGTAGATTCATATCCAAATATTCCAGGTTTATTTTCTGATTCATGTTCTAAATATAACATTCAATTGAAATTAAGTTGCTCCTCAGTCATAAATTGACGTTTGTAGACAGACAGGCAGACTGACAGAAGTGATCCAATTGCATAACCCCGCTTTTCGCTTCACGTGCGTGGAGTAATAACATACGAGTACAGAACATTGACATTGCTGAACTCCCAAGGAGGAGACCGACATTAACTGATTTGGTCCAGGAGTCTAGGCAAATGCCTGCGATGTAAATGATTACAGCACGGCTGTATATGTGGCGCTACAGGGTGATGTATGACTTGCCCAGGACTGCAAAGATATTGTCTGTCAGTACATTTCATGGTCATCTTTTACACTTTACAGTGATGTAGTCCTCTTGACAATGATGCATTAGACCTGAAAAGGTTGGAAAATGTCCTCCTGCAGAACCCATATCCACTACTCAGAGCAGGTTAAGAAGGACCTTACAAACAACTGCTGCCCATGCCGATGCAAGTTAAGTCGGTGAGAGATCTTAAGAAGCATTGGGTCATGTTTGTATTTGGGGAAATTCTTGGAGCAGGAATATGGAATATCCATGTCATTTGAAACACGTAAGCATGTGTTGCCCTGCTGAAATATGACGTCCTGTGTATGTCGGAGGAAGGGCACCGTTGCTGGCTGTATAATATTTTTGATGCATCTCCAGCTTATTAGTCTGTACTGTTAGTAACTGCATATTGGACAGGGATTTAATTCTGAACTCAGACTGCTGATTACGTTATTGCCGAGCTACGGCTGTGCTGCTAATGTAATTCCCGCTGTAGTTTTAGGCATGAATTTGTAACTTATTCAGGATAATGGTGCCTCATCTTTACAAAATACTCCATGGGATCTTTAACGTCCACCAATTAATGCCGGCAGACGGGACGCCCAATTTAACGTCCATCCAAGGGATGGCACATATATTGTTTAATCGCTCTGCATGTGAAACACCACCATGGCAGTTTATAGCCGGGCTGAGATTCAAACCCAGGCTTGACAGCTTAGAGGTGAGTGTGTGTACCTGTAGGCCATTCTACCAGCCCACAAATAATGCAGTGCAACAGCAAATCTTAATGCAAAACGAAATACATGATATTAGTTGAAGGCCCATCTAAAAAATAGGACTGCACGTCCTGAAGCTCACCAGGATCTGGAGCAACATTCACTCAAACCCCGGCAGACCCCCTCAGTCCCTGATTTTTTTTTTTAGATTTTGATGCAGTCAATACACCTTTGTTAGGCATTGGATATGAAGCTTGTGGCCAAGTTTCATAAAAATCATATGGTTGGTTCAAGCGATAATGACTGAAGTGTTTACGGACTGACTGGCACTCACTGACACCCACTCACACACCTATGGACACTGCGTGACCACATAAGCTCACCTGACTAAAGTCCAGGTGAGCTCAAAATGAGTAATATTATATTTCCCCTTTATGCAAGCAATTATACTGTATACAGATTTTGAGGGGCTGTCAGGTTGGCCAAGCGGTACGCATACTCTCCTCTGAGCTGTTTGGGCTGGGTTGGAATCCTGACACAGGTGCACACTGCCATCCCAGTGTTTCACAGGCAGGGTGATTCATCAAAAGTGTGTGTGCCATTCCTCGGATGGATGTTAAACTTGGCGTCCTGTCTGCCGGTATTAGTTGGTGGACGTTAAAGATCCCCCGGTGTACATCACGAAGAGTAGGCAAGCTATCATGGAGATCCTGGCCAGATTCCAAATTCCTGTCCGAAACTACAGGAGCCATCGCATCAGTGGCACAGCCTTGCCCCATAACATGATGATGTTATCCGCAACCATGTGGTGCATTCGAAAGAAGAAGAATTCAGTTTTTGAGGGTGTTCCTTGTCCCATGGCAGTCCCTTTGTGGTGTGCAACTCTGTTTTTTTTTAACAATGGTTATATAGTCCTTTGTAGTGTGTTATCCTTCTTGGCTCTCCATAACAAATGCATTCATCCTGTTGCATGTTGTCGTTAATGGAATCACAAGTGTAACCCGACAGTCGTTGATGAAAAATACCTTTCCAACTTGTGCACTACATTCTGTCGGTGTGGGCAGTTTCCCCTTATAAAAATATCTTTTGAGATTCTTATCAGATTTCTATGATGAGAAATCAAGAGATTTTTGTAAGGGCCTTTAAGTAGAGTGATTTCGGTGTGCTGGAGATTATTTGAACGCACTTCATGCTTTCTACTATGAATCCTTGTGAAAAATAGGCCGAGGAGGTGCGCCATTCCCGCTAACAATGCAAGGGGATTGGACGATCAGGCGTAAAGTAGGTGCTGTTTTAGAAATGGTTTCTCTGTTCTAAATTCAAATAATAACCTTTGTGCTGAAGAGCATCTGTTATTCTGAGATCTGAACCACCAAGTACAAGTTTTCAATACTTACAAGGAGATCAAACAGTTTGGCTGCCATTCCGGATGTCGATACCACCTGTGTCGGCCTAAGTCTTTTACAGCGGATCAAATGTTTATTTCGATGTAAAATGACAAATGTGCTTGCAGGACACGGCTCTGTATCCTGCCAGTTGTCGCATCTTTCTTTCTGGTGCTCTGCTAAAAGGCAGGGTTACTGCTGCCAGAGAAGCCGCACGGCAAGTATTACAACGGATGGTTTGTCTTTGCCTTCCCAGTGGTATTCAGGGTAGAAATTTTAATATTTTGCCAGGGTGCTGGCAATAGCTTGACCACTCTTCACGAAGGACACCGTTGGCTCTTTGACATTCACCAACTAAAGCTGGCAGACGGGACACCCAGTTTAACGTCCATCCGAGGGATGGCGGACACGCATCTCCCTCCCTGCCTCTGAAACATCAGGATGAGAGTTTATAGCTGGGCTGAGCTTCAAATCCAGTCGATAGCTCAGAGGCAAGTGTGCATACCTCTATGGGCCTAGGCTATTCTGCCAGCCATCAATTATCATATTACAAATTATATTATGAAACTATCTTTGGTATTTTTTACTAAAGTGAAAATCGAAGTGTATGTCAACCTTCTTTGCTCATCAGACACGGGACGGGATGGGTAGATTACTAGGCTAATTCCGAGCAGGGTTTCCTTTCTGGGAGCTCAGGAAAGAAGGAACAATAGAGCTTTGCTGGGCCTCATTGTGTGTACAACTTGTGTGTGCCATGACTCATCAGTGGTGCCTTTCCTTTCTACATCCCTGGAGGTTACGCAACCGTCTAAAGACCTTTACATCTCCACGACTTTATGAAGAACACAATTGTGCCTTATAAAAATACAGAGCAATTGTTATTTGGCAAATCTTATTTTACAGACAAGACTAAAGTACATGCAAGCTGTCCCGATTTGTGTGCCACATCCCAATGTTGGCCGGTGTAACGTGTTCCACCTGAACGATCAGAATTCCAGATTTTACTCTTGCCTGCAATGGGGCTGGCAGGATGGTCTGGACTCTAGAGGAACGCAAACACGCTTCTAAGCTCTCGTGCCTGGGTTGGAATCCTGACACAGCTATAAACTGTCATCCCAGTGTTTCACAGGCAGGGTGATTCATCGATGTGTGTGCCGTCCTTCGGGTGGACGTTCAACTGGGTGTCCCGTCGGTCGGTATTAGTCGGTTGACGTTAAAGATCCCATGGTGTCCTTCACGAAGAGTAAGCGAGCTGTCGCTAGCACCACAGCCAGATTCCAAATTCCTGCCATAACTGCGTAGTCTAATGTCACGTCTGGCCAGCCTGTTCGTGAAAGACTTAGACCAAAACCTTTCTTCGGCCAACCCCACAAGAATGTGGGAAATCATTTTACTCCTTGAAGAAGGAGAAGACTTGGCTGTAACATAAGTTACAACTTAAGAAACGATGGCAGTGTGTCAGGAACTTGTTGGCTTGTACAACTGCAATTTTGAGGTTCCATTGACAGTGGAGCTTTGGCTGTGATGTTCAGACGAGGGAACACACTTGTTGATCCATGCACTTGTTTTGAAGTTGTTTTCTCAATGGTTAATTATTTTTGTTTTCTTTCACATGTGCAAATGCTCCACGACAGATTTTACAATCTGTACTTGTTGTTTTGTATGGAGCCTGTGGCTGCTGGTTGCATCATTTTCTGGAAGAACAGCTGTGCCGCTGATGCAGTGCCCCTGGTACCAGTAAGCTGGTACTCATTTTGCTGATCTCGGAGGGATGACAGGCTGAGTCAACCCACCTGGTGTTATTTCAACGGCCCGACAAGGGCTTTTGAACTCAAGACTCCAACATCCTAAGATATTCACCTTAACTGTTAAGCCAACACCAGGATTGCAATCTATAACGATAGGAGAGGTGTGTGTGTGTGTGTGTGTGTGTGTGTGTGTGTGTGTGTGTGTGTGTGTGTGTGTGTGTGTGTGTGTGTGTGTGTGTGTGTGTGTGTGTGTGTGTGTGCGCGCATTTTTCTCAGAGATGGCTGAATGGATCTTCGTCAAACTTTCAGAGGTTCATCAGTGAGTGCCAGGAGAGTTGTAAGCAAAAAAAAGTTTCGAACATTTTGAAGAAAAGAAATTAGATTTTGTGTCTGTGCCTAAGCTTTTGTAGCTATGTTAAAGGTAATGGCAGGATATTAAAGGGGAACCCAAACTCAAGTTTTTGTTTTGTTTTTCCTGAAAACCATTGAAAACCATCAATCACGGTCTATTTTGAAGGGAAAAAATGTTTGAATATCTTTTGAATAATTGTTTTTTTTTTTACCAACCACAAAGTGCCGAAAAAAGCCCTAAAGTATCGATTTTCGCCTGTGACGTCACACCTGGAACTCACCTTGATCCAAATGGCGGCTTGCAGAGAGAAACGGTGCATGTCGAGCTCGGATTCCGATTCCACCATCATCAGCAATCTGAAGGTTCTCAGTATGTTCCAGCTGATCAGTGGAGATTTTGAAGAAACTATTGGAGACAAAATTTGCTTTTGGAAAATTTGGAAATGTTTTTGGGGAGAATTATGGAACCGTAACGTTTTGAGCCTTATGCGAGCGATTCAGATGAAGATGGTGATAATGGAGGTGTTAGTGAAGATGGCGACAATGGAGGTGTTAGTGAAGATGGTGACAATGGAGGTGTTAGTGAAGATGGTGACAATGGAGGTGTTAGTGAAGATGGCGACAATGGAGGTATTAGTGAAGATGGTGACAATGGAGGTGTTAGTGAAGATGGCGACAATGGAGGTATTAGTGAAGATGGCGACAATGGAGGTATTAGTGAAGATGGTGACAATGGAGGTGTTAGTGAAGATGGTGACAATGGAGGTGTTAGTGAAGATGGCGACAATGGAGGTGTTAGTGAAGATGGTGACAATGGAGGTATTCGTGAAGATGGTGACAATGGAGGTGTTAGTGAAGATGGCGACAATGGAGGTGTCAGTGAAGATGGTCACAATGGAGGTGTTAGTGAAGATGGTGACAATGGAGGTGTTAGTGAAGATGGTGACAATGGAGGTGTTAGTGAAGATGGTGACAATGGAGGTATTCGTGAAGATGGTGACAATGGAGGTGTTAGTGAAGATGGCGACAATGGAGGTGTCAGTGAAGATGGTCACAATGGAGGTATTAGTGAAGATGGTGACAATGGAGGTGTTAGTGAAGATGGTGACAATGGAGGTGTTAGTGAAGATGGCGACAATGGAGGTGTTAGTGAAGATGGCGACAATGGAGGTGTTAGTGAAGATGGAGACAATGGAGGTGTTAGTGAAGATGAAAACGCCGGTCGCATGTTCACTACAGATTGGTAGGGTTTGTTTTTGCATTCACTTGACGGTTTATAATGGATTTTTATTCTTTAATAAATCAGTTGTACGATTCCAGCAGAAACAAAGCATGGACACGGACATGGACGCAACATGGACAAGGACACGGTGTGACACAACATACACACTGCGCAGGCACAGCATGGACACCGCCCAGACACACTCAGACACCGCGGAAAAAATGGGCGACGAATGCTTTGTCCCACCATCGCTTGTTGACCAGGTGTCTTGTATGTTACGGGATCGCCCCATTTCATTCTTTCCCCGGACGTCATTTGTGTCTGTGGTCGTGCTGTGTCGATGTCCTGCCCCGGTGGAGGGGAGAGTGGTGCTAGGAGGGAGGGGTGTGGGGTGGTGGTGGGTATTGTGGAGGTGATCGTTGATGGGGGATTCCAGGAGGATGTGGAGGGGGGACTGGTCGCCCGTGTACTTGTGCTAGTCGCTGGATAGAGATGGTGTTACAGTTTTGAGTGACAGCTGTTTCTTCCGCTTAATTGTGGGGATGACATCCTCTCTCAATTGTGGTGGATAACCACAAGATGTAGCCATCTCTGTTGTTTCATCACGTGCTCTGTAATATGTTCCGAGCACAAAATTTTCTTGGCCCGATCCACACGCGGGTATTTCTGACAAACCTCATCCAATTTCTAGCAAACTCAGGGTCTTTTGGCCATTGGTGTGGCACGAAACCATCTCGGTTTGTGTCACTACAACCACCAAGGACGCATCGACTCAGAATATTTGTGGAAAAACGAAAATTATTCGCCATTTAGGTTAAATCATCCCACGATGTAACCTGGACACAGTACGGATATGACGGTCAACTTCTGGGTGTGACGTCATGGCTAAGCATTATGAAGAAGAAGATTTCGACTTTTAATCACAAATTTACCAACTTTATAAATCGGAAAAAGACACGTCGTATGTATTTTGTCGGGTATCAAGGGATAGACTCGTGTCAAGGTAGTCTGACCATTTGGGTTCCCCTTCACATGATCCCAACCCCTTTCCTTAGTGGGTGTAGGGAGGTGTTTTAGGCCCTCACAAAAGAATAGAAAAAAAATAACCATTTGATTTCTTCAAGATGCCAACGGGATTAGAACAGCACCGGGCAACGCCGGGTACCCATGCTGGTACACGATCAACCTTTTGTTTTCCACTGTGGAGTTTGATGTTTCGAAGATAGGTACACGCTCATTTGAAGGCAATTCTGAGAGGTTCTAATTAATTGGGCTGAACATTTTGTTTTTGGACATATAGAACGATGTTCAAAATACTGCTTTTCTCACCAATACAGATGCTGTTGTTTAAGTTGTTTTTCAGGGGATACCCCTCTTCAAAGTGGACCCTCCCCCATCCCCCCACCTTCCACACCCATATCCTCTCATATCCACCTCTTCAACAACCATGCTCTCTCTCCCAACTCTTCCAAATCCCACCAACACTCTCTCTCACATCCAACCACCTTCTATCCACATCTACCTATCTTCCATCCACATACACCCACATTCCACAGCCACATCCTCTCATAGCCACCCCCTCCAACATCCATGCCCCCTTTTCACTCATCCAACTCCCACATCAATCCACAACCCACACCCACAAGCCCCTTCCACACACATACAGTACACCCACCCCCTTCCAACACCCACCCATCTCTCCTCCGCACCCATCATCTCGATCCGAACCCCTCCTACCACCCCCTCCCTACATCGTTCCTATTTTTGTCTTTACAAAGTTGGCATGTTTGGTTATGACATCAGGATTTACGATAAGTACAGATTAGGAAGAGAACCTGGTTTGTGATAGTGGTTGAATTTGTTGTTGATAAACGCTATCAGTATCACACCCTGCAAGCTCTTGGAGTCTCGTCGCCTCATGGTGGTCTGGAATGCCATAAAACCATAAACAGTGGAAGGAAAAAAACGAGTCTTCGTCTGAAACCATTCACTGCCGTCAGGAGCAAGGCAAGAGTGATGGAGCGTGAAGTGAAATTTGCTGTTAGTTGACCGTTGACATTGCAGTTTGACCCACACAGGTGTAGATCTCTTCAACATAGGTCCTGGGCTTGCACCGTCATCATCCATCAGAACGAAAAACAACCTCAAGTGTGCATTTCAGATGTAACTTGTATATTATAAAGAGGTTGTCGGGGTAATTGCCCCAATTCCAGTCAATTGTTGCAGAAATTTGTGTTAAATCTTAGAAGGCTTATTTATTTTAAAATCATAGTTAAATTTGGTAATACAGGACCAATAACCAAACAGGATCATAAGTTTGGTATAGTGAAGGACCACAAGTTTGGTCTAGAAAGAGAACACAAGTTTGGTCCCAAAAGACAACACAAGTTTGGTCTCGAAAGAGAACACAAGTTTGGTCTAGAACGAGAACACAAGTTTGGTCTAGAACGAGAACACACGTTTGGTCCCAAAAGACAACACAAGTTTGGTCTCGAAAGAGAACACAAGTTTGGTCTAGAACGAGAACACAAGTTTGGTCTCGAAAGAGAACACAAGTTTGGTCTAGAACAAGAACACAAGTTTGGTCTAGAACGAGAACACACATTTGGTCCCAAAAGACAACACAAGTTTGATCTAGAACGAGAACACAAGTTTGGTCTAGAACGAGAACACAAGTTTGGTCTAGAACGAGAACACACATTTGGTCCCAAAAGACAACACAAGTTTGATCTAGAACGAGAACACAAGTTTGGTCTAGAAAGAGAACACAAGTTTGGTCCCAAAAGACAACACAAGTTTGGTCTCGAAAGAGAACACAAGTTTGGTCTAGAACGAGAACACAAGTTTGGTCTAGAACGAGAACACACGTTTGGTCCCAAAAGACAACACAAGTTTGGTCTCGAAAGAGAACACAAGTTTGGTCTAGAACGAGAACACAAGTTTGGTCTCGAAAGAGAACACAAGTTTGGTCTAGAACAAGAACACAAGTTTGGTCTAGAACGAGAACACACATTTGGTCCCAAAAGACAACACAAGTTTGATCTAGAACGAGAACACAAGTTTGGTCTAGAACGAGAACACAAGTTTGGTCTAGAACGAGAACACACATTTGGTCCCAAAAGACAACACAAGTTTGATCTAGAACGAGAACACAAGTTTGGTCTAGAACGAGAACACAAGTTTGGTCTAGAACAAGAACACACATTTGGTCCCAAAAGACAACACAAGTTTGGTCTCGAAAGAGAACACAAGTTTGGTCTAGAACAAGAACACAAGTTTGGTCTCGAAAGAGAACACAAATTTGGTCTAGAACGAGAACACAAGTTTGGTCTAGAACGAGAACACAAGTTTGGAATAGAATGAGAAAAAGTTTGACGAGAAAGAGAACACAAGTTTGATCTAGAACGAGAACACAAGTTTGGTCTTGAATGTGAACACAAGTTTGGAATAGAACGAGAAAAAGTTTGACTAGAAAGAGAACGCAAGTTTGGTCTAGAACGAGAACACAAGTTTGGTCTTGAACGAGAACACAAGTTTGGTCTCGAAAGACAACACAAGTTTGGTCGAGAACGAGAAAACAAGTTTGGTCGAGAACGAGAACACAAGTTTGGTCAAGAATGAGAACACAAGTTTGGTCAAGAATGAGAACACAAGTTTGGTCAAGAATGAGAACACAAGTTTGGTCTAGAACGAAAACACAAGTTTGGTCTCGAAAGAGAACACAAATTTGGTCTAGAACGAGAACACGAGTTTGGTCTAGAACGAGAACACAAGTTTGGTCTTGAATGAGAACACAAGTTTGGTCTCGAAAGACAACACAAGTTTGGTCGAGAACGAGAACACAAGTTTGGTCTAGAACGAGAACACAAGTTTGGAATAGAATGAGAAAAAGCTTGACGAGAAAGAGAACACAAGTTTGATCTAGAACGAGAACACAAGTTTGGTCTTGAATGTGAACACAAGTTTGGAATAGAACGAGAAAAAGTTTGACTAGAAAGAGAACACAAGTTTGGTCTAGAACGAGAACACAAGTTTGGTCTTGAACGAGAACACAAGTTTGGTCTCGAAAGCCAACACAAGTTTGGTCGAGAACGAGAACACAAGTTTGGTCTAGAACGAGAACACAAGTTTGGTCTTGAACGAGAACACAAGTTTGGTCTCGAAAGCCAACACAAGTTTGGTCGAGAACGAGAACACAAGTTTGGTCGAGAACGAGAACACAAGTTTGGTCAAGAATGAGAACACAAGTTTGGTCAAGAATGAGAACGCAAATTTGATCTCGAACAAGAACACAAGTTTGGTCTAGAACAAGAACACAAGTTTGGTCTAGAACAAGAACACAAGTTTGGTCTGCAATGAGAACACAAGTTTGGTCTAGAACAAGAACACAAGTTTGGTCTGCAATGAGAACACAAGTTTGGTCTAGAACGAGAACACAACTTTGGTCTAGAACGAGAACACAAGTTTGGTCAAGAATGAGAACACAAGTTTGGTCAAGAATGAGAACGCAAGTTTGATCTCGAACAAGAACACAAGTTTGGTCTAGAACAAGAACACAAGTTTGGTCTAGAATGAGAACACAAGTTTGGTCAAACAGGAGACCCCAAGTTTGGTCTAGCAGGACACCACAAGTTTGGTCTCAAGGACCACAGGTTTGGTCTCGCAAGAGAACACAAATTTGGTCTAGTATAGGACCACAAGTTTGGGTTTGGCAAAAGACCAATACTCTCACAGGACCCCAGCCTTGGTTAACCATAGTGAAGTTTTGTGGTCCAGAACCAAATGTTTGGAAGCACAAAACCCATTTATTTGGTCATTGCACCTGAATTTTCCTTGTTTTCCAATAAATTAATCTGCAGACAATTTTTGGTTTACTCCCTTGCTCTATCAGTGACTTTCCTTCCTGTGACAATGGAAACCGAAATGCAGGTTATGGATTAACACTGCCGAGGGAGCAAGGAATCCTCATTGTGGAATCGGCATTTGTGGTCACGACTTGTCCACTCTTGTCAGTGCCGGACGAGGCGCATTCCTGTCTTGATAAGGTCTTTTAACTCAGCATTAGTGTGCCACTCATGTGGAACTTTTATTGTTTTCTGGAAGTGTCATAAATTTGAACTGTGCTTAATTTGACTCCTAAAAAAAAAAGCTGCAGCAGTGGTTTGGCAGTGTGTGTGAGCCTTTGACCAGGCCTGGTAAACGGGTCGGCGAGGTATGGTCGCCGCACCCAGTGCTGCTAAGCTCAAGGGAATGTGAGACACAAAGGGCAGCAGTGGACAATAAGGCAGGGGTCACTCGAGGGAGGGCTATACTCTAAAAGCCAAGGGGGGGGGGGAGAGAGAGAGAGAGAGAGAGAGAGAGAGAGAGAGAGAGAGAGAGAGAGAGAGAGAGAGAGAGAGAGAGATAGATAGATATATATATAAAGAGAGGTGGGTTAGGGGAGGAATGTTTTGTGAATGAGAAGTTCCTTTAAAAAGAAAAAAAGAAGCTTTCCAACCATAACCCACAGACCCCATCCCGTTGCTTGTGCAGTCACATCCCCACCCCCTATATTCCACCCCTGACCCCTCCCCTCCCTTACAGATCTCCCACATTCCCGCAAACTCTCTTACTGCCCTCGGGAGATTTCCCGAGTCTCACGGCGCACTTTGCAAGTCGAGTTTACAGCGAGCAGGTGTCTGAAAGGAGATAGTCCGAGTGGAACACTGGAAGGTCCGTATTACCATTCATCGGACTGCCTTTTCTCCAAGGACACTACCGATATTCCTGAAGCGGCATACCAGCTTGTCAGAGAATAGGTGGCCAGTCACATATTTGGAGAGGGGGGGAGGGGTAAAAGAGAGTGGTTCGGACCGTGGACTTCCCAGCCTGACGAAAAAAAACGGATGCTGTAACGACTCGGTGAGCTCACCTTACCTCGTGCCAGGTGAGAGAATATCTCCTTACGTCGGGTTCTTTTGTTAAGCACCTGAGTGTACATTGGTATATACGTTAGGCAAGCATGGGAATCAAGAATGGGATAAATTTTCATGGTCATAATTTAGAAATGGCCAGCCACCACGCTATGTGCACGTCATGATAACTACCGAATTATGATGGTAAGCTGGAAATGGCTATAGATGCCCACCTTGAGGAGGCTAATGCTCGTCCATCATCCCCAGGGCCAATGAACCGCATGTAGTTAACCCTCCTTACACCCTGAGCAGATTTGCCAAATGGCTTGGGATTTGACCGTTCCCCTGTCTGGGATGTGAAGGTCGAACCGATCACACAGCTTATGCACTGTGCGCAGCCAGCCATCAAGTACCCAACGTTCAGCCTCTGAGGGTTCCTTAACTGTGCTCACTTTCCACCGTTTGCTCAACGAGTCGTTATTTATTTTAACCATCTCCCACCCTCCCTCCCCACCCCTTGCTCTCCCCTTCACCCTCTTTGGCACGTTTAAGTGCAATGGAGTTTTTCGTGAATCAACTATAAACTTGATCATCTGATTGTTTACGTGCACTTCCATCCGAAAGGGGACATCTGATGTTTTGCTGAACCCGTCGTGATGATCCTCAAGCCATTTGTCTCGCACATCTTAGCCAGTACCCATGCTGCTCCGGCATATGCTCCCACACCTGACCTGACCTTATCCAGTATACAAGGATATTCGATATAGGAGGTCATTTGGCCCACCGTGTTTGTGTCATCTTCGTATTCACTCCACTTCCACTTTATTGATCTGGTTATCCTCTATGGATTTGGTTATCGTCTTTATTCCGTCAAACTCAGATAACTTGATATCATCCACATCGCTTTTGTAATTTAATTACATTTCCCATTGAAACTCAAAAGATTGGACAGCATGCTCCGAGGTGCAGCGTTCCTTGCTGGCAGTGCATTGTACCTGTGAACAAGAACAAGTCCATGACCAAACAGCTCAGAGACGAGCACGCTTCCCAAACTGACAGATCCCGTCACCCCATTTGGCTACAACATCCCTCCCAACCAAGTACTAATCTGGCTCAACTTGCTCTAGCTTCCAAAACCATGATCTGGCATTAGGCGCATTCGGGTTGATAAGTCTTGAGCACGCCCCTCATGGTCGAGGTATGAGCATGATGCTATTGAGATAAATTTCAAGAAGTATGAATTAAGAACGTGTACCAACTCGAACCTGATGAGCAAATGCTCTTGTGTTTTTAGACGATGTGGTAATGTCTGATAAATGGGTGGTGCACTATTCCACGTATATTACAACATTTGTTTCCCACCAGCCAGTTGTATTGGAGTGATATCTTCTCATCAGTCTAAAGGTGAAGAGTGTGGTTTGGAGAAGGAAGCTGCGAAGACATTGAATAATGCTTACTCAGATAGCGAGGTGTAATTTAATAAATATTGAACCAATGTTGTCAACATTGATTCAACACCGATTCAATTCATACGCCTTGCTATCTGGGTAATCATCTGCTAAGTGTGCATTGCCTCATTGTAGGAGCACTGTCAGCATCCTTTGACAATGTAACATCGTTGCTTCAATGTATGAAGGGCCAGGAATTTTTGGCTGGTGGTGAGATATAATCTGAAGAGCCAGGATGTTTTGGGCAGCCCTGCTCGAGTTGTGTGGTGTTGGATGAGGCGTGGTTCAGATAATTGTTGTGTTGTCTGGACTCTAATGTGCGGCTGGCTATTACACGTCTGTCCAGCCAAAGGTGATATGCTCAGGCTTGTCACTGGATGTTTTCCCTTACACTGCTTCTCCACACATGTATGTCCCGAGAGCAACCGTTGCTCGATTATACAGTACTACAAACGACCCATGAGGATATAATAAAAGTTTCACACTTCGTACACCAAATTCGAGCGAAAAACATGATCAACTTTGAATTGCGCAAACCAAAGGATGGAAAAATAGAAAGCTCGGAGCATGTTTCTGTGTAGGTCATGTCATCCTTTATCATCAGGTCGTTCACAATGATTTGTGTGTGAATTATATATATATATATATATATATATATATATATATATATATGTAATAATCTATCTATCTATATCAGTATGGATCAGCTTGCGATGCTCGCCTCGCCTCACCACACATCGCTACAGAGGCACAGGCTTGTTTTAACTGAGCATAATGAATGTATGTGAGTTGCTGTGTTGTCATGATTTACATAAATCAAAATACAAACATTTCTTTTGCACAAATTAATTTTCAATATTTATGATATTTAATATTCATGAAATAATTTTTTCACTCAAGCTCCACGCAAGAATTTATTAAACACACACACGCACACATGCACATGCGCACACACACACACACACACACACACACACACACACACACACACACACACACACACACACACACACACACACACACACACACACACACACACACACACGGTCTGCTTAGCCGGCACGTAAGACATCGGCCATTATGAAGCTTGAAGTGTTAGTGAGAAAATTCTGATGATATCCGAAGACTCAATAGCTCAGTGGGCTGTCACCACGTAAGTGATGAGGTCCTTGGGTTGGAGTCTTGGGTTGAGTCAGAATTTTTTCACAGTTGCCCCATGCAGGAATTTATTCCTGTTTATTAACAAAAAAATAAGATTACATATATATATATATATATATATATATATATATATATATATATATATATATATATATATATAATTCCAGCAATGTGTGTGTGTGTGTATGTGTATGTGTGTGTGTGTGTGTGTGTGTGTGTGTGTGTGTGTGTGTGTGTGTGTGTGTGTGTGTGTGTGTGTGTGTGTGTGTGTGAGACCGCCGTTTCTCGACAACCGCTGGTCCGATCTAATTGAAACTTGCCAGCTACATTGCTGGGGAACTAAGGATGTGCCTTTTCAAGGTTTTATATTAATCAGACAAGTCCTTCCCAAGTTATGGCCATTTATTTACCAACCATTGACAAGACACGTTGCTGCGTGGGCGTGGCCGATGGGGAAGAGATTCTCAGCCGTGTTCCCCATTACGGGTTACAACGTACGGACTTCCGGATAATGATGACTTACTGTATTCTAATAATTTCTCGATTTCTTATGCGCATTTACAGAAAAACACAATGCCCCAATCCAGTCGTTGTTTACGAGAGCGAAGGAACGGCCACGTGTAGTTGTTTGAAAGTTTATTATTTTTTTTTTTTTGCACGTAGCTTTCTTTCTCCTTTCTATTCTTTCTCCATTGCACGTACGGCCACGCACATCCGTTTTTTTTTTCTTTTTTTTTTCTCTGCTCTTCTCTTTTTGCTTTTCCTTGTGATGACATTGCGAAAAGGCAAAATACGTTGGTGCTAATTGAATAATTGGCCATTAAAACTAAATTGTGAATAATCGTAACTGCGATATGCGAACTTCCGGACAGTGAGGACTTAACTTCCGGACTTCCGGATAGTGACGACTTACTGTATTCTTTCTCCATTTTTTTCTTGATTTATCGACTTACTGTATTCTTTCTTTCTCGATTTCTGTACTTTCTCGATTTCTTTCTCGATTTTCTTAAACACAATACCCCAATCCAGTCGTCATCTACAACAGCGAAGGAACGAAGTTGCGCGTCGTGCACGCGCAATGGAATCCGACGAAGCACGAGCTGCTCGCTTGACACGCGACGCTACGCGCGTGACAAGGCATCGTGCAGCTCAAACGGATGAAGAACGAACTGCTCGCTTGGCAGACAACACTGAACGCGTGACAAGGCGTCGTGCAGCTGAAACGGCCATGCACGTACGGGCACGCGAGAGCGAAGGAACGGCCTGTGTGGTTGTTTCTAGCAAGCGGTTTGAAATGCTTTTTTATTTTTTTTTGCACGTATGGCCACGAATGTACGGGCATGTACTGGTATCTATAATTCCATCAATCTCTGTGTGTGCGTCTGTGTGTCTGTGTGTGTGTGTCTGTGTGTCTGCGACCGCTGTTTCTCGACAACCACTGGTCCGATGTAATTGAAACTTGCCAGGTATGTTGCTGGGGACCTGAGGATGTGCCTTTTCAAGGTTTGATATTAATCGGACAAGTAGTTCCCAAGTTATGGCCATTTATTTACCAAATCAATGACAGGACACGGTGCTATGACATTACGATTGACGTCAATTCTTCTTGTTTTTTGGTTTTTTTAATTATTATTATTTTTTGCACGTACGGCCACGCACGTAAGGGCACGCACATACGGCCACGCACGTAAGGGCACGCACATACGGCCACGCACGTAAGGGCACGCACATACGGCCACGCACGTAAGGGCACGCACATATGGCCACGCACGTACGGGCACGCAAGAGTGAAGGAACGGCCTGTGTGGTTGTTGTTTCTGGCATGCGGTTTGAGGTTTTTTTTTGGAGTGACAGCACACGGTGCTATGACATCACAATTGTTTTTTTGCACGTACGGCCATGCACGTATGGGCACGCACATACGGGCACGCACGTACGGGCCCACACAAGTATATATAATAGTGGCTGGCCCAGACCTCAAATTACACACACTTGCCTCCATTGTCTAGCCTAGTTGGAATCCGACACACATATAAACTGTTATCCCGGTGTTTCACCGGCAGGGTGATCCATCAATGTGTGTGCCGACTCTCGGATGGCCGTGAAACTCAGTGTCCCGTCTGACAGCGTTATTTGGTGCATGTTTTTTTTTGTATACCTTGCCAAGGCTCGTATAAGAGCTAACACACAGAACATATGGCAAACCGAGCAGAAGACAAGAGTGGTGGGAAAGGGAAGCACAAAACAGTGGGGAATAGAGACATTGGGAGATCTGTGGAAGGGAGAGGGATGGGTGGGGTAGATGGGGTAAACAAGATGGAAATTACAGGGACTTTCAGGAAGGAAAACAGGAAATTTGAAGGAGTTGGGTTTGGGGTGGATTAACAGGGGTAGAAAAGATTTAGGATTTGGATGGGGGGAGATAAGAGATGGTGGTGAACAGCTGTTTTGAAGACCTGGAGGGAAGAGTGGGAATGGAGAGAGTGTTTAAGTTTGTTCGAAAGGTGGGAAAAAAAGAGGATTGAAAGAGTGAAGATGAGCAGTGATTCTTGCTTTTATTAGTTTTACTAGAAGGGGGTTTTTGGTGGACCTTGATTGCCTTGCGGAAATAGGGGGACAGAGCCGTGGGAGGAGAGGGGGGGCAAGGCTGTAGAGAAGACAGAAAGACAACCGCCCTTCCTGCAGTGAGAGAGAGTGAGAGACCCAAAGACTCAGCATCATCGTGGGAGATACCAATGATCCTCAAAGCCTCAGGTTTGAAGCTGAGCTTAGTGTGAGGCAGGAGCACCAGCCCAGAGGAGGGAGCAGTACTCCATCAGGCTGTGGATGAAAGCTTTGTATGTGGTTCGGAGCTCAGGTTTAACAAGGAAACTTTTTTTTAAAGATCTCACGGTGTCCTTTGTGAAGATTAGGCGAGCTATCACCGGCACCCTGAACAAATTCCGAACTTCTGCTTGCAAGGTAATGGTAAACTACCCAGCACAACCCTTACCTAGAAAGTGCTTCGGCAGTGCAGACGCTCTCTAACAGAGTATAGCAGATCAGAAAAAGAATACATATATATATATATATATATATATATATATATATATATATATATATATATATATATATATATATATATATATATATACACACACACACACATATTTGTTCAAATTGTTATCAAAGGTGCAAAAACACATAAATTCTCCATTATGTCATTGGTAATATTCTGTCGCAATCCAAAGGAAATGTTTAGGGAAAAAAAAAACATACATTTTTTCACATTTATTTATTTATTCATTTCTTTTGTTGCTCGTGCCATGATGCAGACACGTGTGTACCGCACACTAAAGACCACGTTCCACCGTGGCTCACCGCGCCACTCGGTCCCGCACGCAGCACGGCCACACGCCCCTCCCGTTGTGTTCGACCCAGGCTGCAAAAGCCTTGGAAATCCGAGCACGAGATGCCACGAAGCACGAGCATGGAGTGAAAAGCACTCGTTGCACGTCGTTTGCCTCCCCGAGGGCTCCCTCCCATTGACTGCATGTACCCGACTCGGTGCTAGCACACAGCCCGAGCCAGTCTTCCCGAGTTAACCCTGCTAAATCTCAACCAAACCACAGTACTCACTCCTGTACTTGTTCCCGACTTCAGACTCCACATCACAGCAGCACACCTGCGCTCTGGACATGACTCGTCGGCCACAATGGTAAAGTAAAAATTAAAAAAAAAAAATACATATATATATATATATATATATATATATATATATATATATATATATATATATATATATATATATATACATTGTTCTGCTTTCTGTGACGTTGCTGGCTTTATCAACTTTTCCTTTCCCGAACTTGCTTTACTTTATGATTTGTGCGCACAGAGTGCGAAGTGCGGGACTGTTTCCCAGCATTCCCGTTAGCCACGGAGGATGCGGCGGTGAAGTTCCTCCGCAGCAGAAGAATGCCTCCTTGTCCTCGGACACACAATCACTCAGCTGGCTCTCTGGGTTCGTCGATGTGGAAAGGGCTGCCGCTCTCGGTGCATATCACCGGGTCCGAATCCCGACACCGCAGTGCGTGGCCGGGTGTCTGCAAAATCCGACCTTTGTGTTTTTAAAAGCATTCCAGGGAAATTCCAAAAGCAAATTTTTGTTTTATTTGAACAAAATGTTTTTTTTTTTTTACTAAATCCTTTTGGGTCTTGTGGACGAAAACTTTTAACGTTAAAAACAATCGATGTTGTTGTGATTGTTCAGCTCAAATTGTTCTTTGTTAACTTTTCTTTTTCAATGACAGCTTAACTAAACTTACATAACCCCTAGTAGTTGTTGAAGGTTGTCGTGGACCTTAAAAATTATATTGTTGGACATGTAAAACGAATACGTAGTTCAACGCCGAAAAGATGTGCACGCAATGACGTTGTCCACTCTGAGCGGGTTGATGAACTGGAGTCTGGTTAAGTGACATCAATGCTGATAAAAATTCGTTTAGGTAAATCAAGATGGTGGGGGCAACATAGTCACTTGTGCTGCAGGACAGAGGTCTATCATTAAGTTCCTTGTGAAGGAGACCAGCAAACCAGTTGAAATACATCGGAGACTGTCTGCACAATTGGATGATGCACATCCTTCACTTGATGAAATGAGCTGCGCAATCCTCTTAGCAGCGCGTCGGTGCTGCCCAGGAAGTTTCTCTGACAGTAGGCCAGGTGGTTTGCCATTGCTCGCCCAGCAGTGAGTCGGGGCTGGAATTGAGAATTTGGCCAGGTGCCGGCAATCGCTTGCCTACTCTTCGCGAGTCCTTCAAAGAGATGTTTAAATGATACAATTCGTTCAAAAATGGCCGTGAAACGGTGAAGGATCTTGAGACTTCTCACCTGCAACCAACTTCTGTTACTCAGGCAATCATTGAATGTGGGGGAAACATTTTGGAGAATCAGCTCGCCGATTTCTACTACATGTGAAATTGGATGTCCATGTTGAAAGTGCGGAAACAATCATTCATTCCGACTTGGTGTTCAAATCGATTGGCGCAAGGTGCGTACCAAAAAATCTCAGCCCTTCCAGACCTCATATGGTCGAAAATGGGGAGCGAAGTTCGAAATCATCACCGAGACAATCCAGACTTTTCACCTTGTGATTTTCATCTCTTTGGACCATTCAAAGAACATCTGGGTGGCATTATGACTTTACAAGTCCTGAAATGACTGCGTACCTGTCCCAAAGATTTCCATGCAGTTGGACTCAAGACTATACCAAATCGAAGGGACAAGTGTGTATGGGTAGAGGAATGCCTTGAGAAAGAAAAATCCACATCAACCTTGGACTACCCTTGTAAAAAATTTTTTTAAGGCCGTGCACTGCAATTGGCAAAGTACATATTCGAGGTTGTTTGCTTAGCGGTTCAGAGTTTGTTGCTGGAGTTTTAAACGAATTTTGTACGAATATTGGGATTGCTGTAGCATAGGCATGATATGCCGAATGGTCTTCTCCTGCGCCAAAGTTCCTTGCGTGTGAATTATATGGGTTGGCCTGCTTGGTATTCCCATCTGAGCTCATGCTGCTAGAGATTCCAGGTTCAAATCCCACTTTGCTTCTTTTATTCGTCCATTTGTCACGATGTAACAGTCAGTTCAGCTAAAAAGTTCACCTCGAGCTTTTAATTCTATAATGGAGCATTGCTTTACATCCTCGTCAAGCTTTCTTGCACTCACTAAGTGAGCACGTTTTTACTCTCTGGCTCAGCTATTCATTTGCACAAAAGTATCAAACTGCAAAGATCGAAATATTCACTGGAGATGCAAAAAAAACTTTCCACATTTCACTCCAAGCTACGCCAGAGCTTTGCGGCTCAGTCTCAAGGTCTAAAGTCCAAGTGGAATCATTTGGCTGAGGATTAAACGCAAGGAAATTGATACAGCAATGCAAGAAGAACATGAACAATGTCAACAGAATCAAACTTCTTTTTTATGAAGAGAGTGAACCTCTCCCTTGCCTGCTTGTATCACGCAAGCAGTTATTGTCTTACGTGCACTGCTTCTTCCTCAAGGTATCTTCAGCCGTCACTAGAAGGCCAAAATTTCTCAAAAGTTGTTACATCCAAATAAAATCATCATATTACACCTCTTTACTGTAGTTGGGAAGAGGTTTTCTTGCTTTATGTTCTGGTTCCTCTTTTCAGACAAGTTTTTTTGCTTCCAGACCATCAGCAGAAATACTCTCCGCATCACCCCTCCCAATCCCTCCCACGTATGCATCACACAACCTCAGTTTTCTTCCATTTTCTCCCTCCACCCACACTTCCTTACGCTCCCTTTTTTCCACTCTCCTACTCTCTTTTTGTCTCTTTTTTTTTTCTCTCTCTCGCCTTTTACCCCACACCCCTTTAAAGTGTATTGGAAGCCAAAAGAGTATCAGGGTGTTCACAACTAGTCAATAAACGTTTCATGGCCAGAAACAATCCTGGACGGATTGGGACTCTAACGCCGGATAATCCACTGAAGGTGGAAATTATTTCGCAATTTGTTCAGGGTGCGGCGATATACTCGACGACTCTTCACGAAAGACATCACCCAACTTATGCAAGCAGGCGACTCCTCCAAATTAATGTCCTTCTGATGGACGACCCACTCCTTGATGTATCACCCTGCATGTGACAGTTTTTCGCTGGGTAGAGATTCAAATCCAGGCTAGACAGCTCAGATCGAGTGTGCATACCGCTGGGCTATCCTGCCAGCCTTGCTTAAGTGTACATGAAATATAAATGGATTTTTGTTGCAAACATGGCAACAAATGCCTGGTGTTGGCCTAATGGTAATGGTGGTGGGCTTGGGATCCTAAAATGGTTAGGGTGGTGGGATTGGGATTCTAAAATGGTTAGGGTGGTGGGATTGGGATCCTAAGATCCTGAGTTCAAATCCCACTCGGT
This sequence comes from Eptatretus burgeri, assembly GCF_056783735.1. Lineage (NCBI taxonomy): Eukaryota > Metazoa > Chordata > Myxini > Myxiniformes > Myxinidae > Eptatretus > Eptatretus burgeri. The sequence continues at coordinate 20,503,822 of NC_140971.1, forward strand.
TGTTTAACACCAGGTGGGGTTGATTCTGCCTGTCATCCTTCTGAGGTCGACAAAATGAGTGCCAGCTTGCTGGTATTCTGCGTCGGAGTGGCGACCCGTCCAGGATTGTGCCCAATAGCCAAGGAGACTGCTTATGCAGCACCAACGCTTTGCACAGAGTATGGTCCTAATGGATGGATGGATGGATGGATGACAACAAAACCACGAAACAATGAACTTCATAAGGAAAAACATTCAGGGGCAGCTTCCCTCAACCCAAACCAAGAGACAAGCTTGTGGAACATTATGTTTCAGTCCTTAATTCTGCTGTCTAACATTGGTTCTTTTTGCTTCAACCTGTCCAAGATTGCTTCTTAGCCATGGAGGCATTTACGACTGATTGTGATTGCCCGAAACTCTGTCAAGAGTGTAGCCCTTTATGACTCACGCCACTACTTTATAATGACATATTGTTGTTGTTCTTCTTTCGGCTGCTCCCGTTAGGGGTCGCCACAGCGGATCATCCGTTATGATCTGCATACTGATTTGGCATAGGTTTTACGCCGGATGCCCTTCCTGACGCAACCCTGGTCACCTCTTACGACACAGGGATAAGGATTGGGTTTCGCCATGATTCCGGGCTGCCCTACACCCTCTCATAGCGTGGCCCAGCGCAGAGCGCCCGTCATCAAGCGATCCTCCAACCCAAACCAAGAGACAAGCTTGTGGAACATTATGTTTCAGTCCTTAATTCTGCTGTCTAACATTGGTTCTTTTTGCTTCAACCTGTCCAAGATTGCTTCTTAGCCATGGAGGCATTTACGACTGATTGTGATTGCCCGAAACTCTGTCAAGAGTGTAGCCCTTTATGACTCACGCCACTACTTTATAATGACATATTGTTGTTGTTCTTCTTTCGGCTGCTCCCGTTAGGGGTCGCCACAGCGGATCATCCGTTATGATCTGCATACTGATTTGGCATAGGTTTTACGCCGGATGCCCTTCCTGACGCAACCCTGGTCACCTCTTACGACACAGGGATAAGGATTGGGTTTCGCCATGATTCCGGGCTGCCCTACACCCTCTCATAGCGTGGCCCAGCGCAGAGCGCCCGTCATCAAGCGATCCTCCAACCCAAGCCTCCGAGTAGCCGGATTACAGGCGCACGCCACTACGCCCGGTTATAATGACATATTGTATCTAACTAAAATAAGGCAATTATCTGTATGTACGTCTGATAATTATAGAATCGAAAATGGCTTAGCCACTCTCCACCAAATTCTGCATTTGTGTTTGGGCTCCCCAGCTTCAAGTCATAGGCACAGAGTAACCCCCATCCTCGCTCCAATGAGAATGGGAAGATGACTTGTAATTTTCGCCTCTATATGGAGAACAGTGCAAGTGGTTTAACCACTGACCCCTGCCGGAGGGAGTGGGTATTGACACCTTTGTTTTGCTCCAGGTGGGAAATATCTGTCCGACTGTCCATCCATCATGTGAAGAAGAAGCAGGAGCTCGAGCTTTCATGTAATGCTTCCTGCAGCCATAGAACAATAAAAATGGTACCATTGGAAAGCCAATAATCGATTTACTTGGAACAAAAATTTGTGTACGGTTAATTGTAAAGATGCCTGTTTTAAAAGTCCGTCTTTCCGGGATTGAAGAAGATGCTGGATTGAATGTTTAACGCAGCGGTTCCTACAGTAATATTTATCATTCCACTACAGGAACCCTAAAGAAGGACATGGAAGGAGCACACCATATAAAAGGCTAGGTATTGTAATTTGTGTGACAGCAGAATAGCTCGGTTGGTTGCATGCTCACCACTGAGCTATCTGGTCCATTATTTTGTCCACTGGGGAGTTAAATCTGGCTAAAACTACCATCCCAGTGCAGGAGGGGGTGCTACCTCTTGGAGCACACTGGTGTTTTGATGGAGGCGATTCATCTGTCTCTATTATTGAGGTGTTTGCTCTTAACCCTTTGAATCCTGAACACCTTTGACGTTCAGCTGAGCTCCCTGGAGAAAAATCCTGCCGCTCTGGTATATGGAGGTTTGAATGGTGGTTGGTAAACCGGCCGCTCTGGTATATGGAGGTTTGAATGGTGGCTGGTAAAACGGCCACTCTGGTATATGAAGGTTTGAATGGTGGCTGGTAAAACGGCCACTCTGGTATATGAAGGTTTGAATGGTGGCTGGTAAAACGGCCGCTCTGGTATATGAAGGTTTGATTGGTGGCTGGTAAAACGGCCACTCTGGTATATGAAGGTTTGAATGGTGGCTGGTAAAACGGCCACTCTGGTATATGAAGGTTTGAATGGTGGCTGGTAAACCGGCCACTCTGGTATATGAAGGTTTGATTGGTGGCTGGTAAACCGGCCACTCTGGTATATGAAGGTTTGAATGGTGGCTGGTAAAACGGCCACTCTGGTATATGAAGGTTTGAATGGTGGCTGGTAAACCGGCCACTCTGGTATATGAAGGTTTGATTGGTGGCTGGTAAACCGGCCACTCTGGTATATGAAGGTTTGATTGGTGGCTGGTAAACCGGCTGCTCTGGTATATGAAGGTTTGAATGGTGGCTGGTAAACCGGCTGCTCTGGTATATGAAGGTTTGAATGGTGGCTGGTAAACCGGCCGCTCAGGTATATGAAGGTTTGAATGGTGGCTGGTAAACCGGCTGCTCTGGTATATGAAGGTTTGAATGGTGGCTGGTAAACCGGCCACTCTGGTATATGAAGGTTTGAATGGTGGCTGGTAAACCGGCCGCTCGGGTATATGAAGGTTTGAATGGTGGCTGGTAAACCGGCCACTCTGGTATATGAAGGTTTGAATGGTGGCTGGTAAAACGGCCGCTCGGGTATATGGAGGTTTGAATGGTGGCTGGTAAAATGGCCGCTCTGGTATATGAAGGTTTGAATGGTGGCTGGTAAAACGGCCGCTCTGGTATATGAAGGTTTGAATGGTGGCTGGTAAACCAGCTGCTCTGGTATATTGAGGTTTGAATGGTGGCTGGTAAAACGGCCGCTCTGGTATATGGAGGTTTGAATGGTGGCTGGTAAACCAGCTGCTCTGGTATATTGAGGTTTGAATGGTGGCTGGTAAACCGGCCGCTCAGGTATATGAAGGTTTGAATGGTGGCTGGTAAACCAGCTGCTCTGGTATATTGAGGTTTGAATGGTGGCTGGTAAACCGGCCGCTCTGGTATATGGAGGTTTGAATGGTGGCTGGTAAACCGGCCACTCTGGTATATGAAGGTTTGAATGGTGGCTGGTAAACTGGCCACTCTGGTATATGAAGGTTTGATTGGTGGCTGGTAAACCGGCCACTCTGGTATATGAAGGTTTGAATGGTGGCTGATAAAACGGCCACTCTGGTATATGAAGGTTTGAATGGTGGCTGGTAAACCGGCCGCTCTGGTATATGGAGGTTTGAATGGTGGCTGGTAAAACGGCCGCTCAGGTATATGAAGGTTTGAATGGTGGCTGGTAAACCGGCCGCTCGGGTGTATGGAGGTTTGAATAACAGCTGGTAAACCAGCCACGAGGGTATATGGAGGATTGAATGGTGGCTGGTAAACCGGCCGCTCTGGTATATGTAGGTTTTGAGTCGTGGCTGATAAGCTGGAAGCTCAGGTTCAAAGGGTTAAAGATCCTTTTGTCATCCTTGAAAATAGTGAGCCCTTGCCAAAATTCTGTCTTGAGAATAATGTAATGTATTGTTGCGAATTCGCGCCCGCCGGCGTGTGGACGGCCACGTAACTCGGATCGTGGCACGTCGCCCACCGGACGGACAATTCAGTCGTGACCCTCCGGGAACTATCGCCCGGAGACAGTCATGGGTGGGCCTTTCGACCTCACCACAATCGCGCCAATCGGCCACCCGCGTAGGATAGGGTTGTTCGCCATACTCGACCTACCTAAGTACCTGTGCGAGTAGTTAATCCGGCAATCGTACCTCGCCGCAGGTCGACTCCGGACACAAGCCGCTTGGGCGGCCCGTTCCGTACTATTGGGATAACCGAGCGGTGTTATCGTCGACCTCGACGGTTCAGATTATTTACCGGGCGTTTCACCCACTACGAACCCTTTACATGAAGCAAGATGGAGGGTCAATAGAGAAAAGACAAAGCGAAACGGGAAAACAGTTCACACAATGCACATTTATTTCTCGGCACCAGGAAAGCACATATATACAGCCATACAGTTAAAATGCACATATAGTAACCAGAACAATAAAAGCAACAACGACGCAGAGTTAATACCGACTACGCGCACACATGGCAACACTTATACAGCTTTACTTTACAGACGGCGCCAACACACATTGACACCAAAGCAAAGAAGCCACCCTCATAGACAAGGAGGCAGACGGGCCTGTAGGCCAAATGTGCGCGTGACCTGGAGGAGTGGCCAGCTCCGCGAGACCGGGGGGGTGGGGGTCCTACCCGCGCCCGCGTGACGCGTTGGCGGGCAAGCCGCAAATGTGGCCGTGCGGCTGTGCCCCGACTCCGTGCTCCTTGTTGGGTTTCGTTGGCACGACGGTTGGAGTGGGGTGGGAACGGGGCCCCCTTTTGCACTATCTCAGCGCGGGGGAAAGGGGGAATTGTTGATGCCCTGGGCGAGGGGAATGGCTGGCTGGCTTGGGTCCCGAGACGAGCGATCCCACACCGCGACCTCGTCGCCGACCGCCGTCCGTCTTGCCTCGGACCCGAGCTCCCTTGCCTGCAGTTCCACCGCTCTCCCTCACCCGACTCTCTCTTCCAAAACTCTCTCGGCGACTCCAGAACCCAACTCACTCATTCGCCTTGCGCTCGCCTTCTTATAGGCTGGCAGGAGCAGCTAGTATGCAAATATTCGGATCAGAATGACCTCGGGGGCGGAGCCACACTCGCCCATTGGTCGGAGGAAACGGGGGCGTGAACCTCCCCTGATCCTAGAATTTGCATATCTCGACTTCACACACACGTGCCTGGAGGCGGGGCCAAGCCGCCCCGCGCTCGCTAATTGGACGGAGGAAAAGTGGGCGTGTAGCGGTTTTGATCCGAGTTTTCCCCTCGGAAAGGCCGCCATTTAAGCTCGCGGCTCGCTGCGTTCGGCACCAATCGCTGAACGGGCCCGAGACAGCCCGACGTTCAGTGTTCACAGGTGATGCGGGAATGGCCGTAGAAGGAGAGAGGTGAAGGTGGTGGAGGGTTTTCGGTGGTGGTTTGATGGTTATGGTGCCGTTTGGGAATGGCGGTGATGCGATGATGTGGGAGCGTAGATGGTGGCGGTGGCGTGATTGTTGTGTGATGGCGGTTGAGACGTGGTTGGTTCAAAATAAAGATAGAACAGAAAAGCGGCTATCTCAAAGCGTCGCAGCCCGAATGGATCATATTAATTCCCTTTATACAATGGGTTTGGGCTAACTACACATGTACTTAGAGATATCTCACCTGAGGGTCCTGAATGGTGCTTTGCGAATTTCCACAGCCGTAACAGTATATACAGTATATATATATATATATATATATATATATATATATATATATATATATATATATATATATATATATCATATGTGGGTCATTGTTAAGCTAGATTAAGCTCATGATAAAATGAGGGTAATACAAAAGAGATATGGAAATTGAGCGATTTGGTCAATCGGTCATGCAAACAGCACAAGCATGATGGGCCAAATGACCTCTTGTGTTTGAGTGTCTTTGTCCATACTTATATAAGTAAGCATGTATTGATGAATTGAGTCATATATTGAATTTTCTTTATCAAGCATACGTTGGGAAAAGGTTTATTTTTAAAGTAGTTTTTATTTTGAAACTTCAAAGTGTCGTTACACCACTGCTGCAGGTTCATGAAACGTTTTCTGGCTTCCGGAGCTTTGCCTGGCAAGATCTAATTAGCTCTGATGGTGCACCTGGACAAGGCTTGAATTGAGGTGGATTGTGCACACCTGGCTGGTAGGAAAGGCAACCGTTTTAGAATCGGGTGTGTGGGTCTGCTTTTTCCCCAGATCCTTTTCATGTCATGTTTGGCACTGGCCGAAACCCAAAGATGAACACTTGCCCTCGAGCTGGCATGTCACAATGTGAGACAATTGAAGTGTGTGACGTCACATTGAAAATAAATCATCTGTTTTTCCTCCATCGATTTCACTTCTTGAAATAAAAAACACGATGTGGGTTTTATTTGGCTTCCATTCAATTTCAGCATTCCTCCATTGCCCTGAGCAAGGACTTCAAAGGGGGGAGGGGGGGAATTCCATTGCCCCTGCCAATAAGTCAGGTTGGAGCTTCACAATATGCCACCGAAATGGTACTTGCATGGCCAATGGGAGGTGGGACTGTACTGCAGATTAGTAGAGTCAGATCTGAAACAAATCATCAGGACTTCTGAGCCTCTGGTTTTAAAATGGATCTTCTTTGATCACAAAGTGCTATTCTAAGTTGAACATGGCATCAATATCTGCAAGGAAAAAAACTACAGTCCTGGATGGTAATTTAACCTACTTCCTTGACCTATTGGCTCAATACCTATCACCATTGCTGTCGGCTGTGAGCCTGGGGTGAGGCAATGTTGGACAGTCGCCACATTTGTCTGTGTACTCTCCGTAGCTGGAGGGAGGGACAGCTGTCTGCTGGTGCCTTTGTGTTTTATTTTTTCCACTAACCAGGGAATTCCCATGCCTGCCTGTACCCCGAATACTGACTTGGCCTTACTCCAGATGGACCGAATGTCTGCAGGCCATAGTCCTGGCTACAAGCACCTCCTTTGTCTGCATGAAATGACACAAGAGTGGAGCCTCTTGACTAATTGTGTAATTTCTGGCTGGAGGAAAGCCTCAAAAGGGGCATTTTCAAGGTCACCCGGCAAAGCTTTGCCTTGCCCATCATGCACAGTCTCCTTTGTGGGAGCAAATTCATCATTTTTTTTTTTCGGCCTTGATCACACCACGGGCTTGATCAGTTTGTCTCTGTCCAATCCTATAAGCGTCTTTCCTTTGATCTATCTAGGAAATGGGGAAAGTTGCACAGTAAAGATTGTTCTGTGAGATTACCCTTGAGCAGGTTTGGTTGTGATATTGACTCACTCATCAGGTAAATGAGGGGGACAAGATATGCTTGAATGAGCAGCTCTTAACTTTTTCTCATGAAGATTTGTACTCGGTTTAAACATCAGACTCCAGAGGGCTTGAAGTTCCCGTGTCTATTTATTTATTGCTGAAAGTTTTTTTCACTTTCCTTGTTCACATTACAAGTTCCATGACGGTCTTATAATTGTGGATAACAAGGTACCCAAGTGATGTTGGTTACACCAGCCCTGTTACCAATTACTGGCGGTGCTTTGAATACTGTGCAAAGAGTGCAAAGTATACTAGTTGTAAGCACACCTGTTCTTTCATCCACATTGTCTGATGTACAATAATATTATTTATTTTATAATCTCTTACTAATAAAAATGACTGCGTTTTAGATTAATTTACTGGTGTCAAATCTGATTTTCACATGATTTACCCATCACAAGTCCCTTGGATGTAGGTTTGTAAACATTTAACATTCGTCAGTGTTATTTTTAAGTGTGCAGTTTGCATTAACCTTTTTGTGCCTGTTTTATATTACATAAACCCCTCCTCGTGGACTTGGCATCAATAGATATCAGTGGTCATTTTTCAGATTTCAGTGTGAGGGTAAGGGTGTTTACTTGAGGAAGTGTCACCAATGAGTGAAGAAAATGCTGGTTTCCAACACCAAGCCTCAAGTTTTGTTGTGTTTGCTTTCAGGACAACTTCCCAACTTTAAAAGGTTTCTGTCCATGGGAGAACTGGAAGGGTAGAAGGAGGGAAGGAGCTGAAGGGGTCAGGGCAGTGGCTCCACGGTATACCGCTCACCACTCAATGGAAATTTCTTAAAACATGAAGCAGGGGAGTCAGTAGGAGGGATTAGCAAAGTTCGTCTCGGGACGAGGCAGCTATGGCTTGTTATGAGAATGGTTGTAGGGGAGGAAAGAGCAGACGTGTTTTGAATTTTTGATATTCGTGGTGTAGTGGTTAGAGTGTCTGCTCTGATTCTGGGAGTTCGGCGGTCGAATCCCGGCCGACTCGTATCAAAACCTTAAAAAATGGAACGTGCTGCTTCCTTGCTTGATGCTCAGCGTTTAAAACAACATAGCACGGACAAATAACCATAAGTTGGCAATATTAGCGAAGGCATTTGATGGGACTAATGATCTCCTCTTGAATTGAAGTTCCTTGGAAGGGAACAAATATTATTATTATTATTATTATTATTATTATTATTATTATTCAGTGGAGATTCCCAAAGTGTGGTGGTGATGAGGTTGGCAGATGACTCATGAAACATGTGGGGATGTTAATTCTGTCGCCTTAAATAAATATATATATATATATATATATATATATATATATATATATATATGTATAAATATTTAATAAGCAGGAATAAATTCCAGCGTGGGGCTAGTGTGAAAAAATTCTGACTCAACCTAGGACTTGAACCCAAGGACCTCATCACGTGCGTATGCGTGTGCGCGGATTAAATTTAAATTTTTTTGTCACCGATCTACACCAAATATCCCACAATGACAAAGTGAAAAACGTGCTTTTAGAATTTTTTTACAAATCAATTAAAAATGAAAAGCTGAAATGTCTTGTGTCAAAAAGTATTCAATCCCCTGAATCAATACTTTGTAGAGGCGCCTTTGGCAGCGATTACAGCTTCGAGTCTTCTTGGGTATGTCTGTCAGGTTTGCACATCTGGATTTGGGGATTTTCTCCCATTCTTCCCTACAGATTTGCTCAAGCTCTGTCAATTTTTCTCTTTTCATTGTAATTCTTGCTTTTTATCCCCCCCAGAGGGAGGGAGCGGGATATTGTAATCGTCCGGTTTGTTTGTCTGTCTGTTTGTTTGTTTGTCTGTCTGTCTGTTAGCAACTTTACGGCAAAACGGCTTTAGCAAACACTATCAAATTTAATCCACAGGTGGGCAATGAACCTTGGACGACCCCATTAACTTTTGGGTCCAATTGGATCAAAGGTCAAGGTCAAGGTCACGAAAAGATCAAAATCGTTTTTCGCTCATAACTTCGTCAAAAATGATCTGATTTACTTCAAACTAAGCTTATAGTGAACCTTATTCTATTTGTGACTTATAATCCTACCCATAATGGGCAGGATTTGTTGTGCCTGGCACCACTAGTTATTCTTTTTTTAAAATCTCTTTTACTGTCTTTCTCTCTTTCATTATCTATCTCTCCAAGGAGAAGTGAATTCTTGCAGAAAATTTTCTGTAACTTTCACTTGGCTGCGCCTGGATGGGTTTGGGGGTGGTGGAGTCGCGGCTGAAACCCGAATCCTATCCAGGTTCCTCCTGATGACTCCATCTTTGCTCTTTACTTCTTCAGGTTCCTTCTTCGTATTCCGTTTCATCAAGTTGGATGGGGAACGTCGGTGAACGGCAATCTTCAAGTCGTTCCACAGATTCTCAATGCGATTCAAGTCTGGGCTTTGGCTGGGCCACTCAAGGACTTTCATGTTCTTGTTCTGAAGCCATTCCAGTGTTTCTTTGACTGCATGCTTGGGGTCATTGATGTATGCTTTCCTGTTGAAACATCAATCTTTGCTGCAGTCTTAAGTTATTTTGCACTCTGAAGCAGGTTCTCCTCAAGGATTTGCCTGTATTTGGCTCCATTCATTGCTCCCTCTATCCTTACAAGTCTCCAAGTCTCTTCCACTGAAAAGCATCCCCATAGCATGAAACGGCCATGCTTCACGGTAGGGATGGTGTTAGATGGGTGATGAGCTGTGCTCGGTTTCTGCCGGACGTAGCACTTTGCATTCAGGCCAAAGAGTTAAATTTTCTTTTCTCATGTGCCCTTTTCTCAGGAGTAGCTTCTGTTTGTCTACTCTCCCATAAAGCCGAGATTTATGAAGTGCTGCAGAGATTGTTGGCTTTCCGGCAGGTTCTCCCATCTCAGACAAGGAATTCTGTAGTTCTGTCAGAGTGGTCATTGGGTTCTTGGTCACCTCCCTGACCAAGGTCTTTCTTCCCCAGTTGCTCAGTTTGGTTGGACGGCCAGCTCGAGGAAGAGTCTGTATAGTTCCATATTCTTTCCATTTCCTAATGATGGAGCTGACTGTGCTCTTGGGAACTTTCAACACTTTAGAAATTATTTTATACCCTTCCCCAGATCGATGCCTCCTCATAATTCTATCTCAGAGTTCTATTGTCAGTTCCTTGGATTTCATGCTGGAGTTTCTGCTCTGATATGCACTGTCGACTGTGGGACCTCATATAGAAAGTTGTGTTTCTTTCTAAATCATGTCCAATCAATTGAATTGGCCACAGATGGACTCCAATAAAGTTGTCTAGGCAAGTCAAGGATGATCAAAAGAAATTGGATGTACCTGAGCTCTATTTAGAGTGTCGTAGCAAAGGGGTTGAATACTTTTTGACACAAGACATTTCAGCTTTTCATTTTTAATTGATTTATAAAAAATTCTAAAAACACGTTTTCACTTTGTCATTATGGGATATTTAGTGCAGATTGGTGACAAAAAAATTAATGTAATCCATTTTAAATTCAGTTTCTGAAGGCACAATATATATATATATATATATATATATATATATATATATATATATATATATATATATATATATATATATATATATATATGGACTGTATATTCACATATAGTTTCTCTCGGCTTCTGGAGGATTTTGTGCATATATTACATGTCGGACAAGAACGATAGGGTAAATCAGAGTGCACATTTAAATTAACTACAAGGACATGAGCAATCCATAAACAAATTAGCGTAATAATTGTGATTTGAAACAGCGATTCCAGCATCATGATTGATATATCTGGTACGTAGCATCTGGTATCTCGGATCCGCAACCCAAAAATGGAATGTAGCAGTAAAATTGAGCTCACATAACACACTGAAATTTAAAGCTAACATTTTACATCCTCACAAAAACAAACTAGAAAGCATCTGAAAATGCAAAGCCCATCCGCGTCCGGTTTGTCCTCAAACTAAACTTGATGAAAATGATGGTAAAAGAGAAATTGTACCTTTTATTAATTTGTGTTCTCCAAAATCTCATAATAAAGGTTTGTTGAACATTTGATGACAAAAGCTCAAATGGTAAAAATGTTATGGGCCGGACACACACACACACACACACACACACACACACACACACACACACACACACACACACACACCCACACACACACACACACACACACACACACACACACACACACACACACACACGATTGCAAAACCCCATCTTCCACTGCGCGGGGGATGGGCTAACTATAACTGCACTTGGTAGATCTCCGCCAGATCTCCGCATATATCCGCCAGGCTGAACAGTTTACGTTTTGTATCCCACTGATAGGCTGAATCTCCATCCGGTCCTGAACCAAAATCTAACAAGCTTGTTCTTGTCAGATAACCAAATTATCCACCAAGTTTTGTTATCATCCATCCACGACTTTTTGAAATATCATGCTATATATCCTTTTTGACCACATTCCTCAATGGTGAAGAATTATTTTAAAAATTGAAAAATTCTCTGATCTATATCTGGGGTTTCACCAAAATCTAATCAATTCGTCCCCTGTCACACACCCAACCTGTCCACCAAATATCATCAGAATCTGTCTCTAACTTTTTGAGGTGTTGTACTATATATTGTTTGCAGCCTTGTCTCTCAAATGGTCAAGAATCACTTAAAAATGCTAGTATTTGGATCCAGAACATCACCGAAATGTAATCAATTCATCCTCGTCACACACCCAACATTTCTACCAAATATCAACTGAATCCGTCCATAACTTTTGTGAGCAGGGGTAAAAACAGGGGTGAAAACTTCGGTGGTGGAGGTAACTATATCAATGAAAAACTATTTATTTACAGAAGAAATTTCCAAACATTTGCCATATTCCAAAGAATCACTCAGACTCGTGTTCAAACTGTTTCATTACTTGCACTTATCCTCGATCGTGCATCATCTTTTGCTATTACGAGGGCATGTTGAAAAGTAATGCCTCCTATTCTTCTAATCCAAAACAGATAAAGGTATCCGAATGAAACATAGATAGATACTAATTTCAATCTTTATTCTACCGTGGTACATATTTATTTCTCAACATGATCATCATTGCGATCCGTACATCTCTACCAACGTCCAAGTAGTTCTGTGATGCCGTCACGTTAGAACCGTGCGTGCTGCTGACTTAACCAGCACGCAGCACAGTGGCCTTGACATCGTTGGAAGAAAAATGTTCTCCACGAAGGTGTTCCTTAAGTATTGGGAAGAGATAAAAATCTGACAAAGCCAAGTCTCTCTCTTTGTGGTGGTACTCCATTGACCGTCCCTTACTCTCAGGATTGTAATGGTGCATCCAACTCTCATCACCAGTCATCTCCACTCATCTCATCTCCAGCGTTTCATGCTTCACAGCACTGACAACGTCATGCTACCCTCTGCCATATTGACTAATGTATCACTGAGACATCTTGTGTAAGAATCATGAAACTTCACACCCTCTGGTGGGAAGAACTAATGTGTGGACCTGCGCTTTCTTTCATTCAAATAGGAGGTATTACTTTTCAACACACCCTCGTATTATTTGATTTATGTTGGTCAAAATGGAAAGTTCAGTTTGATTGAGGGATACGTTAAAATCGCTTTATGTTTGACCAGTCACTATCAATCAATCGCCCATTGACCAATCACCTATTTTAAAAACCACATTATATTATGGAAAATTTAATGAGAAAATGACTGTTCTAATTATCACATGTTATATACTCTCTCTGTAAAAAAAACCAAACAAACATGTGACTGCTGTTGATATGATTTATTAATGTGACATTATGGGATTCAGATGAGATGCAAACCTCTGACAAAGCCAAATACTGAATAATCACATGTTCTTTTCATTGTGACCTAATCACGTTATGTTGCGTTGTGGCAAATGTTTTCACGTAGGGATCCAACGTGGAAGTAACAATCCCAATACCGGGCACGTCCACCTTCAGCACAAATAACTGCATTGCACCGTCATCGCTTTGACTGTATGAGCACTCAAATCTGAACCTGAGGAACGGCATTCCACGCTCGAATCAGCTCCTGGTCCAGCTCATCGAGAGTCTGTGTCTGTCTCGGCGAGGTTCAAACATGACTCTCAATGATATCCCAGAGGTGTTCAATTGGATTTAAATCTGGCGATATGGCAATTCGGGATGTCATGATGTTAACGTTGGCATTGAAAGGAATGTGGTCCTGTGAGCAGTGGCCTTATTGTGCATAAAGATGATTCTTGGCCCATGTTTTTGAAGGGTAGGCAACACCTACTGCTGTAAGACTTCATTGATGTATTGATCTACCATCAGATTGCCATGGATACGGATCAAGTTGTGGAAAAATATTTCACCAACACCACCCCACATCATGATACTTACACATCTAAAAATGTGTGGCTTTCTGCACACAGACTGGGGCATTATCGCTCGTTGCATCTTCTGTAAATCTGTGCAAGGCCATCATGCCTTTCAAGGAGAAACCTGGATTCATCACTGAACATAACACTTGCCCATTACCTCTGTGTCCATCCAATGTGCTGATTTGACCACTGAGAGAGTGCTTGGATGTATTGTGGTTCAAGTCTTAGATGCAGAACAGGAAAGGAGATTGGGACCATATTCTGTGCGGAGCGTTGGTGCTGCTTAAGCAGTCTCCTTGGTTATTGAGCACAATCCTGGACGGGTCGCCACTCCGACACAGGATACCAGCATGCTGGCACTCATTTTGCCGACCTCGGAAGGATAACAGGTCGAGTTAACCCCACCTGGTATTAATTTAACAGCTGAGTGAGATTTGAACTCAGGACCCACGGATCCAAAGCCTGCCACCCGAACCATTAAGCCAACACCAGGCATAATGCAGAACAGGACAAGCATGAATCCCTGCATCACAGAGATGTCTCCAGACGGTGTTGACACTTATCCTGCAAGGCCCAGGGAGTATGTTTGCAGTACTCTTGAGCAGTTTGAAATCGATTGCGTAGATGGGTCATGCGAATGTATCGGTCTTGAGTGGGAGTCATTATCCTGAGACGCCCACTTCTTGGCATATCTCTTGTTGATCCAGTGGATCCATAATGCCTTCTGAGGTCATAAACAGTTCCTCTCCTCATGTTAAAGATCCTTGCAACATGGTTAATGGAAGACCATGTGTGAAGTTGTCAAATTATTGAATTCTTCTCTGTTTCTGACAGACCTGTCATTGCAATGGATTGCTAAATAATAAAATCAGCGTATTTTTTTGGATAATTGATAGGCTGGTGTCTTGGAAAGGCTGTTTTAAATTTGCTCAAAGCGCCTCGTCTCACCTCTAAAAACCTAATGGGGCATGAGTTGCACGTGCTGAACGATTATTACATGAGGTAATTACGTGACGTGGAAACTTGCAATCAGGTGTTCTGCACATCCCTCGTGCCAAAAAAGCACTTGGAATGAACTCTGGAACAGTTCTTGAACAATTACATTATCAATTCTACAGTACTGTGAAAAAGTTTTTGTTATTCCAATAATATTCATACCTTTAGGTAGATTCATCAAATTATCAGTGAAAAGAGTTGTATGTGTTCATTATTGCAAATTAACAGCCTTTATAAATGTGCGTGAAACAAAATGTGAAAGTAAATAACAAGAAGAGTGTTATTTTATAGTGTCAGTCAATACTTTGTGTGTCCACGCTTTGCCTTCTTCAGTGCCATCACTCCTTTACACACGTTTCCTGTATATCACTGAAGTACTTTTAGAGGAATACGAGACGACACGTAAACCCGTTGGGTTCCCGTTGTGACAGCGGTTGATAAAAAAATAATTTCAAAATATATATATATATAGATATATATATATATATATATATATATATATATATAGATATATATATATATATATATATATATATATATATATATATATATATATATAGATATATATATATATATATATATATATATATATATATATATATATATATATATAGATATATATATATATATATATATATATATATATATATATATATATATATATATATAGATATATATATATATATATATATATATATATATATATATATATATATATATATATATATATATATATATATATATCTATCTCCAGCGAACTATACCGCTGAGGTTGTTTGCATTGATCGAATACTCCCGAAGAGTACTTGACTGAATCTTGAATTGATTTTTTAATAATTTTTTTTGTTGCCAAATTTTAACGAAACTTGATATTGCGCGTCAATGTGAAAAAAAAGAAAGTTTAAGAAATTATTGTGTGTAATCTTCTAAACACAATTTTATTTATTAATGAACATGGAAGTATTAGATCAAAATGGTGATGTTTATTTTATGCTTAAAAATAAATCGTTCTTTGTCTATACTAAATGTTTGAGATTTTTAAAATAAATCATTTCAAGAAAAAAAAAAATCTCCAGCGAACTATACCGCTGAGGTTGTTTGCATTGATCAAATAATTCCGAAGATTACTTGACTGAATCGGGAATTAATTTTTTTAATAATTTTTTTCGTTGCCCGATTTGAATGAAAATTGATGCTGCACACCGCAGGAGAATGGTGAGTAAGGTGGGCTGAGTTTTTGCGCTATCATGTACCGTTTTGGCTGTATTTCAGGAATACACATACATACATGATGAGAGTTTTGGTAATATATAGATTGTGCCATATATCCTGAAGTACATTCCACAGTTCTGTAAGGTTAGGTGGGTTCCCCCTTGTTCTTATGTTTCCAGGTAATCCCATATGGCCTCGATGGGACTCGTATTAGGATTCTGGGGTGGCCTGCATTGTAACACTTGGTGCACACCAGCTGTAACCTCGTTCTCCAAATACTGTTTTGCTATTTTGGAAGTGTGGTTTAGATCATCATCTTGTTGGAAAATGAATCCTCTTCCGATTAAACAATTTCCATTGCTTGGTGCTGAAGTATTGGGTCGAAAGCTGAAGTATTGGGTCGAAAGCTGAAGTATTGGGTCGAAAGCTGAAGTATTGGGTCGAAAGCTGAAGTATTGGGTCGAAAGCTGAAGTATTGGGTCGAAAGCTGAAGTATTGGGTCGAAAGCTGAAGTATTGGGTCGAAAGCTGAAGTATTGGGTCGAAAGCTGAAGTATTGGGTCGATGCTGAAGTATTCGATCAAGTCGAAAAAAGAAAAAAAAAATTTTTGGGGGGAGATTTGTTCTCCCCTTATTACACTGAACAACAAAAATTTTTTACTGGAGATGTGTAAAGTGATTTAGACTAATTTGGGTACGCTGATTTCAAAAATCATAACCGTTTTGCTGTATCACGTCAGGATTTTCAGTAACAGAAATATTCCCATTGCCTAGAAGTCAGGATTTCAATGAAATTTACAAAAATTCATTTATTCATTTATTTCATCAGGAATGCTTCAAAATTATAGAAATTACAGAAAAACTCCACTAGAATGTAATTAAAAATGCTTTAGGCATTTGGCTTTGCGTTTGTGCTGCTCTGTGTCAGTTTCACGATGCAGGAACCAGCAGAAATCGCCCATCATGTTCGGGTTGTGCCGCCCTTGGTAACGCGTCTCCATGAGTGAAATCTCTTGGTGGAATCGCTCGCCGTGCTCGTCCGAGACTGCTCCCAAGTTGTCAGGGAAGAAGTTCAGGTGCTGGTGTAGGAAATGGATTTTCAGGGACATCCTGGAGCCAAGTTTCCTGAAGGACTCCAGCAGCTGCTGCACTATTTCTTCATAGTTGTCCGCGTGCTCGTTCCCCAAGAAGTTGTCCGTCACAGCTTTGAAGCTCCTCCACGCTGCCAGCTCTTTGGGGTTTAGAGTTGTGTCGGAAAAGTTTCGTCCTTCATAATCTGTCGGATTTGCGGTCCAACAAAGACACCAGCCTTGATCTTGGCCTCCGACAAGGTGTTGCCAAACTTTTCCTTGAGGTATAAAAACCCACGCCCATTCAGATCCATTGCCCATACAAAACTTTTCATCAAGCCGAGCTTTATGTGGAGTGAGTGGAAGGAAAACCTTGGCTGGGTCGACAAGGGCGACATGCTTCACGTTGTGTCGACCAGGTACATGCTCTTTTCGCTCTTCCCAATCTTTCTTCGTCCAGTGATTCTTGTCGTCTCTGCTATCCCAGAGACAAAGGAAGCACATGTATTTCGTGTAGCCTGACTGCAGCCCTAACAACAGCGCCACCACTTTCAAGTCTCCGCAGATGTGCCAGTTGAAGTCATTGTACTTGATGGAATCAAGCAGCTGCCGCATAGTCTCATAGGTCTCTGTCATGCCGAACGCGTGAGCCAGTGGGACTGATGGTTTCTCGCTGCCATTGTGGAGCAAAACAGCCTTCAAGCTGTTCTTCCCCGAGTCGATGAAGAGGCGCCAGTCTGCAGGATCGTGATCACACCCAAGTTCTTTCAACAGACCGTTGATGTCACTGCAGAATGTCATCGTGTCTTCCATCGCAAAGAACTCAGCCATGTCTCTGTGACGTGCTCTGAACAAGGATATCATGGTGTTAGGTTCAAGTAGATTCCACTGCTGCAGCCTTGATCCAAGCAGCTCTGCCTTCGCCTTTGACAGCGAGAGATCTCTTACAAGATCATTTAAGTCTCCCTGGTTCAGAAGGTGTGATTCTTGAGTGTCGGGTTCAAAAGGTTCATCATCACCATCCTCTTCACCACTGCTTACAGCTATGTTCTGATCAGCTGGAGGTGTTGGAACGGGGTTCTCGTCATCATGAGGCACAGGTTTACGAGCAGAGACGCAGTCAGCGTACTTGATGTGACCTTTATTCTTCTTGTTGAAGCCGGCGATGCTTGTGCAGCAGAAATAACAATCATCATGATGATTCTGCGGCTCACGCCATATCATGGGCACCGCAAATGGCATGCTCGCGCGCTTGCCCACCAACCACTGAGTCAAGGTTGTGTGACAGCTTGTGCAGCAGATGTGTGGTGCCCAGCTCTGTTCTTGGTCCCCACCTTACACCCGAAGTAGTGAAAGTAGGCGGCCTTCATTTTCACTGCTGTAGATATACTTCGCTGTTGATCTTTTTTGGTATACCGACCACAGACATAACAGAAGTTGTCAGGATGATTGGTACAGGAACGCCTACTCATCTTTATCTGAAAGAAAGAAATATAACACAAGTTAACAACAATTGTACGAAATAGACATGTTAAAGACATATGTAAATTTCATTGAAATCCTGACTTCTAGGCAATGGGAATATTTCTGTTCCTGAAAATCCTGACGTGATACAGCAAAACGGTTATGATTTTTGAAATCAGCGTACCCAAATTAGTCTTAATCACTTTACACATCTCCAGTAAAAAAAAAATTTTGAAATTTGTTGTTCAGTGTTATCAGTATTTAAAATGGCGATTTCAGTTAATAGAATGGCGATTTTGATGAAACTTGGTTGGTAGGTTCGTACCATGACCTAGTTGTGTGCAAATGAGAACCGTTGCTATGGACACCACCGTTGCCTAGCAACGGGACTTTGAAATTTTAGAAAAATCATAAAAAAATTATTTTTCGAAAATCAAAAATCAGGCCACGCGAGACTGTGGGCAGTACATTCAGCCATATTGTCAAAAATTTCCAGCCGGATCCTATGAAAACTGTCGGAGAAGACAGACTTTGAATGAACCCTGGTCGAAGACAATAAAAAAACGAAGTTCGTAATATCTCAGAGACTATGAGTCTGATACACATGAAACTGGTATGGTAGGTTCATGGTATGTCCTAGTTATGTGTGAGAAAGAACCGTTGCTATGGACCCCTCGGTTGCCTAGCAACGGCCGAAAAACCTCTAAATGTGGGGGTATTTGAACGAAAAAACAATCTGCAGCATTAACCCTTGAAGTGCGAATCATGAATTTTATTGTGCTTAATCCTCAGGTCATTCACCATCGAACGGGCCCATCGCGTCGGGTTCTATTGGGTAGTCGACTACCCATGTCCGCCTACTGGCTTGTCTGCTTGTACTTCTCTTTTTTGGGGGTCTCATTGATTTTAACAAGTTTTCCTGCAAAATAATCTGAGTTACAACCCCAGTCAGAGCCTCCTCTGTGTTTAATAGTAGCCTGGAAACATTGCATGTTGTAATGTTCTCCAGGTCTTTCATGTACGAACTGGCGTCTCTTCGATCAAAAAATTTTAAACTTCGATTCATCAGACCAGAGTACCCGATTCAATTATTCAGTCACTCAGTCATGGTGTTGCATTGCAAATTTAAATCTTTTCACCTTATTCTGTGGTCTCAGCAGTGGTTTATTTGTTGCAACTCTGCCATGGAGACCTGCGGTAATCAGCCTTCTGCGCACAGTGCTGGACAAGATGTTTATGTTCAGTCCTGCTCTCATTTCATTTGTCAGCTGCTGACTTGATTTTATTCTATCGCTTAAGCTGAGCAACTTCAAATGCTTGTCTTGCCTTGGGGAGCTTCTTCTGGGTCTTCCTGGCTTTATCTTGTTTTGTACCGAGCCAGTTTTGTTCAGGTGTTCAGGTCACAAGCATTGTCAGAGATCTTCAGCTTTTTTGTTGTTTCCTTCAGAGTGTGTCCTTCTCATATAGTTGGATCTTCACACGCTGTTCTGTTGAAAGTTGCTTCCTTGGTGCCATTCTGAACGCACTCATTGACTTTGAAGGAAGGGAACAAGCTGATGAAAATTAATTTCACATATTCACTAATTTGCTACTTTTATTGTGGTTTCTTGTAGTTTACATTAATCTTGCTGGTGTTGATTACTTCAATAATTTTATAATTTATTAACCTCTTCCATCTTCGAAGATGGATGGAGGTTACTGTTTTCACCCCTTTCTGTTTGTTTGTTTGTTTGTTTGTTTGTTATGTTTGTTTGTGAACAGTATTATGGAAAAACTCCTTGACGGATTTCGACGAAACTTGGTGGGGGGGGGGGTTAGGTATGGTCCAAGGATCATGCCATTAAATTTTTGACTTGGTCCCCCCCCCCCAAAAAAGAAATTGTTCGAGAAAAATTTTTTTTTTTTTGCATTTTTACATGTTTTAAGTGATTTCCAACCCCCCAAAAGAAATTGTTACCCCCCCCCCCAAAATAGAGAATTTTTTTGCATTTCTACATGTTTTGTGATTTCCAACCCCCCAAAAGAAATTGTTACCCCCCCCAAAATAGAGAATTTTTTTGCATTTCTATGTTTTGTGATTTCCAACCCCCCCCCCCAAAAAAAGAGAATTTTTTTTGTATTTCTACAAGTTTTAAGTGATTTCCAACCCCCCCAAAAAATCGTTGGAGAATTTTTTTTTGCATTTCGACATGTTTTAAGTGATTTCCAACCCCCCCCCCCAAAAAAAAAAATGTTGGAGAAAAGAACTATAACTCTGTCAGCACTGTTGACATCATATTTAATGAATAAGATACAAGGTTCACTTGAGTGACCCAGCAGTACTGGCGGTGGAGGTTTTGCACTCTCCCGAGTGCTCCCCCTCTAGTTATTATCTCCTGTATGAAAATCCACAAACTGTTTCCTCTATATTATATTTGTGGTAAGTAGACATTCCGAGCACATTGATAATATCATATGTATCGAAAAAATAAAACCTTTTCAATTTCCTCATTTATTTTACATACGGTATAGTACTTAAAGGTAACATTGACATTCAATTGACTATCACCGAAATGTGAATTATTATCTACCCATATTGCACACTTCTCACTTCCCACAAATGTTTCATAGGGAAAAGCACCACAAACGTGAAAAGAACCCACACTTTTGCACAGTACTGTACATGTTCGGGTTTTCTTTTTTTATGGCAGAGTGTGCATAATAACCTTCAAGATTTTTAGTTGAATGTTACTTCACCAAGTCGAATGAGTCTTTCACCATCAGTTTTAAGATCAAAATTAATAAGCCACTGTTAACTTGATTAGCAAATAGCAAATTTCAGGTGCCAATCGTGTACAGCCTTTTTCAGATCCTCGTCGAGGATCTCTAAGTCTTACTCACATTGTTGTTCTTCATCTTCTTCTTGTGGACTTTTTTGTTTCACAGCCTCCAGGTTTCATCAAAATTTCCTCAAACTTGGCATGATTATGTAAAAATACCCTGCGCAGACAGTAACCATCTCCGATTTTGAAAATTCCTCCTCGAAAAAAAGTTATGACGTCAAAATATCTCTGGTAATGGAAATCGCCCAAAAAATTATCTCCGAAACTCGGCAAGATTTTTGAATTCTGTTTGCGGGAATCGAACAGGCCATTAGCAGAAATGAATTACCGCACATATGATACATCACTATGATGTCATATCAATTTTTATGACATTCCTATTTTTTGACATTTTTTGTTTCACAACCCAGAGTTTTCATCGGATCTTCGTGAAACTTGCCATGTATATGCAGAAAGCCCACGCGCAGGCAGTAACCATCTCCGATTTTGGAAATTCTTCCTAAAAAAAAGTTGACGTCATAATATCACCGCTAATGGAAATCACCTACACCATTATCTCCAAAACTAGGCAAGCTGTTTTAATTTTGTTTGCGGGAATCAAGCCGGGCATGAGCACAGATAATTTATCGCAAACCTGATACATCACAATGACGTCATATTCGTTTTTATGACGTCATCATTAAGAGGACGAGGATCTTAGCTCATTTGAGCTTGTTTGGCTGCTGGTTGCATCATTGGTTAGAGGCACAGATATGCCACTGATACAGTGCCCCTATTACCAGTACATTGGTGCTTATTTCACCAACCTTGGAAGGATGACAGGCTGAGTCAACCATCTGGTGTTAATTCAGCAGCCAACAGGTCTCAAACTCAGGACCCTAGGATCCCAAGCCACCACCCTAACCACTAAGCCAACACCAGGCTTGATAACTTCAGGTGGCATGAGGGTTGGCTTAGAAGAATGCGCACTCATCTTTTGACATGGGATTGAATCTCACCCTAGCTGTAAGCTGTCACCCTGGTGTTTCACATGCAGCGTGAGGGAGGCATCGATGTGTGTGCCATACCGTGTGACGGAGGACCCGTCTGCCAGCACTGGGGACGTTTGTGAACGTTAAAGATCCCAAAGGCGTCATCTTTTCCAAAGAGAAAGCGTCATCGCCGGCGCATTGAACAAATTACAAAATTACAGCATAACTGGCCAAGAGACTTCTTCGGCAGCACCAACACTCTGTTAAGATTCTGGTTCATTGATGATGATGATGATTGATGATGAGATTATAAACTGACAAGAATGACTGCCCTGTGGTCACAACATGCGACATAAATGCAATGCAATACAGAAAAAAAGGAAACATAAATTCAGCAGATGACTTTCGCCAAGTGGTGGTACAGGTTTAATCAAGAGTGAAGCACATTTTACTCAGTTGTGGAAGAGGTAATGAAAGACTCTTGTGGACCACATCGTGAGGAGCAAAGCCAATGGAAATCAGATTCAGTTTCACAAAATTAACACAGGAACGGCTCTATGGAGGCACGAACTGTGCATGCTGACGGACATGATTAAACCTTGCTAATAATTTTTTTTTTTAAAACATATGATTAGATTTTTCATTGTCCCTCATTGCTAGTAACACTTGACCCAAACAAAGCCAATGGAAATCTGATGCAACAAACCCGGGCAGTATATAATCAGCAGAGGCCTACAGGCCTGATGTCTTCGGCACACTAGAAAACCAAGATGGCGGCCATATTATTTTGTCTGGGTGCCAAGGTAGGTGAAGTCAAGCAGTTGCCTGACCAATGGGTACACATTCCAAAAATCAACCCCCAACAAGTACCACAACACGAGCATCAACAAGAACATCTTGTAGACTGACATGTCACTGGTAAAAATACAGTATCAACCACTGCACTGCGTTATTTTTCTTAATTTGTCACCAGCTGAAGATGGTCACATTATCGGCCCACGTTGATTCACATATTGTGTTCAGGCGGTCTTCTCCTTTTGATATTTAACCATTATTAGTCTTTTACTTCTTTTACCAGAGGGGACTATACTATGCTGTCCGTCTGTCTGTCTGTCCGTCCCACCTGTGGTTTTCTGACTTTTTCCCCATACACTTTAACATATTCAACTGAAACTTGGTATATGGCTGTATTATGACAAGTTACAGAAAAAGTTCGACTTTCAGGGCGTTCCATCAATTTTTCAAGAGTTATGCCCTTTTTAGACTTAGAAAATATCACATTATACATGGGTCAGCGTTCAGCTGCCCTGATTCCAACCAACTGCTTTACACCCATTGGCTGGACAGCTGGCCTGACTCCACCCCAATAAAATTGTGTGCCGCCATTGCATGAAGCAGCACAGATCGGCAGGCCTGAGTGTTCGTCCATGGGCCAGTGCAATTGGAATGATCCCTGGTATATAACCACGATGTATTATAGATGCACATAAGCCATACGCATGTTTTTGCATCATGTATGTACATCGGGTTATTTGAAATACCACATCGGTAAGGGGACATGTATTGCAAAGCAATTTAGGCCGAGGACCAGTGGGACCTACCTTGCACCCCGCCACAATTTTTGGCTCAAAGTTGAAATGTAGACACCTCTAATCTATCCTGCCAGCCTTAAATTAATAACAATAATGGACAAGCCAGGTTGGCAAAAAATCTATTAAAATTTTTGAATTTTTTAAAGTAGGTTAATTAGCATAAAATACAAAGCACAATGAATCATTCGAAAATCATGCGAAATCAGATTAATCAATAGAATTAATTACCTGGGCCTGATATAATACATAACTGCGACTTATGATGTCTGTTGGTGTTTAAGGGAAACATAACTATTTTCTGTTTGAGTAAAAGTATTGGAAATAATTTTAAATGCATTGATATGCTAATTAGGATCCGCCATTATGGAAATTCTCATTTTCGTAAATATCTCAACTCCTGAGACATGGAAATTAATAAATGAGGAATCTAAACATATGTTTGGAGGGTCAAGGAATAAAGTGAACAGATTTCCTTTGTTGTCAGAGATGTAGAATAATGTTTGGATTGCTTAATTACATGCAAAAATGGAAACAGCTTGATAAAGCATAGTGCAAATGAGTTATTTTTCTGGGAACATCTTTTTTCTGATACTTGGGACATATATGAACACTGTGGTATCAGTGAAAAATTGTCGCATGGGGGGGGGGGGGGTGCAAGGTAGGTCCCACTGGCCCCCGGCCTAATTATCGCTCGTTTGCTCATAGTTTGCACATGAGGTACCGATGGATCATGAATTTCCTGCTCGCATCGAATATAAACTACTTTACATAGATTTGTTGTCAGAAGTTGTATGACAGGTTTTATTTTGGCCTTCATATGGTACACATGGGAGTCAGAAAATCCTGAGAACAAGTTGAATGATTTGGACTGTCGGTATTGCCGAAGTGGTATGTTGTATTTTTTTGAGCCAGTATATATTTTTGTACTTTGGTTGATCATTCGAGATGTTCAGCCATATCTTTCTCTTAAATAACTAAAGAGTTCATAGAACACCTTACCCCATGCTGTCTTGAGAGACGAGGACATGGGCATGATCTACAAGCGGTAACTTTGATTGGTCGTGAGGACGTAAAATGCTGTAATATTGTACATACTGCTAAACGGAAGGGTTTTGAAAGTGCCAAGATGGCAATTTGTGTTCTACAATGTTCAAATATATAATTCAATTGAAATAAAATAAAGATTTTAAATGTCGTAGAAAAATGTTTTTGGAACTGTACCGTCATTTCTGCAGTCTTTTACATCACCCGATCTCACACATTACATTAGTTATTCGTGCCTGTTACTTGTGTCCTTTATGAAGTCCCTAAAAACAGTAATTTTCCTGTTTGGACTAATTTTCCATTTGTTTCACTTGTCAGACAAGCAGACAGAGTAAAAAAAAAAAAAAATCTCACTTCTCCCTGTGCATTCAAGGCTGGTGTTGGCTGAACGGTGATGGTGGTTGGCTTAAGATCTTTGGGTCTTGAGTTTGAGCCCCTGTCGTGCTGTTGAAATAACACCAGGTGGGTTGACTCAGCCTGTCATCCTTCCAAGGTTAGCAAAACGAGTACCAGCTTACTGGGGTAATAAGACAATCGAGTGTCCAATTGAGTATTTGGCTAAGGAGTACAATCCATCGAGGATTGTACTCCTTGGCCAAATGAAACTGCCTCGGCAGCCCTATGTGTCTCATGGCATGAAAGGAATGACGTTTGTAGACAGAAGAACAGACAGACAGACAGACAGACAGACAGACATCCAGAAGTGAAGCAATTGCTTAACCCCACCTTTTACTTTGCATGTGTGGGGTAATAATACTGTCATAATAATAATAATACAATAATATGAGTTCCCTTACAAGGATTCTAATGCAGGACGAGGCCATTAGGCCCATCAAAGCCTGCACTATTATTGTTTTAACCTTTGCTTGTTTGTCCATGCTCTGTCCTTTTTTGAAATGAGCCACATCAAGCAAGGAAGCAGACATACCTTTTTTAAAGTCTGGGTATGACTCGGTCGGTGTTCAAACACTCAAACCATTATAACAGAAACACAAGTATGGGTCTGGTAAACGGAAGTATGGGAATAGTGATCGACATTTACTTATTAAATTGCACTTTGGGCCCAAACAATATGGAAATATTCACCACCTTCATTCCGATTCGATTGGATTCCCATACTTCTGTTTATCAAATCACTAATAGCTATATTATACTGTATATATAATATGTTTCTCATAATAAATATTAGTAACGATAATTGAATAATAATGAAACCCTTCTCATTCATTCTTATTCGTCTTTGACTTTTTAATGGCCCAAATTATTCCATCATTCTTGTGCGTTCAGCTGGGGGGATTCTGGGCCAAGTCTTTCACGAAAAGGCTGGCTAGGCCTGATGTTCGACCGGCAAGATTTTGTAATTTGTTCAGGGTGCCGATGAAGACGTCACCTACTCTTCGGGAAAGACATCGTTGAATATGCCTGCTCAATGTTGGCTCAATGGTTAGGGTGGTAGGCTTGGGATCCTTGGGTCCTGAGTTCAAATCCTACTTGGTTGTTGAAATAATACCAGGTGGGGTTGACTCAGCCTGTCATCCTTCTGAGGTTGGCAAAATGAGTTCCAGCTTTCTGGGATGATTGAGCCATTTGAGTATCCTGTGTTGGAGTGGTGACCTGTCCAGGATTGGACCCAATTGCCCAGGAGGCTGCTTTGGTAGCACTGATGCTGTGCACAGAGTATGGTCCCAATGGATGGATAGTTGAATCTTTAACGTCCACCAATGATCCCAGTGCTGGCAGATGGGTCATCCAATGAATGGCACACACATTGATGCCTTGCCTTTCCTGTGAAACACCATGGTGACAGATTATAGCTGGGTTAAGAGATTTCAACCTGAGCTAGACAGCTCAAAGTTGAAATGTAGACACCTCTAATCTATCCTGCCAGCCTTCAATTAATAACAATAATGGACGATGGCATTTCATGGGGGTGTTTCGATGAAGGTTACTATGTATGCAAACAGGCAGATAGGAAACCAAGTGCCCAAAAAGAAAGAAATGTGAAAATCTGTTTCCTTCCTATTTTTTTTCTTTTTAGGCAAGCGACTGAAAGCAGCTACTGTACTCTCCACTCCTTCCCCCTGTGTTTCACTCTTTGAGTAGAACAGCTATTGCAATTGTCAGACCATATTCCCCTGCGTCTTCACTCAACAGCATTGCTTTCTGACTTTCTCTTGCTGCCAATGAAACCTCTTGTGCTGTTTCCTGCCAAGGCCAGGAATGGTAAATTTTACATAAGACAACTGTGAAAATGCATATGTTTGATGATGGCAGATGTTTTCATCTGCAATGTATGCCAATGAAAGCGGCATGTTACTTTGTAGGGCAATGCAACCGCCATGATGATGTTTTTGAAGCCGCTTGATTGTCAGGACGTAGTCGATGCGGTGATACAAAGTTCAAGTTGAAGTTCTTGGGTGTTACAACGTTTGGGCTGCTGTTTCTGAGGCATGGTTTAGGGCCAGGAGTGAGACGTACTGGTGTTTTCGGAAGTTTGGTTTTGTTGCTTTCAGGAACCTTGCCTTTGTTTTCATGGCGCCGGGAAATCGTGTAGACAAAACAGGCGACAGAATGCCACCACAATCCAGGACAGACATCAACAAGGCTTGCCTTAGAGTCAAACGAATGTGTAACTGCATAGAGGCCGAGGCTCATACAGTCTACAGGAGGTGTTCAAACAGGAGACCACTTTCTCATAGCACTGGAGCTCTTCCTGCTGAGCTTGCTCGAAAGCTCATAGCACCTAGACTATCGCCAATGAGCGAGGTATAGCTAAGAAGACATCCTGCTGCGCACTTTTGCATGACACATGCTAATGGAATGTATTTCTATTCCAGTAGCTGCATTGGCCGGTCTGTTGAGATCCCAAAAGGGTTTCAAGGCCAAGTCAACAGCAGCCAGTCAAGCACGATGAAATGTGTTAGCAGGACCGAACCCTCTTATTGGAACAACTGTTACTAGAATGAGTGTAGAAATGCTTCCATTTGTTGTTGTTGTTGTTGTTGTTGTTGTTGCTGTTGTTGCTGCCATTTTCCTCGCATTTCCTGCTGTCACACATTTGCATCTAAGATATATTTGCATATCTCCCAAATTAATTCAGAAAAAATATTCTGGGATAACTCGTACATAAAACTTATACTGAGGATGAAATTGTCAACAAAATAGTTCAAAGTCTGAAGTTGTCCCATGTCATAAAGAGGAGTTTGTAGTGAGGAGAGTCCATAATCACCAGCATTGTGTGAGCTGCAGAGCACAGAATCCAAAATCTCAACTTATTCAAGGTTTTGTCAAATAAAACGTTATTTATTTATTTATTATTGTGAAGCCTTTTTCGACAAAACATCAAGTTCATTGTCCTTTTGCGTTCTCTGCTCTGCAATTCTCAAAAATTTGGTTCTTGCGCCTTATACTTTATTTGCATCTCTTTGTATCAGTGTGATTAACCACATGTAAAAAGGGAAGTTGGTGAAGACTTATTGCTACCTCGCTTTGCTTTGTTGGTATAACCAGGGAGGATAAGCATAGAAGAATTTTCGAGTGGACGAAAACCCTCTGGTCCAAGGTTCAAACTCCCCTTCTGTTTTGATTTGTCCCCTGGAAAAGTTCCATTTTGCACTTTTTTGTGCAGTGCTGGAATTCTGTAAGATTATCATTCTCAATTGTGAGGAAGTGCTCTCAATGACATGAAAATGTTTATTGCCAGTTAATTGCTCGGGTCACCGAGATGGTCTTGTGAATCACATCCTGGAAACATTTATTTTCTTTTACTGACGTATCTTAATTCTCCTGTGATGAGTGCGTCGATCTTCCTCGTAAGTTGAAATAATCAATGTAACGTATCTTGTGGATATAAGATGAGGTGTGTCTGCTTTTGCAGTTGGGTCAAACTTTTGCGTCGCCCAACTTACAAGTCACCTTTGGGATTGTACATGAAGTGAAGAATTTTCGATTCCAATGGAGTTAACATTATTTTTATGGATAGTAGAAATACTGCTGGACTGATAAATAAATAAATTAAAGTTTTCTGAGGTGTGTTTCTCACCTGTAGGCCAAGCAGGGTGCGGAGAGCAACATCGCAGCAGTGCTGGCGACCCTGTATCCTCCGAGGGGTGGCGCGGCCCGTGCCCAGGCCGTGGCCCTTGCGGAGGCAACTTACGCAGGTGATACCTTTGCTTTCTGGCTCGACTTCCTGCTACCTGCTCACCAACTGCTACTTCGGCTGCAGCAGGGTGCTCGTGTAAGTGCTTAAAAAGGCATGCATCATGAAATAGCTCATTTGATTTCTATCCTATGGTAACCACTTTTCTGATGGAATTGGTTTTTCAAACCGTGTGAATTGGAAACCCAACTTGGGTTTAATCAAAAATAAGTTGTTGCACAATGGTATTACTACTTGTGTCTGTGTTCTTTCTGCACGCGCACTTATTGCTATCTCACTGTGCTTTGTTGATATAATGAGGGAGATTCATTCGGAGCATTGGAGCTATTACTGATAGGTGCAATGTTTAAAAACTTTGCATTTATGTTTGCATTCATAACAAACTTACAATGATATCAAACATGCTAACGGGTTTTTGAAAGTTTCCGAAAACATGCTGAATGGTCGCTTTCCTCCAACGATCTAGGGTGACAAGTAGAGCTCGAATATCCAGTGCAATGATGACAGGGACCTATTTATATTCAGTGAATTTGAAATGGTTAAAGGTGACAAAGGAAATAAAAAATGGTGTCCATTCATCTGATTGATTTACCAAAACTGAGAGATAGCAATTCGAGTCCATGGTTTTGCATCGCACTATTCCGGATAGCATCGCAGACTCTTACTCCGCCACTTGACCATAACGACAAGAGGCATAACACTATGTTCACATTGAGAATGAAAATAACGGTTATGAGGACAACAACATTTATAAAAATCAGCCTGGAAAAAAATAAGTCAATTGATAAATGGAACTAAAACATTCAGTTTCATTGAGTTTGGTGTGTGTGTGTGTGTGTGTGTGTGTGTGTGTGTGTGTGTGTGTGTGTGTGTGTGTGTGTGTGTGTGTGTGTGTGTGTGTGTAAAAATATCATCTAAAACCTCAGCTATCGTCATAAGTAAAACTTCAAACAGAGTTTATTTATTAACTTGCGGCAAAAGTGTGATGAAACGATACAGAGGTGCCATGTGAGGATGAATGCACATAGGAGTGGTATGATAAACGTAGATAAGACAACTGGTTGTTCACTACTCACTACTCACTCATCACTTTACTTACTGATACTGTAAAAAAAAAAAAAACCGTGAGATTCAGTGTTCATGGAGCTGAAAAGATAAGGGGGAAATGGCTGGGAAAAGGTTGGGATGCAAGATAAAGAAAGAATTAATTTAAACAACAATAGAGAACTTTTCTGGATTAAAGAATTAAGAACTGCATTCCCTTATGGATTGAATTAAATAATTAATGATAACTATATACAACGTAATGGCCCAATTCCTTTGACCCATTATTATCAAACCCCGCATATTTTTCATCACTTATTTGTATTCCCATGGCAACCTCCATCTTACAGTATTTTGAAATGCAGTAATCTTTTCAACATTGTAGGCTTTGCAGCCTCGAACTACAGTATAATGTGTAGCTCCGAGGTTCAAATTAAAGTCTGGTTGGGTCCTTCACCCCTTTGAGTTCATCTTATTCTGAGTTTGATCCCCATTTTTGGTCGTTTCTTTAGCAACTGCCATTTTAGTACAGCACCAGCAGGTAGTGCTGTAGCCTGTGCATATCCTCTTTCATGCAGGACTTGAACTGGCTGTCTTTAGTCATATAAACATAAATGATCTCGTCGTATGTTTCAAAAAAGGAGGTTTTGTCTTCTGTACTGGGACCACATAGTCCGTTCCGAAAGATGAATTACAATATGGATCTTTGGTATTAAGACATTTTACACCTTTGGTGGAAATATAATTAAATTAGGTTGCAGATAGTGAGTATTTCAACAAATTAATGGGAGAGATGAAGTTAAGTAAATAAGAAAAGTTAAAATGTGGATGTAAATACAAGTTTGATGAGTCAAATACTCTCTATGCTCTTTTATATCCTTAACTCCCATGTTATTCTTGCTCCCATTTTACAAGCACTTACTTGTTTTTTGTGGGCATTAAAGATCCCCTGATACATTTGAAAAGAATAGGCCATTGTGTGTCGGTACCTTGGTCAAGTTCCAAATTCCCACCACAACTACTGCAAATAGGTCAATTACTGCAATTTGCATTGTACAGTATTATAGGCCTGGTGTTGGCTTAACGGTTATCAAGCGGCTGGTTTAAGATCTTAGGGTCTTGAGTTCAAGCTCCTGTTTTTATCGTTGAATTAACACCAACTGTGTTGACTCTGCCTGTCATATTTCCGAGGTCGGCAAAAACGAGTACCAGCTTACAGGTAAGGGGGGCACTGCATCAGCGGATGCTGCCAAGCAGCCACAAGCTGCATACGAATAAATAAATAATAATTGTATTATAACAGTGTGGTAAATGCATGATCAACTAAATGAAATGCCCTTTTGCTGTGATGTTTTTGTACTTTGTTGTGTAATTGAGATAATGGTTCAGCAATTCATTTTCTTCTTTTCTTCCAACAGGCGCAGTGTTTCAGGTACTCACCCGGACAAAAGGGTTGGCCATTGACCTTCGGTGACCGCATTGTGGTGCATTTAGCCCCACCCAATCCCAAGCTGCTGCAGCCTGGTGACTTCTACCTCCTGGTGCTTCCAGCGCCACCACAATCAAATTGCCAGCTGCCTGTCACTAAGGCACCACGTGTTGTGATCCGCTGGTTAGGTGACACCCGCCTTCTACAGGAGCTGACCTTGCCTGAGCACGAGTTTCCCAGGATATTTGCACCGGGTTGGATTTGTCGTCTGAACAAGGCAGTAGTGCATGGTGCTGGCTATCGAGTTAGTCCCTCAGTCTTTCCTGGCCCACTCTCTAACATTCTTCTGGCCAGCGAGACTGGTCTCTGCAGACTGCCTTGGGAAACACTCGTGCGGCCTGCGTTTATTGACATTGACTGGTCACGCCAAAGGACTTGTGGCACGACGGACTGCAAAGGAAACCAATCCCCAAATCCATTAGACGGTACCATACATTGGCGAGGAGGTGAACAAACTGAAAAAGTCGGCAAAACGTCCAGCCAAGCTCCGATAGTGATACGGGGACTGGGTGCCTTACCAGCGGTTCCCAGTCCCACAGTGGAGAATGATATTGATGCTGGTGATTATGTTGAACTCTTGGCGTTGAGTGAAAATTCAAATCTCACTAACCATGAATGGCCATGGCAGAACACCAACCGGCAAAGAAATTCGGCCTGCTTAGAGGCACACAGGCTGTATCGTAAATCATATGTTGAGGCACTTCGAAATCCTATGCTCTTTGATGATGACGATGACGATGCATGGTTAAAAGCTGATATATCACAAGGCAACAGCTCATTTGACTGTCAAACTACAGAAACACAACCGCTTCAGAGCAATGACAATTCTCATGTGAGCCTCCATTGCAATAGGCTGGAACCTGTTATGGTGGTTGCATCTTGTCATGAGGATAAGGCTGCTTTTGAAAATGGGGGTCTTCAAAATGGCCCCATCATTGATGAATCCTTTGATGTTGAACCATCAGAGAAACACACTGACATTAACAAGGATTCCGAGTTGATAGAAGGAGAGAGTCCAGGCACTTTTAAGAGGCTGTGCACGAGGACCTTACACACAATTGAGGAATCGGACAATTCGGATGAGGAAAGCTCCACAGAAGACCTCTTGAAAAAGACACGGACGAGTGATGAAGAGGTTAAAGATTCAAACTTTCTAAAGATTGTGCAAGAAGATGGTAATTTGGGAGATGTCCAAGTGCACTTGCATTGTGAGCAGACTGCATGCGGGAACAATGAAGGAGGAAGTTTACTTCTTGAAGTCCCGGGAGGTGAAAAACCTGGTAAGGTTTGAAAGTTAACTTTGTCATGAAATGTCTTCTACCTTGCTCTATTTCACGGGTTCAAGCATGTTATGTTATCAAGGCTGACGAACTTGGGTCAGCAACTTGAATTTGGCCATGATCAACTGAAAATAATATGCAGGAGAATAGCACAACATTTGTGGAAAAGTAATAATGTACCTCGATCATATCTTCACACAGCAACATATACATATACATATACATATACATATACATACGCGTATATACTAGCGGGGTATGCTTACACATTGTAGGCAATAACGAGCCGTGCTTTCCCATTGTCTCGGGTCGCTCACCTGCATTTTTTTCATTTATTTATTTTAATTTATTTATATTTTCATTTACGGATGTTTTCTGATGGTTCTGCGATTTTTACAGCGCCACGACATCGTGCTGTTATATAATTGGCTACTCTGTCCTGTGTCTTCTGTCACACTTATGGCCGCGTACGTCCCTTTGATGTTCTTCTTCTTCTTTCGGCTGCTCCCGTTCGGGGTCGCCACAGCGGATCATCCGTATGATCCGCATAGTGATTTGGCACATGTTTTACACCGGATGCCCTTCCTGACGCAACCCTGGTCGCCTCTTACGACACAGGGATATGGTACACCTATTTTAACCGGGGTATACACCGGCCCAGGACACTGGTACTCACTTCGCCGACCTCGGAAGGATGACAGGCTGAGTCAACCCCCTGGTGTATTAATTCAGTGGCCCAACGGGGCTTGAACTCAGGACCTTTTGGATCCCAAGCCGCTGCCCTAACCACTGCGCCAACACCAGACTTTACGTCCCTTTGATCTGAGGGCTATAAATATAAATTTGTCCAACGTCACAACTCTTCCCATCATGCATGCTAATTCACCGTGTCTTCATTTTTATTTTATAACTGCAAAATTGTTTCATCATTCTTAACCGAGACTTTTACTGCCCCCAGCCGTGCGATATCGAAGTATTCGCTTCTTGTTACTGGTGGATTTAACGGTTTTGATGTCCATTGGCATGCAAAATTTCAGCTTTATAGGTCACCCGAAGGTACCGGTCTGTAATATCAGTCAGTCAGTCATTCAGTGGTTAGAATGAGCTTTATGTATTGGAAACTAGCAAATACCACACGTCGCTTCACTGACGGGGATAGTAAAGGGGGGAGGGATGATGAGGGATAGAGGGGAAGAGGGAGAGAGGGGAAGCAAGGAGAGAGGGTAGGGAGGGGGAGTGAGGATGTGTTGGGGAAGGAGGAGGGGTGGGTGAAGGGAAGACAGTGTGAGGTGAGAGGAAGGGAAGGAAGACGTGCGGTGGAGCGTTAATTGCCACCAGGATACATCCAGAGACAAACACCACCCGGACGTGTCCAGAGACAAACACTGTCCAGAAACAAACACCGCCCGGAAGCGTCCAGAGACAAACACCGCTTGGACCCGTCCGGAGATAAACTCCCGTCCAGAAATAAACACCTCCCAGAAGCGTCCAGAGATAAACACCGCTTGGACCCGTCCGGAGATAAACTCCCGTCCAGAAACAAACACCACCCGGAAGCGTCCAGAGACAAACACCGCTTGGACCCGTCCAGAGATAAACTCCCGTCCAGAAACAAACACCTCCCAGAAGCGTCCAGAGACAAACACCGCTTGGACCCGTCCGGAGATAAACTCCCGTCCAGAAATAAACACCGCCCGGAAGCGTCCAGAGACAAACACCGCTTGGACCCGTCCGGAGATAAACTCCCGTCCAGAAACAAACACCGCTTGGACCCGTCCGGAGATAAACTCCCGTCCAGAAACAAACACCTCCCAGAAGCGTCCAGAGACAAACACCGCTTGGACCCGTCCGGAGATAAACTCCCGTCCAGAAATAAACACCGCCCGGAAGCGTCCAGAGACAAACACCGCTTGGACCCGTCCGGAGATAAACTCCCGTCCAGAAACAAACACCTCCCAGAAGCGTCCAGAGACAAACACCGCTTGGACCCGTCCGGAGATAAACTCCCGTCCAGAAACAAACACCGCTTGGACACGTCCGGAGATAAACTCCCGTCCAGAGACAAACACCGCTTGGACCCGTCCGGAGATAAACTCCCGTCCAGAAACAAACACCGCCTGGAAGCGTCCAGAGACAAACACCGCTTGGACCCGTCCGGAGATAAACTCCCGTACAGAGACAAACACTGCCCGGAAGCGTCCAGAGACAAACACCGCCCGGAAGCGTCCAGAGACAAACACCGCCTGGAAGCGTCCAGAGACAAACACCGCTTGGACCCGTCCGGAGATAAACTCCCGTCCAGAAACAAACACCGCCCGGAAGCGTCCAGAGACAAACACCGCTTGGACCCGTCCGGAGATAAACTCCCGTCCAGAAACAAACACTGCCCGGAAGCGTCCAGAGACAAACACCGCTTGGACCCGTCCGGAGATAAACTCCCGTCCAGAGACAAACACCGCTTGGACACGTCCGGAGATAAACCCTGCCTGAACGCATCTGGAGACGAACACCATCCAGACATAAACACCGTCTGGATATGTCCGGAGACAGAGAGAGGAGAGGAGAGGGGAGAGTGTGAGAGGTGTGGGAGGAGGGTGCTGCACTGCATTGGGAGGGGGTAGAGCAAGGATGGAAAAGAGAGCGAGAGAGGGAGAGGGAGAGGGAGAATGTGTGTGTGTGTGTGTGTGTTATGTTTTTTGAACAACACAAAACCATGAGTAGCTTTCACCGAAAAACAATGCTGCATTGATATAGACGTTTCAGGGATATGTTCACAAAAAATAATCTTTATAAACAGCTGCGTGTGAAGGGTAGAAAAAAAAATTGGCTCAGTAATTTAGAAAACACATTATTACAGAAAACGACTTGGAAATCGGGTGTTATTTCAGAACTCCCTCAGGGTGACGGAGCATGAACCACTCGCTCAGGGTGACAGAGCACGGACAGCTCACTCAGAGTGATGGAGCATGAACCACTCTCGGGGTGACGGAGCACTAATCACTCGCTCAGGGCAACAGAGCACGAAGCATTCACTCTGGTTGACGGACCACAAATCACTCGCCTAGGGCGATGGAGCAAGAACCACTCACCCAGGGCGACGGAGCACGAAGCACTCGCTCAGAGCAAAGGAGCATGAACCACTCACTCAGGGTGACTGAGAACAAACCACTCACTCAGGGCAACCGAGCATGAACCACTTGCTCAGGGTTACAGAGCATGAACCACTCACTCAGGGCAACGGAGCATGAATCACTTGCTCAGGGCGATAGAGAGTGAACCACTCGCTCAGGGCGATAGAGAGTGAACCACTCGCTCAGGGCGACGGAGCACAAACCACTCGCTTAGGGTGACGGAGAACAAACCACTCACTCAGGGCAACCGAGCATGAACCACTTGCTCAGGGTGACGAGGCATGAACCACTCAATCAGGGCAACGGAGCATGAATCACTTGCTCAGGGTTACAGAGCATGAACCACTCACTCAGGGCAACGGAGCATGAATCACTTGCTCAGGGCGATAGAGAGTGAACCACTCGCTCAGGGCGACGGAGCACAAACCACTCGCTCAGAAATAAACATTGCAGATAATCCCCCCATCTCGCCTTCTCTTCTGTGGACGCGTCACATGTTACATCGGTTCAGGGTCCGCGCAGACGTTATACCTTCTTTTTTTTAAACGTCTGTTTTTCTCAAGATTTGCTAATTCCCTGCAGAGCACCTCACGAAACCTCCAACAGTATAGACACAGATTTGGCAGATGTTATGGATCGGCAGTCCCTCTGGGTGACAGGTGACAGGGCGCGAGGTCTCGCAGTGAATGCATCATCATCTAGCTCAATGAAGCTGGTTAATTTTGGCACGTTCCTAAATTTTTGTTCATTCAATGTAATTCTCCAAATTGTAGAAAAAGATAAGTTTAATGCTTTGGAAATTTCACATTTTCTTGTGTATTTATGGAAAAGGAGAGAACATAGCCTTACTTGGTTAAAGTAAATAAGTATATTGGCTTAGTTATAAGACTCATTATTTCTTTAAATTATCAGATTTCACAACATAATTCGACACTTGTTTAATCCGGATGATATCTGATCCTCAAAACCGAAATAATATTTCGATGATATACTTTAATCAGTCCGTGAGAGTAGGTCCTGGAAAATTCTCACATAATAAATGAAATCGCTCCAAGCTCCTAATTTGAAAACTATACTACTTACAAAAGTGATGTACACAGTGATTCATAGCTATGATGAACAGGCATTCGACAATGAGTGAAAAAAGTGAGAAAAAAAACTTTATCGTTAAGAAATCGTTGTGTCCTGTTCCAGGTCGCAACATGGTTGAGCAGGCCAAGCATGGTTGAGCAGTCCAAAAACACATGGCGGCTTCAGACCCCAGCGAGGTTACCTAGGAAACACCTTCAGATCCCAGACAGCGAGGTGGCCGAGGATCACCTGATGAAGGATAAAATTAAATAAGGCCGTTAATTATCTTCAAAATGGGTGTTTTAATGAACCCAAACACTCAATTTTCACTCTTGCACTTCCTTGAAGTTTTCTTAGTATGCTAGCAAAGTTTCAGGCTGCTCGGTTTTATGGTTTTAGAGTTATGGAGGACACACACACACACACACACACACACACACACACACACACACACACCCACACGCACACACGCACACACACAGACACACACACACACACACACACAGACACACAGACACACAGACACACAGACACACAGACACACAGACACAAAGACACAAAGACACACACACACACACACACACACACACACACACACACACACACACACACACACACACACACATATTTATTAGTATCGATAGATAGATGTCATGCTTGGTTTGTATTTCTGATGTACCATACTCTGTGACAGAGTGTCGGTGCTGCTGAAGCAGTTTCTTGGCAAGTTTTACACTTGGTGGTTTGCCATTGCTTTCTCAGCAGTAGTTGTGGAAGGAATTTGTAATTTGTTCAGGGTGCCAGCGATAGCTCACCTATTCATTGCGAAGGACACTTTGGGATGTCCAATGTCCACCAACTAGTGCCGCAGACGGCACACCGAGTTTAACGTCCATTGGAGGGACGGCACACGTATTGATTCCTCACCCTGCCGGTGAAACACCAGGGTGACAGTTTATAGTGCGTCGGGATTCGTACCCAGGCTCGACGGCGTTAGGCGAGTGTGCGTGCCTCCAGACCATGCTGCCAGTGCTGGATTAACCATTCAGCAGACAAGGCACGTGCCTTAGGGCCAGCCAAAAATGTGGCCCAAAAATTATTTTCACATTAAATATTTGTCTTTTTTTGTATTAAATATTTTGTTCTTGAATCAGTTCATCTTTTGTCCTGGGTCCATTTCCATGAGCCCGAGATATAATTTAAAATTTTCAGGCCATTCTCTAAAATTTAAAAATGTGCCTTGGGGCCAGCCGAGGCTTAATCCAGCACTGCTTGCTGCCAGCCTAAAATGGTGTTATGTACAAATAATTTTGCTTATCACGTCTTCCACTATATTTACTTATAACGTCTGTTATAGTTATTGGCAACTAATGTTTAGTATAGTTATAATATCCAGTGTGTATAGCAATTTACAACATCCTTGAAAGATTAAGCGATGTAAATGTCCAATGAACAGACGAAGAGTAACAATAAGGTTTCACTGCCTGATTGAATGGACTTTGGACACATCTTAAGATTGTGGACCTGTTAGTCGGAGAGGTTCTCAGATTAAAGGGTCAAAACGTCAATGATTTACGGTTCCCAGCTGATACAAACGTCCATTGAATTGGTCAGTCAAAATGTCCGTGAATAATTTTGTTCGCACACAGTCAGTCACCATTACAAATGCCAATTAATTATTTTGATTGTAATTGAATGTCGACAGTAATGCAAGTTTGCCTTAATAATGGGTTATTGTTTGGATTGTCTGCCTTGGAAGTACAAGTCGTTGTGCGAGTTGTTGTACAAATGGTTTGAATTTTTGTCTGTCTCATGGTGCATGTTGTATAAGTTGAATGAATTATTGGGATCTCTCTTGCTTACCTATTGTTCCAGACTAAATGTGTCAAAACCTCAATGATGGATGGTACAGGTAGTCATTTGGTTGAAGGAATTATTGAGTTCTCTCGCTCTCTTCTTCACTCTCTCCTTTGCTTTCTTCCTCACCCTTTCTCTCAATCTCTCCCTCACTCTCTCCCTCGCTATCTGTCTCGCTCTCATCCTCCCTCTTTCTTTTCCTTGCTACCTTCCTCGCTCTTTCACCCGCTCTCTCCCTCACTCCCTACCCCTTTCCCTTCATCTTTCCTTCACTATCTCCCTCACTCTTTCCCTTGCTCTCTTCCTCAACTTTCTCGCTCACTCCCTCCTCCTTTCCCTCACTCTTTCCCTTGCTCTCTCTCCCTCATGCTCTCCTCCTCGATCTCTCCCTCAACTTTATCCCTCCCTTTTTCCCTTGCTCTCCCCTTCACTCTCTCCCTCACACTTTCCCTCGGTCTGCTGGCTACCTATGGTAGTCAATTATCCAGGTAGCACAGCAACATTTCATGCTGGGTCTTCCGAGTCTTTCATGAAAGCCACAAGGACACTGTGACATGCACTGTACTCTCAGGGAAAACACGATAACATCTTCAATATCCAAGGTTAGAAAGTGACTCAAATACATATATATATATATATATATATATATATATATATATATATATATATATATATATATATATATATATATATACATACACACAAAGACCCACCCACCACATCTCTCACCTGTGAATGGAGGGAATAGCCAATCAGCTCTCACCTAATCGACTACACCCAGGTGGCTAGGATTATATAAATAATTGACCCTCCCATGCTCCTCCAGCCAAAGTAGCTGCATAAAGCAACCCAAGAAGACTTGCGCAAGGTAAGGGCTAAACACTGTTTCAAACCCTTCCCAGAGTTCCTCAACAACTATAAAGCCATTCACACATAGTACACACACGACAATCCCAATACTATACACTCCCCTCCGCTACTGGACTGGTTTCATCACTTATTGGCGAATCATCAGCGATAGCGTAGACAGCAATGCATAACAATGATATGAGGCTCTCAAGCATATCAATCAATCGATTCCAGTAGAATCAATCTAGTTGCCCTGCGCTAAACCCTCTCTATGACATGTATGCCTTCTTGAGTTGTGGTGACCAAAACTACACACAATATTCTTGATGTGCCCCTCACTAAATTCCTGTGCAATGTTCATACCACCTCTTTTTATTTATAAATGATACCCCTCCGAATACAACCTAAAACCCTATTTGATTTACCAAGAGGAGGAGGAGGAGGAGGAGGAGGAGATTGGGACCATACTCTGTGCAGAGCGTTGGTGCTGCTTCAGCAGTCTCCTCGGCTATTGGGCACAAATCTGGATGGGTCGCCACTCCGACACAGGATACCAGCATGCTGGCACTCATTTTGCCGACCTCAGAAGGATGACAGGCTACCTGGCAATGTGCTACCAGCTGACCTCCCAAATCTATTACCACCCCCCCCCCCCCAGATCCTTCTCCTGTGTGACATGCTCTATAATTACCCCTTGCATCCTGTAATCTCTATTTTCATTGTTTTTTCCCATCCCAAACACCTTATATTTGCTCAGGTTAAATTCCATCTGCCAATCTTTTGCCCAATCTATGCAAGTATCAATACTTTCCTGAATCTGATCACCACCCACTCTACTGTCCACCTCAACCTCCAAGCTTTGTGTCATCTACAAATTTGGAAAGCCTACCTCTTCACCGCACTATCCAAATCCTTGATGTAAATAATGAATAATAATGGTCTGAGTACTGATCCCTGAGGTACCCCGCTACTTACATCCTCCCACTCACAGCCACTCTTTGCTTCCTATCACAAAGCCAGTTTGCAATCCAATTATCTCCCTGACCAGTCACTCCATAAGCCCTCACTTTGGCTAACAACCTCCGATGTGGTACCTTATCAAATATCTTCTTAAAGTCTACATATACTATGTCTACTGCCTTTCCATCATCCACCCAATCAGACACTGCTTCATAGACCTCTAAAATATTTGTAAAACAGGAACTACCTTTGGTAAACCCATGCTGACTACCTTTAATTAGGTTGTATTTATTTAAATGGTTCCTCATCTGGTCCCTAATTAATGTCTCCAACACCTTCCCCACAACTGAAGTCAAACTAGCAGGTCTATAGTTTCCCAATTCTTCTCTGGATCCTTTCTTAAATAATTGGTGTTACATTTGCTTCTCTCCAATCCTCCGGTACCTGTCCTGACTCCAGTGAGCTGTTGAAAATATCCATTAATATCTCGTTACCTGCTCAAGCACCTCCATCAATACTCTCAGGTGCGTATTATCTGGACCCGGAGCCTTATCCACTCTTTGATTACCTCGCTGTTCCTTTACCTCCTCCACTCCAACCTGAATCTTCTGTAATAGCCCTTCCTCACCTCCTTGATAGATACTCTCAGCCATTGGCAATTCTCCTGATACTACTACAACTACTGAATAATAATCCTACCACTACTAATACAACTACTACCAAATAATAATCTACTGAATGAATAATACAGGAATGTCCAGGGTGTTCAGCAGCACCACTGGACACTGCACTTCGTCCTCGTTATTAGAGTTAATAACATAGTTTGTTGAAAATCCAATGTTATTATCATTATTATTATAAGTATCCTG
The DNA here is from genome assembly GCF_056783735.1 of Eptatretus burgeri. Lineage (NCBI taxonomy): Eukaryota > Metazoa > Chordata > Myxini > Myxiniformes > Myxinidae > Eptatretus > Eptatretus burgeri. The sequence goes on from NC_140971.1 coordinate 20,545,162, forward strand.
TATGTTTGTGCGGAAGTATGGTGTTTATACCTGTGCATGCACAGACTGGGTACCGTGTCGGTTTGAAAATGTTTTCTTGCATCCCCATTTGCCAAGAGGATTCCAACGGTATGCAATATGATGGGGTTACAACCTGTGGGGTGGATTCTATCGACGGACAGACAGACAGACAGACAGACAGACAGACAGACAATACAACTTTTTAGGTATAGATAAAACGTACACAGTTCTGGAGACCAATGTTTTGCTCCGAGTCAACCAACCAATGAGAATCATCCTACATTTTCCAGGTCAATATTGCTTGCAAATGGGACAGCGATCGTCATTGGCTGCCTCGTACTTTGAACAGCAGACGCCGCCAATCAAATGCAATCTTCTTCTTTGTTTGTATGCAGCTTGAGGTCGCAGGGTACCATCGTTGGCTGAGGGTGTGGCTGTACCGCTGATGCAGTGCCCTCTGCTGGTTAAGGCGGGAATTTGTAATTTGTTCAGGGTGCCGGTGATAGTTCGCCTACTCTTCCTGAAAGAAACCGTGGGATCTTGAGCGTCCACCAACTAATGTTGCCAGATGGGCCACCCGTTTAACGTCCATCCAAGGGACACGTTGATAAATCATCCTGCCTGTGAAACACTGGGATGACAGTTTATAGCTGGGTCGGGGTTTGAACCCAGACGAGACAGCTGAGAGGTGAGTGTGAGTACCTCTTGGACCTCGGCCATCCTGCCAGCCCATGAAATGCAATGAGATCACAGATATATGATTTTTCACGCAGTATCGAGGGAGACCTCCAGAAGGTGGACAGTATAGCCTTTGTCACACCATAAAAATCTATCAAATAATTCGACGAGACATATTATTTGGTAAAATGGGTATTTTTCTCCAAATTATCAGCAATAAAATTGGTAAGCTGTTCAAATATACAAAAAGCGGTCGACTACCGCCAACAGCGGTAGAGTTGGCAACCACGTTAAGACTTCATCTGGATGGAAATTTGCCACAAAGTTTATCCATCCATCCATTGGGACCATACTCTGTGCAGAGCATTGGTGCTGCCTAAGCAGACTCCTTGGCTATTGGACACAATCCTGGACGGGTCGAAAGTTTATCATGCAGTGCAAAATAATAACAACAATGAATAACAAGTAATATAGAGTTGGAAGAATGGATTGAAAGAGGAAGAAAGTTCCTAGCACAAAGAGAAGGAATGGTGACGATGTTTCCAGCATTGTTTAGGGACTGAGACGAGATGAGGATTGCCTGAGCGAAGGGAGTGATGCCTTTTATAGGTGGAAATGGGTTTTGAGACGTTATCTAGGGCAAGCCTGTGACACAACCTCTTAAATGGGTAACATACGTTTAAAAGCGATATGGTAATGGATAGGGAGTCGCTTCAAGTGAAACCAGAGTATTTTATTGCAGTTACAGGTGGAAATTGTAGTGGTCCCCCCCCCCCGCCCCCTGTATGATTTGTAGTGCAACTGTATTAACCACACATCATACAGGTACTCAAACTTTCAGTCAAGCTTCTTTTAAAACGGAACTAGTCGGTCATGTTGAATTGCTTGACCTCAGTAGAGTGGAAATTTCACTGCTATCCTTTGATTGGGGGTGGAGGGATAGACTAGTGATATGCACACTCACCTCTGAGCTGTCCAGCTATGATTTGAATCTCGACTCATCTTGTCTGCTGGCATTAGTTGTTGCTGGACGATAACAATCCCACGATGTCTTTCGCAAAGTGTAGACGAGTTATTGCCAGCACCATGAACAACTTCAAAATTCTTGTCTTCACTGGCTGCTGGGAAGGGAACCACCTAGAGTAACCGGAACCCTTGTGCAGCAACCCTAACTACCCACCATAACCCTAATTCCACAGCTTGAACAAATTACAAATTCCTGCCACCTTCAGGTGAGTATCCTGCGTCGGAGGGATGACCTGTCCAGGATTGGTTTGAGCCAAAAAACGTTTCGTGACAAGTCAACACCCCAAAGCTCTATCGAGGGTCTGGTCCTCCATTATTATTATTTTCATGATGTTAGTTTCATTGTTTACTCCCAGTATCATTTTGAGATCTCAATTCCAATGCTATCGTTATGACTGTGGAATTCATCTCAAGTTGTTGTTCCCGTGTTGTGTAAGTTGTGTTGCATCATATAGTATGCAGTTCTTACCTCCACCACCAAAGGATGATGGACGTTTTGTTTTCACCCATTTCTGTCTGTTGGGTCGCCGAAATAGGTGACCCTTATTGTCAGTAATTCTGTCTGTTTGTTTGGATGTTTGTTTGTTTGTCATCAGCATAATTTGTAGTAAACTTGGGCGGATTTTGACCAAACTCGGGTGCTAGGTACATCTGATGACCTAGTGCTTTGGAAATTGTGATGGTTGCTTGGGACGCTTTGGTTCCCTTGCAACAACCGAAAAACCTTCAAAATCGGTACCGTTCACGCGGAATCAATTCCGAAAGCCATTATCCCACGTAGGGTTATGGAATTTGGCACGAATGATCTACAGGTGATGCTCTATCAAATATATTCCGGTTTTTGTGATATATGGAATACTTTACCCGCAGCGCCCCCTACAATTAGGGTATGCGCGAAAATTGGCGAAAATTGAAGGCCCCCGAGCGACCAGGTGAGTACATCGATACGAATGAATGAAACTTTGCGATACGAATGAAACTTTGCAGGTTCATGGTACTCAATGAGCACTACAACTTTGCCTCAGGATATATTGACTGATTTCGCTTAGGTCAGGGGTCAAAGGTCAATTAGTGCAAAAATCGATAATATGCGAGAGCTGGAGGTGCCTTCGCGCCAAATGCTACTCCTCCTCGGGTTATGGTCGGATGGTCATGAAAATTCACACTAATCGTCTGGAATACATTGTGCACAAACGATCGAGCCGAATTTTCGATTTAGATATTTGTTCACCCACAGCACCCCCTAGAACTTTGGGGATTTCCGATTTCAAACCACATTTTTGGTACGTTTCATTCAAATGGATACCGAGTAGTTATCAGGAGATGGAACTCGATGAGATTTGATATGCATAATCTTAAGGTGATTCCCTATCCGCTATATGACATCCATTTTGTTCTCGATCTTATATTTTCCATGCTCGGCTACCCATCGCCGCCTACCGGCTTGTCTGTCTGTTTGTCTGTCTGTGAGCAGGATATCTCAAAAAGTTATCCACAGATTCGGACAAACTTTGTTGGACAGGTTGGTTGCATGACAAAGACGAATTTATTCGATTTTGTTGAAGATCTGGATCCGGATCTGGATTCTAGAATTATTTAAGTGATTCTTCGCCATTGAAAGATCGGGCCCAAAACTATATATAGCATGATATCTCAAAAAGTTTTGCACGGATTCGGACGAAACTTGATGTCCATGTTGGGTGTGTGACAAGTACGAATGGATTCGATTTTCGTGATGATCCTGATCCGGATCTCGACAGGAGAAAAAAAAAAATTCAGTGATTCTTCACCATTGATAAATGGGGCAAAAAACGATATATAGCATGATATTTCAAAAAATTATGGATGAGTTGTGAGAAAAGTTGGTGGATGGATTGGGTATGTGATAAGAACAAGCCGATTCAATTTTGGTTAAGGTACGATGGAAATCCGGCCTATCGGTGGGATACAAAACGTAAACTATTTAGCCTGGCGGAGGGTATGCGCTCAACCAAGTGCCGTTCCACTCAACTGTTTGCATGTCTCATAGATGTTAAAGATTCCTTCACACTATCTCAAGAACAAAACGTTTCTTGTGGTTTCCTCTTTTACTCCCATAGTAGTGACATTCAAACTGACTTATCACTTGCAAACAACTTAAAGGCTGAATGCCTAAACTCGGTGTTCGCAGCTAAATATTGTGTCCAAAACCCATCGCTTTCGCTACCCACCTTACCCAGTCACACCCAACTGTCCCTGGACTCTGTGTCCTTTTCTTCTGACAAAGTGGATAGCTTGCTGTCAAACCTCGACTCAGATTCTGCAACCGGTCCAGACGGCATCAGCCCACGTGTCCTAAAAACCTGCTCTTCTGCTCTTGCTCACCCTCTCTCTGTTCTATTCACCCTCTCATTTGCTTAATGTCATCTGCCATCTGCTTGTAAATCTGCTAACATCACTACCCTGCATAAAAAGGTGCAAAAACAGATCCCTGCAACTACAGACCAATCAGCCTTCTCCCAATCACCAGCAAGGTTATGGAATCCATCATCGCTTCAGACATTAAATTCTTCCTCTTCTCCAATGGCTTGATTTCCGATCATCAATTTGGTTTCAGACCAGGTCACTCTACCCTGGATATGCTGCTTCTGCTCTCCCAACAATGGATGGAGGTCCTCAGTGCCAGACAGAAAATCCGAGTCGTATCCCTGGACATATCACGTGCTTTTGACATGGTCTGGCACCCTGCCCTACTCACCAAACTCTCTTCCCATGGTATTCAAGGTCATCTCCACTCATGGCTCGCAGACTTCCTCTCCTGCCACAGTCAACATGTGGCCCTAAATGGAGTTCTTTCATCCCCTCTTCCTGTCCAGGCTGGAGTTCCTCAAGGTAGCGTTCTGGGCCCTGTTATTTTTCTGGTTTTCATCAATAATCTCTCAACTCTCTGAAAAATCCTCTTTATCTCTTTGCTGATGACTCCACCCTCTGCCGTGCCATCGGTCATCCCTCAGACCAGCAAGCAGCAGCTTCTTCGCTCACTGCAGATCTGGATAAAATCACAAACTGGTCCAACACGTGGAACATGTCTTTCAATCCGGACAAATCTCACACTCTCACGATGTCTCTCCGAAAGGACCATTTAGAACCCCCCCCCATCCACTTTCTCAACAATCCTCTGGAAGAAGTCCTTTCTTTCAAGCTTCTGGGTCTGACTATCTGCCATGTCCTTTCCTGGGAAAGCCACATTTCAAACCTCACCTCAAAAGCCAGTCGCTGACTGGGAATCCTCCGTCGTGCAAAGTCCTTCCTCGGCCCACCTGAGCTCCTGACCACTTACAAAGCTTTTGTCCGCAGCCTAATGGAGTACTGCTCTCCTCTCTGGGCTGGTGCTCCTACCTCCCACCTTTCTCGGCTTCACGCTGTGGAAACCAAGGCATTTCAGATCATTGGCATCTCCCGCGATGAGGCTGAATTTTTGGGCCTCTCACTCTCTCACCGCAGGCTGGTCAGTGGTCTCTCTGTCTTCTACCATCTCCTCTCCATCCCCGCCCCCCTGCTCTCTCTGCGATTTGTCCCCACCACATTTCCATAGGGCGCTCAAGGTCCGCCAACAACCCCCTTCTGGTACAACTACCAAAATCACGAATCACTGCTCACCTTCACTCTTTCATTCCTCTTTTTTTTCCCACCTTTGGAATAAACTCCCTCACTCTATTCAATCCCATTCTTCCCTCCAGGCCTTCAAAACAGCTGTTCACCACCACCTCTTATCATCTCCCATCCAAATCCTCGATATTTTCTACCCCCGATATTCCACCGAAACCCACCTCCTTCAAATTCCCTGCTTTCCTTCCTGAAAGTCCCTGTAATGTCCATCTTCTGTTCCCCATGTTCCCCGTCCCATCCCTCTCCCTTCCACAGATCTCCTAATGTGTCTGTTCCCCACTGTTTTGTCCCTCCCACTCCCGCCCCTCTTGTCTCATGCCCCCCTTGATGTGCGTTGTGTGTTCGCTCTTACACGAGCCTCGACAAGGTATACAAAAAAAAATACAGTAACTTGTCACATCTCTTTGGATATAAAGGATAGCACAAAGATTACATTATGTTCAGGACCAAACTATTATGAGATAACAATGTACCTTTAAAATAATGACAATGAAATTAAGGGGCATCATAATTACATCAATCAACAAAAAATCTATGGCATTTAAAGTTGGAATCATCATCTTCATTTAAAGTTGGTTCCATCTATCTGTAATTCCTGCAGTGTGTGTGTGTGTGTGTGTGTGTGTGTGTGTGTGTGTGTGTGTGTGTGTGTGTGTGTGTGTGTGTGTGTGTGTGTCTGTGACCGCTGTTTCTCGACAACCGCTGGTCCGATCTAATTGAAACTTGCCAGGTATATTGCTGGGGACTTGAGGATGTGCCTTTTTAAGGTTTGATATTAATTGGACAAGTGCTTCCCAAGTTATGGCCATTTATTTACCAATCAATGACAGGAACCGTTGCTGCGGCCATTTTTTATCAACCAATGACAGGAAGCGTTGCTGCGTAGCTGTGGTCGATGGGGAAGAGAAACTCAGCTGCGTTCGCCATTACGGGTTTCTTCTCTTCTCTTCTCTTCTCTTCTCTTCTCTTCTCTTCTCTTCTCTTCGTGTTTTTCATTGCGAAAAGGCAAAATATGTTGGCGCTAATTGAATAATTGGCCATTAAAAGCCTCCGCATTCTTGCCCTGGACGAGGAAACAAAGAAGAAGCGCCGTTTCCTCAGCGATGTTGTTTATGAAGAGGTGCTAACGAGATAAAGGTGTGTACAATGTACATGGAGACGATTTTTATTATTATTTATTTATTGAAGAAAAATTGTTCCAAAAATAATTTATCAAAAAAGTGCACAACTTCTTTTTGTTTCCAATTGTCAAAACGTTGTGGCCTTTGGAAGTGTTAAGGAATTCAGCTCCACTCAACATACTTGCAAACGAAATACATCTCAATTTGGTGGTAAAAACGATTCACGACGGGTTTCCTTACTCATTGCTCTGCAGTCTGCATTCAACCCCTTCATTTGTCATCTCATTGACCTCATTACATCTATCTATAATTCCAGCAATGTGTGTGTGTGTTTCTGTGAGTGTACGTGACCACTGTTTCCTGACAACCACTCGTCCGATCTAATTGAAACTTGCCAGATATATTGTTGGGGACCTGAGGATGTGCCTTTTCAAGGTTTGATATTAATCGGACAAATGCTTCCCAAGTTATTGCCATTTATTTACCAACCAATGGCAGGACGCGTGCTGCGTAGGCGTGGCCGATGCGCCATTTAGTTACCAATCACAGGACACGTTGCTGCGTGGGCGTGGCTGCGTAGGCCGGTGCACGGCCGGCCGACGATGACGTCACGTGCCGTGCTGGTTACGATGGGGATCGATCAGTGCCTTAGTTACCGTGGGGTAGGAGTGCCAATGGTAAATGGCAGCGAATGTCATGGCAAGCAAAGACAGGGAGGTAACCTTGATTTTAATTAACTCTGTGTGTAAGTATCACAGCAGTTGTTACTTCAATGCAAGCGATAATTCGTGGAATGATGTGAACATTCCGTACGGGCGCGCACTACTTTTGGATAGTGATGACTTACTGTATTCCAATAATTTCTCGATTTCTTATCCGCATTTATAGATAAACACAATGCCCCAATCCAGTCGTCATTTATGAGAGCGAAGGAATGGCCTGTGTGTTTGTTTGAAAGTTTTTTTTTTTTGCATTTATGGCCACGCACATATGGGCAAGCGTGAGCAAAGGAACAGCCTGTGTGGTTGTTGTTTCTGGAACGCGGTTTGAAAGTTTTTTTTTAATTTTTTTTGTATGTATGGCCACGCACGTATGGGCACGCACGTACGGCCATGCACGTACGGCCATGCACATACAGACACGCATGTACGGCCACACACGTACAGCCAAGCGAGAGCGAAGGAACGGCCTGTGTAGTTGCTTCTGGCAAGCAGTTTTAAAGTATATATATATATATATATATATATATATATATATATATATATATATATATATATATATATATATATATATATATATATATATATATATTGCACATACAGCTACGCACGTATGGGCATGTGAAAGCGAAGGAACGGCTTGTGTGGTTGTTGTTTCTGGCACGCGGTTTGAGTTTTTTTGCAGGGGGGGGGGAGGGTTTGCACGTATGGCCACGCATCAACGGGCATGCACTAGTACTCTTAACGGAGCATCGGTGCTGCTGAAACAGTCCTTAGTAATGGTGGTACTAGGTGGTTTGTCATTGCCTTTCCAGCAGATCAATCAGGGAGGAAGTTGTAATTTGTTCAGGGTGTCGGTTATAACTCGTCTATTCCTTGTGAAAGACACCAAGGGATCCTTAACGTCCCCCAACAACCGGCGCTGACGGACGCTCCTCCGGATTAACATCTTTCCAATGGATGGAGCACACACCTTGGTGGCATCGCCCTACTCGTGAAACACCAAGGTGATTGTTTTTAGCCGGGTCGACATTCCAACCCAGGCTGGACGGCTCAATAGCGCACACACCTCTAAAGCCCTCCTACCAGCCTGTAAGTTTGGGATCACAACATCATTAAGCAAGTACCTATTGAGGAACACAATCAGGCCAACTCCAGATGTGTTGTAATTTTTACAACGAATACTGTAGTTCTGTAAAAGTAGAAGGAATGACTGTCGAACAACCCAACTTACTTGCAAATAATTGACTTGAAGATCAATCCTCGAGACTTACCTTGAGACTCGATAACAATGTCTCGTGTCGAGGTTTAATCATTACCACCTGTGTTTGAGTGTCATACATTATAACTCTGTATTGTGATTGGATCTGCAATGCCCTCACTGATGTTAGCTTTCGGCTTTTATCTTAGGAATGACTCCAAACTAAGGTCAAAACATTTACTGCAGATGCGGTAATTGCTGTGACCTTACTCTCCCGTCTTTTCCCCTCTAATCAACGGAGTTTATCAGATTTTCTTTGTCCCAGTTATCTACAAAGTAAGTCGCATATGAAGTTGTTGGATCTTCAAAGGTTGTTCAGTTTTGGTTTGTGTAACAGATCCATCACCGGGGGGGAGGGGGGGATATAATCCCACTCTTGCTGGTGCTGCCATTATTTTTGAGGTGCTCATTGCATTGATTCCCAGCTTATGAACATGCCATGATTCAAACCGGTCCAGCATAAGTTTCAAACTGGCCGAGCAAGTCACTCTCCTTCACTGAGCCTCGCTCTCTGTACTGTAATCGCTTCGCTCTTCTGATCTAACAAAACGCCATGAACTTGTCATCTTCCAGGCACTTAGTTTTATTTCATTTTTCCTTGTGCTGTAAAACCCACGCCTCATGTAAATGCAAAAGTAAAGTTTGTGAGCAGCCAGCGACGCCATCACCTGCAAATGCAAATTTTCCATATGTGATGTTTTGCGGGTCAGGAGTTCGCGGCAATCACATTCCCGTCCTTTCTTTCACTGGTCCATCATTCTGCGACTCTTCTTGCCCACTTTCCGATCCTCACAGGCTCAGAAAAACCTTCTGTTGTTGCCAAGCAGGTGGCTCTGCACATCGACGCAACCAGTCCGGTACAGCTTACACTGGCACCTCGAGTTAATGAAGAACTGCTCCGATCTGGAATTGCCTGCTTGCCAGGTGTGTGATTTCAACCTCATGTCTGCAGTACAAGTTTCTGCTTTGGAATAACAACCATCTGCTTATTTGTGAGGTTTTGAAAATAAACGATTTTATACTTGTTGTGCAGTCGCTGGTCAAAAAATTGAACAATAAACCTCGCAGTGGGTTAGAACACATGTTATCTGATGTTGTGGTTATGTTGTTGGTTTTTAAAATTACTTGTTTGACTGTATTGCGACTCATTGGTTTGTTAGCCTTCTTGGTGCATCCAGTGCCAATGATATACCAGTTCTGTTCTGTTCTTGTGTATGGCAGCTTGGCTGCCAGGTAGATATCATTTCTTGGAAGCACGGCTGCGCTACTGATGCTGCGCTACTGCGCAGAGACAAACCGCAACACTGGTACTCATTTTGCCGACCTCAGAAGGATGACAAGCTGAGTCAACCCCACTTGGCCAACGGGGCTCAAACTCAGGACCCTCGGATCCAAAGCCAGCCACCCTAACCACTAAGCCAACACCAGGCTTGATATGCCAGTAGTATTCCCAGAAATATCATGACCCTCAGGAGGTCATTTAGACCCTCCTGTTTTATTTATTTATTTATTTAAAGGAGAGAGGCTCATGGAAGTGCAAGGTAGACCTGACATTGGGACAAACATCAATAAATTAATGACCAAGAAAAGAGGAGAGGAGAATGGGAGGAAACACTGAAACTAGAAAGTAAGATAGTCGGTTAAGAAAGGTTAAAATAATAAGAATAGCCACTCCGTTCATGTCTTCAGACACCTTGAGCTGCCAAAGCAGTTTTCCATTGGCTAGGGGGCACAATCCTGATGGGTCACCACTCCGACACAGGATACTCAAATGGATCATTTTTCCCAGTAAGCCGGTACTCATTTTGCCGACCTCGGAAGGATGACGGGCTCGGTGAACCCACCTGGCATTATCTTAACGACAGGGGCTCAAACTCAGGACCGTAAGATTTTAAGCCAGCCACCTAAACCGTAAAGCCAACATCAGGCGTTAGGAAAGGTCAATGGGGATAATAAAGAACATGTAAGTCAGAATTGGGGATAGCAAGAGATGGTGGTGGTGCACTGTTTGCTTGAAGTCCTGGAGGGAAGAGTGAGACAGAACAGTCCATCGGAAGATTTCACATGTTATGAAATAATTGAGGATCAATAATGCAGATCTTGGGCGTACATGCACCCACCTCGTGATTTGGGCACCATGTGACCAAGCTCAATATGCCTGCCAGCACTTAAATAGAAGATTGTATTTCGCAGATGCCTTGGATATCTGCTACTTGTGGGAATTCTGCTTTTCATTTCAGAGTTGATTGATTATAAAGAGGGATATTTCATTCTTGCTGGAGATGTGAAGCGAACATACCAGGAGGCAGACGCAGTAAAGATCAATGTTGGAGACATGATGATGATGAGCAACCGGGAGTTAGTTGTTTCAGGATAGATTCGATTGGTTGTTTTATCAGTTTCTATATTTAAATTTAATACATTATTAAGCATTAAAAAAATTATTTAATTTTATCAAGTTTTTTTTTTTTCCATCAGGTTTCATTGCCGTGATTGTCTGATTATATTTTCACCTCTTCTATATAATAATTTTAGTAAGCAATCATGCTGAGTTGGTTTGATACAGAACAGAGAGAACGACAAACAGACAGACAGATACAGCTGTTGATAATATGTCATCAAGGAAAAGTTATAAATTATACAGCACCAAATTTCTGCCACCTGTGATATTTCTGATCCTCTCACCTTTCCATTGTTGGCTTCTATCCCAGGAAGCATAATGTGATACTAAACGGGCAAGGCGGGGCAAGACTTGCATTTGTCATACGTCAGCCAGCTAGTTCAGCCGGTACAGTGTGTTACGGAGCAGCAGTTGTTATGGAATATTTTGTGTCACCTGTGTCTGCTTGGCCAAAGAAAACTTAGCCGCAGGCGTCTCCCCATTTGTAAACAGGTTCCAGGGACCGAGCCGGACATGCTGTGGTGTTTATTGATGCCGGTAGTTCAACGTGGACAAAAGTTACTCCTGTAGCGACTGCACTGACTGATCTACTCATCTATTTATACTCCATACTCAGGTATGGTGTAGCTCTGACTCGTATCAAAGTGGATTGTTTATTATCCAGTTGCTATAGCAACTGGCCATCTGTCATAAGTGTTGTTTATGTGATGGTGTATTTCCTGGGTTGTCGTCATTTACTGTATCAATATAGGATGTATATATATATATATATATATATACATACACAATTTTATAATTTGTTTTTAACATACATACTTGTATTACATTGTGGCATGCTCTTGTCAGATTAATCTTGAGAATCTGTTCATCATAATATCAGATTAATTATTTGTACAACTGCTCATTCCAGTTACAGTTGTTGGTAGCATCATGGATTTGTCGTGCTTCCTTGTTTAACAAGACAGGTAGCCAAACTGCGATGACGTGTTATTTTTGTTTTAAAACTAAACGTGTTTTGCTTGCAAATAAGCCCAAAGCTTCAATAAGGGCATCGTTTGCTATTGAAAAATTGGGAGGGGAGAGGGTTGGGGACATGTGAGTGCAGAGAGAGAAGCCAATATGGTGTGCTGTCAGGGGCCATTAGGATGTCCCTGGAAATCATCCTGCACAGGTACCGGCAGTGCCACACCCCATGATCCAGTGAATCGTTGACTCCCCAGGCCTGACCCAGACGTCTAATTGACCTCTGGCTCACAGCCAGGAGAGACATGAATATCACTGCCAAGGTGAATTAATCTCTCCATGATCTTAAAATCCTCACTACAAACAGGTACAGACATGACAGCAGCATCCAAGATGTCATTGAAAGCCTGGATCTTAGTTTTGACCCAGGAAACCCGTAATCCCAGCGACTCCGACTCCTCATTAAGCACCAAGAGGGCCCCCAAAAAGGATATACAGAGTCTCTGCAAAGATGATTGCATCGTCTGCGAAATTAAGGTCTGAGATCTTGACATTCCCAAACAATGCACCGCAGCTTGATCTCACTGATATCCTCCCCAGAATCCAGTCCATACAAGTGCAAAAAAGTGTGGGGGCCAGTACACACCCCTGACAAATTTCAGTAAGAACTAGAAATAAGTCAGAGATGGTACCACCACATCTCACAGCACTCTCAGTACCAAAGTAGAGTTCAGACATTAGATCGATCAGTTTTGGTGGCACCCCACGAAGACCAAGAATCCTCCAGAGGGCATCCCGATTCACCAGATGGAACGCTTTACAGAGATCAACATAGGCTGCAGGCAGCCCCTGCCGAAACTCTCGCCTGCATTCGGTGAGGACCAGAAGGGTAAGGATGCGGTCAACCATTGACCCCTTTGGTGTAAAGCCTGACTGCTCTGGACACTGGTGCTCAAGCAGATGGTGGCAAACACTATCAAGAATTATCCGAGCAAAGACTTTGCCTGGCACTGAGAGCAGCGTCACCCCTCAGTAGTTGTTGCATTCCTGGTGCTCAACCTTCCCTTTCCAGAGAGGAACAACAAGGACTTTCTTCCAGTCAGTTGGGATGATGCCTGTGTTCCAGGCAGAGCACAAAACTGCATGCAACGACACGAGTGCAGCATTTCCACCAGCCTTGAGAAGTTCAGCATGGATGCCACAGATCCCTGGAGATTTACCCCCATTTCAACCTGTTCATCACAGCCTGTGTTTCCACAAACGAAGGTGGATCACAGTTGATTCGAGGATCAGCAGTAGGATTAATAACATCCCTGACATGCAACTTAACAGTTGGTGAATCAGCCCGGTACAACCGCAAAAAGTAACCAGCCCAGCGGGCCTTCACTTCAGACTCCTCTGTCAAGAGCCTACCACCCTCCGCTCCAACTGCAGTACATCGAGGGATGGGCCTGGAGGAACGCAATGTGCGAATTTCCTTGTAAGCGGGACGAGAATCACTTGATCACAGGTGATGCTCTACCCCCTCACAGGTTCCTCGCACATAGGCCTCCTTGTCCACCCTCAGTGCACGTACAGTTTTACGCCTCAGCTCCCTGAATAGCTCAGCTCTGCCATTCAGCCTGGCCCTGCGACTCTGGTCAATGGTATCCAGTGCCCTTTGAGAGAAAAAATTCTTCTTCACCCTCTGGTGAGTTCCAGGGCATTGGCAACATCAAGGACGGTGGTCTTGAAGGCACTGCACAACTCTTCAGGATTCCGCAAAGCACCTAGACCCCCCAAATCTCCACTCAGCCTGTTCACAAACTCCTCAGTTACCCTCTCATCCTTGAGCTTGCCAACATCCAGCCTAGGCTGGGATGGTACCGTTCTCCCAGATTTAAGCTGCAACTTCAGAGTTGCTACCGCAAGCCTGTGGTCAGTATTCACTCAGCACTCCGGTGGACTCTTCAGTTCTGGATCCTCCTCCAGCGATCATCAACGAACACATGGTCAATCTCCTTTTCCACACCACCAGCATTGGAATACCAATTCCAGCGATGAGCCTGTGGGCGCTGAAACCATGAACCAGCCACCCAAAGTCCATGACTTCTTGCAAAGTCAAGGAACTTAGTGCTATTCTGGTTCACAATTCCAGACCCATGGGGACCAACACACGTCTCATAACCATCCCTATCAACTCCAGTTGATGCATTGAAAAAAAAAAACAAGTGAAATGACGTAAAAATCCAATTAAGTGAGCAAGTGGTGATAACAGCAGCTCTATGCCCCCACACAACACTCAAAGCTGTTCACGTTTTTCCAAGACAGAAAAAGCAAACACAACATTGGAATTCCTCCTAATCTTTTTCCAGTCGAGCCTAAAGCAACATACAAGACTTTAAATAATGTCTGAAAATGCAAAATTAATGTGAAAAAAAAATCAAGATGGAAGACCTGTCATAATACGCTCTCCCACCAGGAGCGGCGCTACACAATATACATTTACATAGAGAATTTACATTTCTACCCCTTCGGAACACCTGGGCGGGGCAAAGGGGGGCAAACAAAGTAGCTACAACTTTTGTCTTATCTTAGCTACAACGTAGCCCTCCTGGCAAGTTTGTTTAAGATTGGAAAACTAACGACCAAGTGCATCAACCAAAGACAGACACCAAATTGTGTAATTTAGTGTGATGATGATGATGATGATGTAATTAGACAAGCCCTCAATTGGTATCAACTAGTGCTCTCAAGTGTCGGTCCGCCGTGCTATGGAGCGGTACGCCATATGTAGCAGTTGTGGCAGAATGTAATGAAGCACAAGACCAAGAAGGAACCCAAAGCAGTAAAGAGGAAAGATGGAGTCATCAGGAGGAACCTGGATAGGATTCGGGTTTCAGCCGCTATTCCACCACTCTCAAACCCATCCAGGCGGAGCCAAGTGAGTCTTGCAAAAAAAAATTCTGCAAGAATTCACTTCTCCTTAGAGACATGAAAGAGAGGATCAGATAGTAAAAGAGATGAAAGAGAAGAAAAAGCAAGAATTAGAATGAATAAAGAGAATTAAATACAAGAAAATTAGAAAGAAGTGTGAAAGGAACAAAGAACAAAGATGGCGGGAAGAACCCGGACAGGTAGATTAGAGCAGTTACTCCCCAGGCTCAAACACAGCAGCATGCACAAGCTACCAGAGGTCCGTCATAATGTTTGGGCCATATGGCATTCATGTCAACAATACTCCGAAAAATCATATAATTTATTAATATTCCACTCGCTGAGTAATTAATCGCTCATTTAAAGTTTTCATAAAATCTATTGCAATTCCTTTTGGAGTTTACGTATTTTTTTTGTTTTTTGACCAAAAAACTGGGAAGGGGGTAACAATCGATATGCTGTCCTCCCTCCTCCAAAAAGTGGGGAGACGGACATGTCCTCTTGTTATGCACCCATCGACGTCCAAGGATACACGGGCTGAATGCTTTCGCGTTTAGCACATACACATACTACCAAAAGGAGCATTTGGAGAGTGCTCAGAAAGAACAAATGGAGGAAGAAAAGTAAAAGGGATCTATGTATTGGCAGTTAATTTACCACCTGGATGGTAAACCTTTCTCGTTATTACTTTATGGTCATTACTTCCACCACCGAAGGTGGACAGAGGTTATGTTTTCACCCCGTCCGTCTGTTTCTCTGCCTGTGAACAGGATTCCCTAAAACGTTGTGTACGGATCCGGATGAAATTTTGTGGACAGGTTGCGTGTGTGACAAGGACGAACTGATTCGATTCTGGTGAAGATTCGGATCCGGATCCGACTACTATAATTTTTTTTAAGTGATTCTCCACCATTGAGGGATAGGGCCAAAAACGATATATAGCACGATATGTCAAAAAAAGTTGCGGATGGATTGAAACTGAGCACTCAAGTTGTCAAAATGTCCAAACAGTTGAAACTTGGTGCACAGGTTGGGTTTGTGACGAGAACAAGCCGATTTGATTTCAGTTCAGGTCCAGATCCAGATCCGGCGGGATACAAAACATGAACTGTTCAGCCTGGTGGAGGTATGCACTCTACCGAGTACAATTCATTCTGATTATCTGCATGTGTTGGTTTCTAAAGGTATGTTGAATGAAGCGAAGGGTTTCTAAAGCTAATGTGTTCATCTGACCTATGTTTAACTAATTTTTCCTTCAAAGACTCAGTTGCTGGCTTTGCACGTGTTGATTAAAAGCCTTTAATGTGATTGTCAATTGTCTTTGGACCTGATGACAAATGTGGAAACCACATAAATAATAAATGTCTTCCTGGCACCTGTTAATGATTGAAACATTTGTGCTTTCAATGTTCCTGCTTGCTACGGCAAGTCATGCTGCCATTAAGATAATCTCAGTCGTGACATCATTTAATGGTCTTACTTGAGCCTGATTTGCTTGGATGTGTCTGGGGGATTTGCTTTCAGCCCGGACGTTCGTGAGCAGGGCCTTGCCATCGTGGTTGATGCAAGAAAAGCAGGTCCATCGGAGGTGCTGTCGAAAGCCATTGCTGATTTTCAGGTGAGCATGGAGAGAGAGAGAGCATGTCCACAAGGTTCACCTTTCGAGCCACTTGCATGTTGTGTGGGCAAAAATGGTCCAATTTTCATCCTCAACTTTCTCTGCGGCTTCTCACCATTTTTTGTCTTCTCCATACATTCTCCTTTCTCCCCTCTCCTTCGAATCCGGCCTACATGCCCCTCATCTCCCTTAAACCCAATTGTATCCTCCTTCTCCCATCCCATAATATTAATCCAATTGTGATTGAGGGGAAAAGTTTGAAAAAGCCTTCTCATGCTCTTAACAACAAGAAGAACAAAAAGATCAAGTGTGTCTGCTGGGATTGCAGATCCGAATACCAGGAAGTGTCCACTCTGTATTGCTCATGGTAGAAAAGGAACTTGCGGTCAAAATGGAAAGGTCGTGCATTCCTCAGGTACGTTAACGGATGCTGTAGTGCTTATGATCCTTTAAAGAAAAAGTTGAATATTACAGTCGTATAATCAGTATGTCTTGATATAAGTAATTATTCTGTTTTTCATTACTCGGATATGCCTGGTGTTGGGTTAATGGTTCGGGTGGTGGGCTTGGGATCCTAAGATCCTGAGTTCAAATCTCCCTTGGCTGTTGAATGAATACCAGGTGGGGTTGACTCTGCCTGTCATCCTTCTGAGGTTGGCAAAATGAGTGCCAGCTTGCTGGTATCCTATGTTGGCGTGGCGACCCGTCCAGTATTGTACCCAATAGCCAAGGTGACTGCTTAGGCAGCACCAATGCTCCGCACAGAGTATGGTCCCAATGGATGGATTACTAGTTACCTTGTTTTCTCATTTGGAATGACATCACAATTGCCCTTGGGAAATGTGTATTCAATTTTGGGAACTTTTCCAGCTTTTATTATTTTATTACCCTTTAAGTTGAGTACTACTTTTATTTGTAATACTTCGTCTGCCATGTGAATAATCCAAACAGGATGGTGCAGAAGTAGCACACTTGCCTCTGAGCTATCCCAATCTGGGTATGAGTCCCAACCCCTCTATAAACTGCATTTTGCTGCCTCATTTATCCTACATAATAAAATGAATTATGTTTACAGTAATGCAGAAAATTTTCCATGTGGCATTCTCTTTTGTTGCAGTACGAGGTGATGCCGACCTTGAGGAGCCTGCATAAGCGTGTTGATGCGAAGCAGCTTCCACCGAGCTTTGATGGATCGTTGCCTTACCACCACGATGCCTGGCTCTGCTGTATACAGGTCTGGAGTGCTGCTGTATGCGTGTGTTAAAAGATATGGAATGCACACACATTAAATTGATGTCGGTCATCAACCAAATCATTACTTTCAGACACTTAACTCTAAACGCGACAAGACTTAAACTCAGTAAATGGCTTGGCAAGCCTGGGCATGAATGTCATGGTGTACTGAAAAAAAAAAAAGTTCAAAAGTCGTTAGTTTGTTCAGTTACTGTTTGTCTAAGGAAAACAGTCACTTCTGTGGTGCCACTGTGCTTGTACCAACAGAAGCTGCAGGCCTTGAAGTCGGCATGTAAGGAAGCTCTGTTGGTCCTGCAATCAGCAATGAAGGACATAAAGGAATCTCCGAGACCACTCTCAGTGGAGGTTTGACCAAACTGCCATCTTCTATCTCATACCCCTTCCCCTTCGTCACCATTCCCCCAGTAGTTCATCTGTAAGTAGATTTAACATAGCTAGGTTTTTGGATAATTTCTGACAAGGTTCCACATCGGTCTAAGCTATGAGAAAGTTGGAATAAGAGCCTGTTAAGAAGGTTGGAAGGAAAATTTGTTTAAGAACGGGTGTGTTGGTATGGAGAGTACCCTCATAGTAGCTAGCAGAGTACTGCATGGGTCCTATCTGGGTCGATTGTTATTTGTGGTTTATATAAACAAGCTCAGTAATGAAGGGGGATTAAATAATTTAAATTTGCAGATGAGAAGCAGCGAGGGGCTCCTCAAGTCAATTGTTTGGAAAAAGACCAATGTTTACAGGAAAGTTTCAGGTTTTTTTTTTTGGCAGAATGTAAGATGAATACATTTTTAGATTACATTATGAGAAGGGTTTAATGTTTCAATCAAACGAAGTAGTGCTAGAATTACACATAGGTCATTAGGTCTACCTTGGTCACTTCCTGAATATGCTGTTCAGCCGTGGTCATCTTCGACTGCATATTGGTACGGTATTTAAAAAACCCAGATTTCTTTGTCTGTCACGCTCGTTTCACTGGGACACCATTACGGCGTTATGTCTCGTGCTAGACTTTACAGCGTTACGTCCAGTGCTAGACTTTACAGCCTTATGTCCAGTGCTCAACTTTACAGTGTTACGTCCAGTGCTCAACTTTACAGCGTTACATCTAGTGCTAGACTTTACAGCGTTACTTCTAGTGCGAGACTTTACAGCGTTACATCTAGTGCTACACTTTACAGCGTTACATCTAGTGCTAGACTTTACAGCATTACATCTAGTGCTAGACTTTACAGCATTACATCTAGTGCGAGACTTTACAGCATTACATCTAGTGCTCGACTTTACAGCGTTACTTCTAGTGCAAGACTTTACAGCATTACTTTGAGTGCTAGACTTTACAGCGTTACATCTCGTGCTAGACTTTATAGCGTTACATCTAGTGCTAGACTTTACAGCATTGCATCGAGTGCTAGACTTTACAGCATTACATCTAGTACGACACTTTACAGCATTACATCTAGTGCTCGACTTTACAGCGTTACTTCTAGTGCAAGACTTTACAGCATTACTTTGAGTGCTAGACTTTACAGCATTACATCTAGTGCTAGACTTTATAGCGTTACATCTAGTGCTAGACTTTACAGCATTACATCGAGTGCGAGACTTTACAGCATTACATCTAGTGCGAGACTTTACAGCGTTACATCTAGTGCTAGACTTTACAGCATTACATCTAGTGCTAGACTTTACAGCATTACATCTAGTGCTAGACTTTATAGCGTTACATCTAGTGCTAGACTTTACAGCATTACATCTAGTGCTAGACTTTACAGCATTACATCTAGTGCTAGACTTTACAGCATTACATCTAGTGCTAGACTTTATAGCGTTACATCTAGTGCTAGACTTTACAGCATTACATCTAGTGCTAGACTTTATAGCGTTACATCTAGTGCTAGACTTTATAGCGTTACATCTAGTGCTAGACTTTATAGCGTTACATCTAGTGCTAGACTTTATAGCGTTACATCTAGTGCTAGACTTTATAGCGTTACATCTAGTGCTAGACTTTATAGCGTTACATCTAGTGCTAGACTTTATAGCGTTACATCGAGTGCTAGACTTTATAGCGTTACATCTAGTGCTAGACTTTACAGCATTACATCTAGTGCTAGACTTTACAGCATTACATCGAGTGCGAGACTTTACAGCATTACATCTAGTGCGAGACTTTACAGCATTACATCTAGTGCTAGACTTTACAGTATTACATCTCGTGCGAGACTTTACAGCGTTACGTCGAGTTCTAGACTTTACAGCGTGTATGTCTGGTGCTAGACTTTACAGCATTACGTCAAGTGCTGGACTTTACAGCGTTACGTCGAGGGCTCGACTTTACAGCGTTACGTCAAGTGCTAGACTTTACAGCATTACGTCGAGTGCTAGACTTTACAGCGTTACGTCGAGTGCTAGACTTTACAGCGTTACGTCAAGTGCTAGACTTTACAGCGTTACGTCTAGTGCTAGACTTTACAGCGTGTACGTCTAGTGCTAGACTTTACAGCGTGTATGTCTAGTGCTAGACTTTACAGCGTTGCATCTAGTGCTAGACTTTACAGCGTGTACGTCTAGTGCGAGACTTTACAGCGTTACATCGAGTACTAGGCTTTACGCATTACGTCTCGTGCTAGACTTTACAGCGTTACGCCAGTGCTCGACTTTACAGCGTTACATCTAGTGCTAGACTTTACAGCATTACATCTAGTGCTAGACTTTACAGCGTTACATCTAGTATGAGACTTTACAGCATGTACGTCTAGTGCTAGACTTTACAGCATTGCATCTAGTGCGAGACTTTACAGCGTTGCATCTAGTGCGAGACTTTACAGCGTGTACGTCTAGTGCTAGACTTTACAGCGTGTACATCTAGTGCTAGACTTTACAGCATTACATCTAGTGCGAGACTTTACAGCATTACATCTAGTGCGAGACTTTACGGCATTGCATCTAGTGCGAGACTTTACAGTGTTGCATTGTTCAGGACTCGATGAGAATTGCATTTTTCAACTTGAAAATAAAAAAGATGTAACATCTGATCCTTGGAACATAAAACGAATTCATAACATTGTTCTTTTGGTCAATAAGTGTGCATATTACTAAAATTAACGCTGAGTTGTTAACAGTAAACCAAAAGTTTGTGGAATTAAAAAATTGCAAATATTGACCATCAATAACCTCTATTACTGTACCATAACACGTATAAGTTATGTTATTCAACTACCATCAGCGTTGAGTCGAGTTCAATCCCAGTATTATCGAAAAAAAAAGTCGCTGCATTATAAAAGATTCAACTTCGACTCTGAGAGCATCAAGGATAGTTCTACAGGGTTGGCAAGTATGAGTAATGAGGAGAGATTAGATAAGACAGGGTTATTCACATGGAAACGTTACATGGGGATACGGTAGAAGTTTTTCGGATATTAAAGGAGATTTGCACGACAGGTACAAGTACATTGTGTGAGGTCGTGGTGGGGAGTAGAACGAAGAGGGCGCAGCGTGAAGATAAAGAAAGAGACAACAAGAACAGAGATGAGATATCGAAACGAAATAAGGAGGAGAATGTAAATCATACGGAATAAAAAGCAGTGAAAAGTGTAAATATAATGGGAGTCACTGTAAGTTTCCATGTGCCTTGGAGTATCAGTGTCTTGCCTTCTTCCACTTGCTTTATTCTCAAACATTTGCTTCTCCCTCCAACATAATAAATTAACTACAACAGTTTGTCGTTATTGTGGTGCAGCAGAGCACGGTGCTATTTTGGTAGGATCCTTTGGCACAGAGCCCCAGTTGACTATGTGCAGCGCAGCCCAGCCAGCAGACTCCCCAAGAGACAAGAACTTTGGAATGAATGGAATTTGAACTCTAACCCTCCACTTCACATATGTTCATATGCAGTCAACTAGTTGAACGCTTGATACTAATCAGGTTGGCCTGTTTAACGTTCCCATTTGAGCTGTTCTATGCTGCGATAATTCCAAATCCCATTTACTGTGTTTCTTTGTTGGTATAAAACCATGGTGCAGACAGAAGTTGTGCACTTACTTTTTGAGTGGCTAGTCTGACCTTGATTCCCGGCCTGACTATAAAACTGTCAGATTGGTGTTTCGCAGGTAGGGCATTGCGTTAGAAAGTGCACCGTCCCTCAGATGGACGTTAAAAGGGAATTCCATCCGCCGACATTAGTTGGTGGACGTTAAAGACCCCACGGTGTCCTTTATGAAGAGTAGTTGAGCTATCAACACGTTGAACAAATAACAAATTACTGCTGGCAAAGCAATGGCAAACCACCCAGTGTAATCCTTGCTCAGGAAACTGCTTCCGCATCACTGACATTCTGTGAAGAGTATGGATAGTAGTAGTAGTACTATAGTATATTTGTCCATTGTGTTATTGTGATCTTGTAGTTCACCTAAGTGTCATTGTTGTCCGATTTATACAGTACAAGTTCAAGTTCCTTCATGGGCCTCATTCAAAAAGAAAAGAACCTCAACCACTGGATATGATGAACCACAATTAGTAACTCAAAGATTCTTTAAGTGTTTCTCATAACAGATTGTTCATTAAACCTTCCTTACTTTACTCATCTGAGGAGTTTGTCCAGAGATTACAGGGAGAACAAGAACATTCTGATAGAAAGGATAAATTAAATGAAGACATGAAGAATAAACCGAAGATGCGTCTCTTATCGACATGCTGATCATCACGCTCTGTGAGTGTTGCTCATAAATATCCAACTTTTTGTTACATCGCCATAACAAAACCCAAGCCAATCAGTAGAAGACTCAATTTAATAAACTAGTGCGTGCCCATACGTGCAAAAATAAAAATAAAAAAAGAATTGTGACGTCATAACACCGTGTCCTGTCATTGGTTTGGTAAATAAATGGCCATAACTTGGTAACCACTTGTCCGATTAATATCAAACCTTGAAAAGGCACATACTCAGGTCCCCAGCGTCAATTGTGACGTCATATCAAATGAAGAAGAATTGTGGCGTCAATTGTGATGTCATAGCACCGTATCCTGTCATTGGTTTGGTAAATAAATGGCCATAACTTGGGAATCACTTGTCTGATTAATATCAAACCTTGAAAAGGCACATACTCAGGTCCCCAGCATCAATTGTGACGTCATATCAAACGAAGAAGAAGAAGAAGAAGAAGAATAAGAAGAATTGTGGTGTCAATTGTGACATCATAGCACCATGTCCTGTCATTGGTTTGGTAAATAATTGGCCATAACTTGGGAATCACTTGTCCGATTAATATCAAACTTTGAAAAGGCACATAGGTCCCAGCGTGAATTGTGATGTCATATCAAATGAAGACGAAGAATTGTGGCGTCAATTGTGACATCATAGCACCATGTCCTGTCATTGGTTTGGTAAATAATTGGCCATAACTTGGGAACCACTTGTCCCATTAATATCAAACCTTGAAAAGGCACATCCACAGGGCTCCAGCAATATACCTGGCAAGTTTCAATTAGATCGGACCAGCGGTTGTAGAGAAACAGCGGTCACACACACACACACACATACACACACACACACACACACACACACGCACGCACACACATTGCTGGAATTATAGATAGATAAGGTGATAACTACCGTGTACATAGTGAATGTACCAATGCCAAAAGTAAGTTTGTGTTTCGTTAATTGCAGATCTTCTAAATCAGGTGTACTACCATGAAACATGGAAGAAATGTTTTTTTTTTAATATCTACTAGAAACACCTCCTTCTTACTGGGGTGACCGACGGTACTCTTCATGAAGGATGCCATGAGATCTTTACCGTCCACCAACTAATGCTGGCAGATGTGATCCCCAGTTTAACGTCCATCCAAGGGACCACACACACATCGATGAATTCCTCTGCCCGTGAAACCCGGGATGACAGTTCATAGCTGGGTCGGGATTCGAACCCAGGCCGGACAGGTTGGAGGCAAGCGTGCGTTACCAATGGGGTTATGCGTCGAATAAAGGTCAAAATTGGGCCATGACGGTGTCGGGGGCAATATCGTATGTCACACTTGATGCCATGGCTGAGAGAAATGACACAGAGGTCCCAAGATATATGTCATAAACAATCCATGTACATGAGTCCACAAAATCTTATGGCTAGAAAAATGGGACAGGCAATGGGATATATATATATATATATATATATATATATATATATATATATATATATATATATATATATATATATATATATATATATATATATATATATATATATATATATATATATATATATATATATATATAATTCATGCGTAAACACTCACTTGAGCACCTTTACCAGGCAAGCACTCCATTGATATGGTTGATGTGGAACGGCTAGCTTGGCGAGCGATAGCAAGCTTCTTGGTAATTGTTTAAAAAGGTAACCATGCGTTGGAAAGAATTGACAGAATAGTTTGTGGTTATAATACTTTTTTACTTCCAGTAGGTCCTGTGTATGCCCCACGAAACGCCACGCTGAACCCAAAGTGGAAATCCCCCTTGGGGTGGGGGGGGGGGTTAATTCACTACAGCCTCGGCCATGTGACCCTTTGTCCCCCTTGGCAAGTTTGGTTGAGGTTAGATGAATAATGTCCGAATGTATCAAGGACAGACAGACAGACAGACAGACAGACAGACAGGAAATTGTGAATTTTAATCTGATAATTTTATTTTTTTTAAAGGGTCAAACGTTTTGTTTGCATCGTTGTGGAACAGAAAAATACAAATCGCCATTTTCTTTCCATTTTCTGAATTAAACATAAAAAATATTGTTGTGTGGAATAAACTAATTGCATATAATAATTGTTTAATGTCAGACCCACATATATGTTTCCACCTGTGTTTGCTTCTTCTGTTTTTGAAGAAATCTATCACAGAAGAGCGAGGTGACATTGGGGATGTAGGTTGTGCATGAGAATTGAGGCAGCGGGGCATTGAGCAAGGGAATTATGATTATTATTTCGTGTGAAGCCTGTGCCTGCTGGTTGCATCATTGCTGAGAGCATGGCTGTGCCACCGATTCAGTGCCCCTTTTCCAGTAAGTTGGTACTCATTTTGCTGACGTCAGGAGGATGGCAGGCTCAGTCAACCCACCTGGTGTTATTTAACAGGTGGAGTGGGGGGGGGGGGGCTCACACTGAACGAGATCCTCATATATGTTAAGCCAACACCAGGCTTAGCAGGGGACTGAGCGAACAGGCAAATAGGGAGGTTAGGAAACACAGCAACAAACCTGGCCAAGGCCCACGGGCCACAGAAACCCAGTACAAAAGCATGGCATGCGAAGACAAACAAGGAGACGCACAATTACGTTCCATTGACAAGTTAACATCGATAATTAACACAAACTGTTAAACAAGACAATTCTGGAACAGGTGTCATCATCAGGCTAAGAAGACAGTTTCTCAGAGCATTCTCTCAGAGCAAAGAAGATGGCGTCTGTCTGCGAAGGAACTTCAGAAAGCAGAAATCTTTGCTTACTACGGACAATGTAAGATGGAATCGCATGTTTTTATTTTGAGTGATTGTATAAGTAAATGTCCTCTGATTTGCACAGATGCAGGTCTGGTTGCTAAGCATTTTGTCTTTTGAATCAGAGGTCTCATTCTTCAACATCCTACGCCGACGAAAAGAGCATGTTGCTCTCGATGCTGTCTTCCCTTCAAACCTCCTCTTGGAGACAGGGGTCCAACCGAGCAGTGGACTCATTGATTTTGCTTCTGAAATTACACTTTCAAAAACCCTCTTGAAATTTCAGGTGGTTCTCATGCCCTCGAAATCCTTGTCTTCTACCACATGATCTCTATCCAGTAACCTGGAGAAAATATAAAAGCGGTCAAATCTCAAGAAGACGACCTTCGACTCAAACTAATTTCACATTCTCACAATATTCCATGGGAAAGATTGCTTTGCTAACCCTCCGATCTTAATACATGAGGAGCTCTTAACTGACATTCATTCTTTTGAGTTACTCAGCTTTATCTTCAGCCATGACCTGTCGTGGGTGAACCACATATCAAAAAGCAAGCACCATCTGAGCATCCTCCATTGGATGAAGTATCGCCAATCTCCTCATTGCATTTGATAACATTCATGAGAACTGCACTCAAATTTGGACAGGAGTTCTTGCATCTCACTTGGTTGTCCCGAACATGGTGGAGAATTGGAATCTCGCAGCAGGACGCGAGAGCATAGGGCCTGGTAATATTTTTCTCACCGCCGATATGTTGCTTCTCTCTCATTGCTTCATTGAATACCTTCCCAGCAGCACAACCACAAGGTACTTTCCAACTCCCCCCAAAAAGGATCATTTAATTATTTCTATCTGGAAGAGGTTTCCAACATGGCTCCAGCCGTCTTCTTTTTCTTCACTCCTTCAAGGGGGCAGCTCAAATTCACCTTGCGTCTTCAACCCTATGTCCAACTCTGATCCTTTTTTTTCGTCTTGACTGTATATGTTCTTGCTTCTTATGTTCATCCCATCAGATGAAAATTGACAATTTCAGAAATTCGGCCTATGTTGACCTTTTGGCCGATGTGGACCTCAAAAGTAAGTGGTGGTTGAATTCATTCACCTGATATGCAAATATTCTTCAAATTTCAAGTTAATGGGATGAAAATTGATTATTTTAGAAATACCACCTTTAGTTGTTGACTGTGGGCCTATGTTGACCTTTTGGTTGATGGTGAGCTCAAAAATAATTCACTGGTTGAATTCAGTGACCTGAAATATAAATCCTCTTCAAATTTCCAGTCAATCAGTTGAAAATTGAGGATTTTAGAAATCTCACCTGTTGTTGACCATTGACCTTTTGACCTCAAAAATAATTGTTGAATTCAATGACCAAATATGCAAATCCTCTTCAAATTTCAAGTCAATTGGATGAAAATTGAGGAATTTAGAAATCTCACCTAAGTTGTTGACCTTGGACCTATGTTGACTTTTTAATCTATCTTGACCTCAAAAATAATTGCCGCGTTGAATTCAGTGACCTGAAATAGAAATCCTCTTCAAATTTCAAGTCAATGGGATGAAAATTGAGGATTTTAGAAATTTGAAAAATTTTATTGACCTTTTGACCTTTTGACCTCAAACAATAGGCTTCTTCCTTTTGAGAAACTCTACCATGTGGTAAAGTTCTGTGAAGATCGGTTTAAATCAACCAACCATCGATCAAAATCGACCAACCAATATACTTGAAAAATCTTTGATTTTGCAAGTAACAAACAGACAGAAAGGGGTTAAAACATAACCTCCATTCACCTTCGGTGGTGGAGGTAATGTTTTTTGGGATCGGAGCCAATTTGGAATTTTGGAAATTGAAAAAAATTATGGGAGAGAACAATAGAGGATTGTATGTGTTTTCGTTAACCATTATTTATTTATATACACTTTACGATCTCCACTATATTGTTATATTCTTTAAATGTAAAATATACATCACCAATCTTTGAGGTGCAGTTGGAGGCTGTGCCCTTGATGAGGACTTGCATTGTTGTTGTTACGAAAAGGGGTTTAAGGTCAAAAGTGCTGCCAGAGATTAGTTTTTGGAAGTTACTCGAGTCCCATGTGATAACTGCAAACTACACTTTTGTGTAGCAATTTGTGATACTGACCTGTAGTGATCTTTGGCCACTTCTATATCCCACTTATTCCATGTCTATACTCCCTATTGTTTTTCCTTCTTCCATCATTTTCCTTCCTCTCATAGTCCCAGTGCACTTGCACAGACTGTGGAATGCATCGTTTCCACTGGATCACATTTGCATGCTCTTCCATATTTCACAGGCCGATATTGTCCTAAGACCACCATCTCTCTTATAATTAAAAAGAACGTTGCAATGTTGCTTTTAAACTTGTAATATTCAGCTGTTTTTTGTGGGAAAATCACAAACTTCAGCTGAATTATCTGTTGAGGCTTAGCTGCATGCATTTGTAATTCTATCCTTGGCACCATATGGGACAGAAGATTTATTGCTCAGATGCAGATTGAATATCACTCATTTGCCTCAATATTGACTTGACTCTATCAGTGGCTTTTAAACAATCTTACATTCTTGTTCCAAATTACTCAAGTACAAGGATTAGGGAATTGTTAAGGGAATATTGTAATGGCTTGCATTTCAATGTTGAGGCCTCTCTCTCTCTCTCTCTCTCTCTCTCTCTCTCTCTCTCTCTCTCTCTCTCTCTCTCTCTCTCTCTCTGTCTCTCTCTCTGTCTCTGTCTCTGTCTCTGTCTCTGTCTCTGTCTCTGTCTCTGTCTCTGTCTTTCTCTCTCTCTCTTTTTTTTCCTCTCTCTCCCTCTCTCTTCCTCTCTCTCCCTCTCTCTTCCTCTCTCTCCCTCTCTCCCCTCCTCTCTTCCTCTCTCTCCTCTCTCTCTCTCTCTCTCTCTCTCTCTCTCTCTCTCTCTCTCTCTCTCTCTCTCTCTCTCTCTCTCTCTCTCTTACTTCCCTCTCTCTCCCTCATTCCCCTTTTCCAGGATGCTTGGCTGCAGGAGAGGCAACTGCGTGGCACAATGGGCCAAGTGCTTGCCGATACACGGCTTTGTGACCTACAGCGGGATGGTGGGGCGTTGCTAGCCAGGGTCAAGCGCAGCCCAGCTATCGTTTCACCCGATTGCCGGTAACCCTTTGGAAGGATGCAATTTATCAACATTCGAGGGGTGTTCAAAAATGCTCTCAGGATAGAGATGCTATAGTCCAAAAAGAGCCAACATTTTATTTTTTGACATACAAGTTGATATAACTCGTAGGTAAATATTTTTCTTCCTAATTCTACTCACTGATCAATTGAAAAATAAATAAATATAAACGTTAAAATTTATTGGACTTTTGTGAGTGTTGTCTCTCTTTCCAAGAACATCACATACAGGATGTCTGTTCGCTTCACCATAAGAATACCTCCTTCGTGTCGTACACCGATTCACATTCTCTCTTTCTATTCCTGTTTCTTGCTGTATTCCTCTGACTGTATCGTCAGAACCATTTATCGCAGAGGTCTGAGTTATTGCTATATCGACTCCACATGTAGTCACCCCAAATAAAGCCTTTGGACATTTAAAGTGTTTTTAATTCGATTTTTTTACACTTTGTGTTAATTATAAACTGCGATATGAAATCGGTAATTCCAAAGTGAAAGATGTATGATATTCTCATAGGCCGAATATCAAGTGGTCCAGTGTGGATCAGAAGAAACACGTTTAAGGGGCATTAAAGCTTGTTAAACCTGCGGTGCAGTAGTGGCATGTCATATACATTTTCAGCTATGAAAATGTTCACAACTTACTCGTGGTTTTATATGACGATTTAAAACTAAAAATTTTTTGGAAATTAAACAGATTTTGCGTTTGCTCACCTTATGCTGCCTGAAGCTCCTTAAACTCCTTTCAAAATGGAACCTCGCTTACAATTCATAGATAGTGATCATAGCTGTTCCCAATTCATGGTATTATAGGGATGTGATTCTTAGCGGTATAATAGTTGAGAAAGTTCCTTCAAGCAATTTCTATGAAGCTAATCGAATGGTTGTTTTCTGAATCGTCAGTATATTTACGTGTGACGTTTCTCAACCCTTTGGGGATCTATGTCCACCCATTTGTTTCCTCTTTTTTATTATTTCGCATTACATGCATTACTCACCACTATCTTTCAATCCATAAAGTTAATATATAACACCTCATGGAAAAATTAAGCAACCCGAACACCACTCGGTAGATTACATACCTCCGCTAGGTTGAACACTTTACGTGTTGTATCCCACTGATAGGTCGGATCTGAATCCTGACCTGAACCAAAATCTAATCGGCCTGTTCTTTTCACCTAACCAACTCATCTGCAACTTTTTTGAGATATCATGGTACTGTTACGAATTCTGGCCCGCCTGGCGTGCGAGCGATTGCGTAACTCCAATCGCGACCGCATCGCCCACCGGAACGGACAATTCAGTCGTGACCCTCCCGGAACAACGCCGGGAGCTAGTCACGGGTGGGTCTTTCGACCTCACCACAATCGTACCAATTGGCCACCCGCCCAGGATAGGGTTGTTCGCCAAATTTGACCTACCTAAGTACCTGCGCAAGTAGTTAACCGGGCGATGGTACCTCGCCGCAGGCCGGCCTAGGACACGAACCGCTTAAGCGGTCCGTTCCGTGCTTCAGTGATAACCGAGCGGTGTTATCGCCGACCCCGACGGATGTGATTCTATTTACTGGGTGCTTACACCCTTCTGCCAATTCCTTCCGTGATGCAAGATGGCACTTTGAAACAAGGGAAGAGGATGCAACGAAACAGGGAACAGTTCAACAAGCACTTTTATTAAAGGCCCGGTCACACCTTGACGTTTTAGCCAACGTATGCCGATTTTTTAATTTTTTTTCTAAAACGCTGGCACACGTTGAATACGTTATGGGTAAGCTTTGATAACATTGAGAGCACGCTGAAAAACACTGCCATACATCGTTGTACGTTGGCTTTAAACGTTGTACTTTTTGGTTGTCCTCAAATTTTTTCATGCTTGAAATTTCACGACGTATGCCGGCGTATGACTCACACGTTCCGCTACGCTGGCCACAAGTTGTATGCACGGTCTGCGATCGTTGACAGACGTCAACACATGCTACTTGTAAGTTAATCATAAGTTGAGACACGCCGAGGTAATGTTTAGCGTACCCGAAACTTATTTCCTACCTATGATTAACGTGTTGTTGGCACGTTACCCGATCGTTGCCACACATCGACAGACGTTACTTTTAAGTTACTCATAGGCTGAAAGACGTCGGTATAATGGATCGTCCTTGCGTCAGCGTCCACGGCCACGGCCAGGACACTTATTTGCAGCATTCTTCAAACTTTTCTTCGGCATGACGAGGATGTTCACACTTCGATGTCTAGCTTGGCTATGATTCCAATTGTCCATCGGCAGCGTCTATTTAAAATAGTCGAGTTTGAGCGTTTTAACACGTTCAGAAGAAACGCTTCAAATTTCCAAACCCCAGCGTCAAAAAACAAAGGCGAGTGACAGCAATTTAAATCGTTCATTGTAAACAATGAAAATAGCTGAGTGGTACCGTTTAAAAGTCGTTGAGTGTAAAAAAAATCCAATTGTTGAGCGCAAGCGTCTACTTTCAATAGTGGAGATGCAGCCATTTAAATCGTTGAGTTTATCATTTAAATCGTTAAATCGTTAAACGCAAGGACGATCCATCATAACCCACACCCTCCCCCTCACACTCACCTACTACTGCCAACATGAACAAACTACTACTAATACTAATACTAATACTAATACTGATACTGATACTGATACTGTTACTGCTGACATGGACATCGACTCAAAAAGGACTCGAAAACACTGTTGGGTTCCCCTTTTATGAACACCATTTTTATATACCAATTCCCAAAACCACTGGGAACACGTCTTTATATGGCAGTTGTAAGCTAGAAACACGTTAATTTATTTATTTTTGTCGACCGGAAGACGTCATTGGAATACGTCTACATACGTCGATGTGTGTTGGGACTACGTAAAGAATTGGTTCAAAGCACGTCAAACATAAGTTAGAAATAAGTTTCGCGTAAAAAAGACATGACCGCGACGTGTTTCAACTTATGAGTAGCTTATAAGTAGCGTTTGTGGACGTGTGTAAGCGTCCACATATCGTGTGTAAAACTTATCCCCATCGCATGCGGAACGTGTGTCATACGCCGAGTACGTCGTAAAATTTTGAACATGTTTAAAATTTCTTGACGTACTCTACTTACTATGACGTATGATAGCGTACTTTAGCATTCTACTTACGTATAACAAACTTACTCATACCGTATTTGACGTGCCCCAACGTTTTAGACACATTTTTCTTAGGTCGGCATACGCTGGCAAGATCGCCAAGGTGTGACCGCGATGTCGACACTTCCATTTCTACGGCAGTTATGATTCGAATCGTTGTGCGTCAGCCTTTTAATAGGCTACGTCACGACGTCGTCGGCGATGCGTGCAACGCGCTATGCCTAAGTTAGACTATCGTTGGGCATCGGTTGTGTAGGCCGACAACAGGTTCAGCATTCGTTGGTATAAGTTATCTATAACACAACGAAACGTTCTGTGTCTGTTACCAATGCGTTATACATAAGACCAAGTCGCTATGAATACGTCCGAATCTTTAAAAAAAACATCAAAAGTTCAACGTAAGCCAGCGTTTTACATACATTTTAATACGTTGCCATCGCTGGCTAAAACGTCAAGGTGTGACCGGGCCTTAACAGACACAAGCAGGCACGTATTTACAGCCATACAGTGAATCATGCACGCATATACAGTGATACAGTGATGATCATGCACGTAAATACAGTCAAAGCAAGCAAATGAAGAGTTAATTCCGAATAAATGGTTTTATTCACACAGTTGCAAAGATACGTCTACTTGTCAAGACGGCAGATGTTTGTGCGGCAGATGACACTTGCTAACAGGTCATGCAGCAAGTGCTGTGATTGGACTCGATCTGTAACCTACTGGCTTGTCAAGTTTGGGGGTTCAATATATGTATGTATATATGTATATATATATATATATATATATATATATATATATATATATATATATATATATATATATATGTATTACACTGGACACAGACACACTCTGCTCTTCTTCTCTTTGGTGTATTATCGATAATTTTGCTAGTGTCTCATTCATAGAGCTTTCTGAATGCCCACTTAATTATTTCAAACTTAATGTTGCTATATAAGGCTATAAAATGTTGTTGATAAAGGATGTTTAAACTTTAAATATTTACATTTGAATGAACGTTCAATGCCCTCGACGAACGGTTAAACATTTTTGCTTAAACTTTGCCGCCTGAGTTTACTAGTTTTCTCTTTTTACAGAAATCAGTCCTCGGGCATTTACAAAAGCTAAATTTAATAATGAACCACCTTTGCTCACAGCTTGTGCGATGGTCCTGTAAAAGTGTAATTTCCTGGAAGCATAACACCAAAAACAAGCAATTACAATGGGTTAAACAGAACCTGACATCCTCAAAAAAATTGTTCAAATGAAAATATTCAGTCTTACTCCATAAGCATCGATACCCATCTAACAATAACACCCAGCCAAGTTGACTTGCAGCTTGCCTTGGACTTTGCCTGATTATTCTTATTCACATCCATACCTTTTATAGCAGGCCAAGCTTCAAGGTAGATAATCCTTGTGGCCAGGCTAATCCCTTTGGTGGACTTGCAAATGTTGACCTGATTTGATTTCAGCTTTGTGGTCTCACTGTGACAGGGCTGCCCTGGATACCGTGACCAAAATGTTTGAGCAGGTAGAAGAGAAGGTGCACGACTTGGCGCAGGCATCTAATCAGAGGCTTCAGACTCTGCAGGAGATGGGAAGCAATTCAAACGTGCGAAAGGTGGGATACGACGGGTCTCTCCCTGGATCATTTTGGTCAAGGTTTCTTCGATTGAATTATCCTTCCATTGTGATGGGTTACTCAAATCGTTGTGCCAATTAACTTGTGAAACAACATTTGTCTTTACTGGTCTTTGAAATTTTTATTTTTCTATTTCTCTTTCCATCTTTACTTATTTTCACAGGTTGTTGCTTTCTACCTTTTGCCAATAAATATTTATGTATTTTTCACACTATTATACTCATAGATTGTGAAGCTAGGGCTTCAGCATGTCAAGCTTATATGGTTCACCTGTATGGGCTTCTTTTAATGCGTTTCATATGAACTGCTTTTTTGTTTTGCTGATGAAACCATCACTGGAGTAACGACAAATGTACCTCGTATGAGTATGCATTTTAACCTTTGGACCCAGGTGCATTATGTATCGCTTTGAGAAACTTATCAGACACTTTGGTCTTTGAATTGTCATACACTTTGGTCTTTATCCTCAACAAAAGCATTTAAGCTTTGAGGTTAACTGTCAACACATCCCATCCTCTTGAAGTTAATACCTTTGTCTAATCTTTCACATTCCTTGTGTTTTAGGATTCCAGCTGCGGCACAGTGCAAGAGCTAACCGACAAAACAGATATCCAGGTGTTACCTGCATCAGACAACCACCAGAGACATCTTTCACCTGTGAGCGATTCTCATTCTCCAAACGTGAGCTTGAAGTCAGAGCAGTCAACATCATCTCTCAGCCCGACCATTGCATCAGCACCCTGCTCTCCAGCCACGTCATGGTTCAAAGATAGTCGGACTGTATCTTGCCAACCACTTACACCAAATGGAGTCAACTCCAGCAGGATAGAGTTGCAAGGTATATACATACATACATATATATATATACATATTTTTAAATCTTTCACTGTTCGGACAGAATAACTGGCTATTGTGACAACTAACATTTACTTAAATGTTGTCCAGATGCACTTCCACTTTGTCGGCCTGGAAACACAGGTGTGTACATTAAAGGTCTAGAGGTTGGTGGAACATCAGCGAATGCAGGGAGTCCTGGAGTGGTCAATCCTCCTGCCAATCACCCAAACCTGGGCATTTCTCAAAGCCTGCCTCCCAGTGGAAGCACCAAGTCACGGAACAGGTTATTTTTGTTTTTACTTTGTACAACTAATAAATAGCATTACTACATATATGACATTACTTTGTGCAATCAGAAAGTGTTATATTTCATCATACAATTTTGTTGGACTGTAAAAATTTAAATGTCCTGAAATTTCGGTCTTTTTAACTATTTGGGCATTTGTATTACAGTGGCAAGCTGGATCATCTGCTTTCCGAGCTACTCTCGACTGAGCGCAAGTACATCCGTGCCCTAACGTATGTCATCCGACACTACCTTCCTGAACTCGAGAGGCCCTCATTGCCATCAGTTCTTCAGAGCCAAAACGATGCACTGTTCAGCTGCCTTCCTGCTCTGGCTGGGTTTCATGGGGGCTCTCTCTTGCCTGATCTTGAGGCATGCCAAACTAGGCCTCAAATCATCGGCCACTGCTTCTTAAAGCACGTGAGTGTTTGGTCGCATGACGGCACACGAACGATTCCAGTTATTTAAGGGACCCTTGGAATTCCAACCTGGCATGAAGAGATATTTGAGGAAGATTGCTTCTCAAATATTCTATATAACTCGAAACACCCAAACACTCGCTCAAACACCCGCATCCCCCAGGAGCAGCAACGTTAAGTTGGAAGTGGACATCCCAATTCCCAATCCCAATTCCCAATCCCAAGTGGAAGAACATTCCCATGCACACCACGACTACAATCATCAAGTTTCAATGGATTTCTTCCCACAAACAAGCAAACAAACATACTCGTATGTTTCAATGCATTGGGATTTGTAATACACTCTCCCACCCAGAAACGATGCGACATGATACACATTCACAGCGAGAATTTGCATACCCCCCACCCTGATCCCACTCGAGAGCCTCTTTAACTATGTTTTTTTTTTTTTAAATGCCGAAAA
This sequence comes from Eptatretus burgeri, assembly GCF_056783735.1. Classification (NCBI taxonomy): domain Eukaryota; kingdom Metazoa; phylum Chordata; class Myxini; order Myxiniformes; family Myxinidae; genus Eptatretus; species Eptatretus burgeri. The sequence continues at coordinate 20,580,206 of NC_140971.1, forward strand.
CCTGCTCAGGCACACCCCAAGTACAACCACCAAATTTCAACTAATTCCCTCCACTGGTTTAGGTGGGTGTGCACATCCTATGCACATGTAAACCTCTCATTACCTCCACCACCGAAGGTGAAGGTGGTTATGTTTTCACCCCTTTCTGTCTGTTTGTGTACAGGATATCTCAAAAAGTTGTGGACAGGTTGTGTGTGTGACAAGGACAAAGTGATTAGATTTTAGTGAAGATCCAGATCCGGATCTGACTGCAAGAATTTTTTCAGTGATTCTTTACCATTGAGAGATGGGGCCAAAAATGATATATAGCACGATATCTCAAAAAGTTGTTGCCGGATTCGGACGAAACTTGGTGGACACATTGGGTGTGTGACAAGAAAGAATGGATCCAATGTTGGTGAAGATCCGCATCCGGATCCGGATCCGGATCTGATAATTTTTAAGTGATTCTTCACCATTGAGAGATGGGGCTAAACTAATATATGGCACGATATCTCAAAAAGTTGCAGACAGATTCGGACGAAACTTGGTGGACAGGTTGGGTGTGTCACAGGGACGAATTTATTCGATGTTGGTGAAGATCTGAATCCGGATCTGGATATGAGAATTATTTGATTTTTTTAAAAGAATGATATTTCAGAAATGTATTGGGCCCGATATGTTCTCATGGATCAGGCATTACGTGGTGGAGGTATGCGCTCCACCCGGTGCCCTTCTAGTTGTTGTGTGCCTGCGCATTTGCACGTCACTCTTTCATGGCTGAACCATTGTGCTGGGGGTACTCAGGGTCAGGCCATACATACAAATAAATAATGAGATCATGGTTTTGCATTGGGGACAATCTGAAATGGTGGTGAACAGCTGTCTTGAAGACCTGGAGGTAAGAGTGACATTGAAGAGGATGTGGAAGTTGATTCCACAGGTGGGGGAAAAAGAGGACGAAATGAGTGGAGGTGAGCAGTGATCCTGGATTAAGGTAGTTTAGCCAGAATGGGGTTGATAGTGGACCGTGTGAGCCCTGCAGAAACCTGTGGGGGTGGAGGGGGATGACAAAACATGGAAAGGGCAGAGGGTGCAACACCAGAAAGGAGGTGGTAGACGACATAAAGACCAGCAGCCTGCCTCCGGTGAGAGAGTGAGAGACGCAGAGACTCGGCTTCATCGCGGGAGATACCAATGATCCTAAATGCCTTGTTTTCCACAGTGTGAAGTCGAGCTAGGTGTGAGGAAGGAGCACCACCCCAGAGGGGGAGCAGGGGAGAAAAGTACTCCATCAAGCTGCAGATGAAGGCCTTTTATGTGGATAATAGTTAAGGTGTGCCAAGGAAGGACTTTGTACGACGGAGGATGCCCAGTCGACGGCTGGCTTTGGAGGCCAACTTTGAAATGTGGTTTGCCCAAGAAAGATCATGGCTGATAGTGAAAGCCAGGAGTTTGAATGATTGAACTTTCTCAAGAGGATCGTTAAGACAATAAATAAAGGGTTTTCCAGATGGTCCTTTTTGAGAGAGATAATGCGAGCGTGAGATTTGTCAGGATTGAAAGACATATTCTAAGTGTTTTACCATCTTGTGATTTTGTCAAGGTCTACAGAGATGTTCGAGGCTGCAGCCTGCCCTCCTGAAGGATGAGAGATGTCACAGTATAGGGTGGAATCATCAGCAAAGAGATAAAGAGGATTTTCCAGAGAGTCAGAGAGATCATTGGTGAAGATCAGGAAAATGACTGGGCCCAGGACACTGCCTTGGGGCACTCCAGCCTTGACAGGGAGAAGAGATGGAAGTTTGTGTGTTTGGTTGTGCGTTTGTACGTTACTCTTTCACAGCTGAACCGTAGCACCTTAAAGCCCCAAATTTTGGGTGTAGGTACTTCAAAATCTGAGCGTGGTTATAATATAATGAGCGTGGTTATAATAATAATAAGCTCTTCCATGAGTCTCGACTATGTATAAGTAAATAAATAAATAAATAAACAAGCTCCATGTTGGATAGGTGGCAGTTCGGTGTTTTCTCATCGCTGACGTTGCTTGTGAAAAAGGAAAAGACGCATGTATTTTGATCAATGATGTGACAAAAGAAGAGAATTTCTCATTTCCATGACCTCATCTTACAAGTTCTTATGTCACTTTCATCCCCTCTCTTCCTTTTATTGCGCAGAAGAAAAGCTTTGAAATGTACACAGAGTACATAAAGAATAAGCCTCAATCAGATGCACTTATGGCCAGCCATGGAAATGAGTTCTTCAAGGTATAGTGATCATACGGCATCTTATATCAGGGAAGTTTGAAGTCTTGTTTTTGTCCAAAATTTGATATTGCTTGAACATGCATTGCTCGAGTTTTGCTCTCATTTGAATATTTCACTCTCATTGTTCCCATCTTGGTGTTGCTTTGTTTTTGTTGAATGAATTAATGAATGAAATATAAATTCTCCTTCCACTTCCACTATCGCTGTCGTTCATGTCAATCCACATGATGTGTATATATATATATAGTTGTCATTATTTTACTTTTTCCTATCTGCTTGACCTGCAGAAGAAGCAGACAGAGCTTGGGGACAAGATGGAGCTGGCCTCCTACCTAATGAAACCCATGCAGCGACTAAGCAAGTACACTGTTCTGCTCAAGGACATGATCCGGGAGTGCCGACGGGAGCCTGCATCCAGCATTGAAGAATCGGTGGGAAGCAGAAGTCCAGGTGGAGCAGTGGTGATTCGTGGAGTACCCTTGGAGATTGGAGCAATGCGTACCATTGCTGTTCCGTGGGCAAGCCGAAGTTTGAGCGACGGAGGTGTGAATGGTGAGGGTGACGCTACAGGGGGACGTAGTGCAGTCCAGGGAAATGGCCGGAAAAACGGCGTCTGCACGTCTCAGGCATCGGAGCAGGAGCTCAAAGACATGGAGGATGCACTTGAGATCTTACGTTTTCATCTTCGACATGGAAACGACCTTTTAGCAATGGAAGCTCTTCGCAATTGTTCTGTGAGTATAAAAAAATTCTCCGACCCGTTATAATAACTGCGACGTAGCAAAGTCCTTCAGTTTCATCACTTTCTTTTTGTGTATAAGACTGTAAACGTGCATTCCAGCCTTTTATTTATTTCCTGAGATCTGTTTCCAGCACAATGAGAAAGCTGTACATTTCCCTTTCATCGCAGCATGACAGACCAAGTACATTCCAGGATTCTTTCAGGAAATTTGTCAAAATCAGACCGCTACAACTCGTCTCCTCTCTCTCCGTCTCCGTGCCCTCCTCCCCTTTCTCCCCAAATAGGTCGATCATTCTTCTTCTTCTTCTTCTGGCTGCCTTGTTGGGATATTCGATCGGTTCAATAGTGATTGGTAGTTTTGGGCAGCACGATGGGTGCATTGGTCCTGACCAGCATCTCTATGCAGGAGAGGGCTTTCATTAGTTATTCAGACTAACCCCATTTACACTCCAACTGAATGCAAGGTGCAGTAATCAAGGACAAGATTTTACCATTTAACTTCAATCCCACATAGAGAATGAATAAGAATATAATTATTATCCCCACACTTTAAAATCAAAAAAATGTGGGGCTATTGTAACTGGCTCCGTCTGTCCGTTACGTTATCTCCTCCTAAACGGTTGTGCAGTAATTCACCAAATTTGGTCGTTATGACCACCACATGGCAAGAAGGTGCGAGAGCTGTAGCATTTTGGCTCTGACCCCTCGGGCGGGGTCAAAAGGTCAAAATACCAAAAAAATGCAATTATGGGCACATTTTGAAACTTTTTTTTTTTAATGAAACTTTGTGCAATCAACATTGGGAATTTATGGATGAAATATTATCGAGTTTTAGAATTTGATGCCAGTTCATGCCTCAGAGGGTGGAGACTTAGGGTCATAGGTCAATCCAGAAAAAAAAAAACTGGTGGAACTTTTTGCCTTCTCTAAACATTGCTTTAGGTGGGAAGCATGGATATTTGCGATGGCGGGCCGTCGACTTCGCTCGAGTTTTCATTGGAATAAAGTGAGCTGCAGTATATCGCCATCAGAATGTTGGTTTTTAAAAAAACCCAGTTGGTTCACTAATGTATTTTAGAGAGAAGGTAATCTATCTGCCCCACCTGATCTGGCCTACATGTAAACTGCAGTGCCAGCCAAATTTCCCCAAAACAAATAGAATATGCTTTCTCATAGCACTACCACAGGTATATTGCCGGGGCAGATCTGGCAGTTGCTTTTCACTCACTTTCATGCAGTGGGAACGGCCCAGAAGTCAATGAAAATATCAAATTAATGGCTCACTTTTAAAAGATACCTCTTGTGTGTTTAGTTGTGGATCAGTTTTCGTGACATGTTTCGATGTTTCATTTTTTTTGTTGTGGCAATGTTCATCACAAATTCAAATTTGGTTCCAAGAAACGTAGTGCGACACGCTCACGGCTCGATGCATTTGGCAGATTCGACTTCAGGAACAGGGGGAACTACTGCGTCAAGACGAGTTCCTTATCTGGAATGGGCGGCGCAGGGGTAACCGCAGAGTCTTCCTTTTCCGCCGCCTCGTACTCTTCAGCAAGCCAAGCCGCTCAAGCACTGCTCCAGAGAGCTTCATCTACAAGCACAGCTACAAGGTTGGGCAACGATAAATGTCTTCGTTATTGCTACATTTGAGATATCAAAGATGTGTTGTGTGGCGTGAAGTGACATTCAAACGTTTAATCACCAGAATAATCTCAACAATGCATGAAGGTCACGGGTTAATGGTCTTTCTTTACCAAAATATGATTTTCAGATTTTGGTTCACTCTGCAGAGATTTTTTTTTTCCCCAACAAGGCGATTATATATGTATGTGTGTGTACATCTTAAAATTATAGAAGAAAAACGACAACATTAGACTTAGGAGAAACTGACCAAAAACATGAAAATGAGGACATTTGTCCCAACATTGCCATGGTGTACTCCTGGGTAAAAATTTGCTCCAGCTTTAAACATCAGTCTTCTTTATGGTTTGCTAAGGTCTAAGTAACCCAATCTTGATCACATGATTCAACTTGCTACTTGTTATGAATCGAGGTATCAAGGATGTGTTGGTTACTCATGTAAACATGTTACTCTGCTTTATGGAAACGAAATTCCAGGTCACATTTGACGTGCGCCTTATATTTAAAGATGGTTGCAGAAATCAAGATTGAAGTTTTAAACCTGTTCTCTTTTTACTTGTGTACAGATGGCTGATGTAGGCCTAACAGAGAGTGTGGGGGATTCGGGCCTTTGCTTTGAGCTATGGGGCCCAAAGCGTCGGCAAGGTGACATTGTCATTCTGCAGGCATCATCTACTACAGTCAAGCGGGCCTGGACACGAGACATTGCTAATATCCTGTGGGAACAGGCAGAGAGTAATAGGGGTGAGTTGTTCTTGAAGCATGACATGCAGTCTCGCCATATCTATTGCTTTGATTGGTATTTTACCAACACCATATGCACGCAGCAGTGTAACAGTTGCTTTCCATGGCATGTTGCAGAAGTTTTACAAACGTCATTTGTAAGAAAGGGTTTTCAAATTGAAATTATTCAACCACATTAAAAAAAAAAATTGGAAACAGAGCTGAAATTATCATCAACGATATCATTGTCATTGTATGGCAGGGCAAGGTAGCTTACAAACAAGTAGAATATAATAATACTTCTTTCCGTTAGCTGTCAGTGCATTCCGCTCCATTTTCTGATTCATACATCACAACTGCAGAACTAAGAAGGACAGCGATGCTCTGCTTGGGGGTGGGGACAAAGCCCCTTTTAGACCTTCAGCCTGAGGAACCTACTGCAGGTGACCATGGAGCCAACTGCACCAGCACTGACAGAGGTAAACAAGACATTTATTTCAACAGATATTGATACACATACATACATACACACACACATATATATATATATATATATATATATATATATATATATATATATATATATATATATATATATATATATATATATATATATATATATATATATATATATATATATATATATATATACACACACATATACACAACCGGGCGTAATGGTGTGCGCCTGTAATCCGGCTACTCGGAGGCTTGGGTTGGAGGATCGCTTGAGGACGGGAGCTCTGCACTGGGCCGCACTGTGAGAGGGTGTAGAGCTGCCTGGAATCATGGCGAAACCCAATCCTTATCCCTGTGTCGTAAGAGGCGACCAGGGTTGCGTTAGGAAGAGCATCCGGCGTAAAAACTTATGCCAAATCAGTATGCGGATCACAACGGATGATCTGTTGTGGCGACCCCTAACGGGAGCAGCCGAAAGACGAACAACAACAACATATATACATATACACACACACACACAAAATCAGATGCACCTCCTGACTGTTATGGTGAGCATTGCTGCGGATTATGTCTCACACCGTAAAACCACATAATCTGCAAAGAACAACCGTTTGTCTGCCACCCAGACGATTGTTCTCGCCAATGAAAACCATTCAACCAGAGGGCACGTGATGCGATCGGCGGGTAAATCCAAACATGTGGAGTGTGATGAGCACTCCCCCAATCTCCATTGGACATCGTCCTACACCGGTTGTTCTTTGCAGATTATGCAGTTTTACCGTGTGAACCATAATCTGTGGTGATGCTTACCATAACAGTCAGGAGGTGCGTCTGATGTATAAACAATGAATGTGGTCATTATTGGTTAGATATTTATCAGTATGCTGTTCTGATGAGGGCAAATACACCTGAAATCCAGATAGGTGGTTCCATTTGATGTTTAGCTGATGTTGACCATATAATCTTTGTCTGTTTGTCAGTCACTGGGCTGAAGCCTCTGGGTTGGATGTGATGCTTTAGTGTAGGATGCTGTCCAATGAAGATCTGGGAGTGGTCATCACACTCAACATGTTTTGATATATATACATATACATATATCCATCCATCAGGACCTTACTCTGTGCAGAGTGTTGGTGCTGCCAAAGCAGTCTCCTTGGCTATTGGACACAATCCTGGACAGGTCGCCACTCCGACACAGTATACCAGAATGCTGGCACTCATTTTGCCGACCTCGGAAGGATGACAGACAGCGTCAACCCCACCCGGCATTAATTCAACAGCCGAGTGGGATATGAACTCAGGATTCTAGGATCCCAAGAGCAACACTCTAACCATTAAGCCAACAACAGCCATATATATATATATATATATATATATATATATATATATATATATATATATATATATATATATATCATAGTGTCCACACCAATGAGATCAACGGTGGACGGATGGACCGAACTGGCTTTTACTCCCTTGGACATGTCACTTAAGAGCAGTCTTGCATGTACGGGAATTGCCAGAAGCACATGAGGCTCTTATAACTTCCCTCCTCCATCTACCCCCCCCCTTCCCCCCTAAAACAAGGCAATTATTCATGTATGTGTGTACATCTTAAAATCATAGGAAAAAAACAACATAAGACTTCAGAGAAACTGACCTCAAACACGGAAGAAGTGCACATTTAACATCATAAACGGTAACTCTTTTAAAACCAACAGGTTCCCCCCCCCCCCCACAAATAAATATATAACCAGGAAATGTTGTTCGCAATGGTGGAGATGGCGGGTTGAGTTGGGGAAGAAAGTGGAGCACGGTATCGATAAACAAATAATTACATACAAATGAGATGACAAAACCGATGGCGCCACACACCAGATTCAAGCACAGACAAGGATGGGGGACAAGAACTGGATGAGGCATAATCTTTCCTGGTGAACGAGGAGGGAGCTCGTTCATGGGCAGGAGAGACAAACAGGTGATGAGACAGGTGAGAAAACTCCCAGGCAGGACGACAAAGACGCACACGCAGGAACTAGACACGGAAGTGGCACAAGGGTAGGGTGACGAAGGCTCACAAGCAGGAACAGGGAAAAGGCAGGAACATATATTTATACATTCCCTATAGAAAGTCTACATCCACTTTCAAAATTTTCACCTTTTATTGCCTTATAGCCTGGATTTGTATTAAGTCAGACTTTTTCCACCTTTATTTACACATCGTAACCCAAAACTTCCAAGTGAAAAACAAATTACAGAAAATTAATTAAAAATACAAAACTGGAATATCTTGGTTGGATAAGTGTCCACTGCCCTGAGTTAATACTTGGTGGAAGAACCTTTAACAGCAATTACAACTTTGAGTCTGTTGGGATAGGTCTATACAAGCTTTGCACACCTTGATTGGGCAATATTTGCCCATTCTTCTGTCCAAAACTGTTCAAGCTCAGTCAAGTTGCATGGGGAGCGTTGATGGACAGCAATCTTCAAGTCATGCAACTGATTTTTCGATTGGATTTAGGTCGGGGCTCTGATTGGGCCACTCAAGGACATATATCTTGTGGTTCTTTAGCCACTGCAGTGTAGCTTTGGCTGTGTGCTTTCGGTTGTTATCACAATGAAAGGTGAAACTATGTTCCTGTCCTGAACTATGGCGAAAGGGGGCGTAGTCGAGCCTCGGTAATAATGCAAACAGCAGACCAAGTTTTTAATTGAGTCCGAGTCAAGTATCTAAGCACAAAATGATGAAGATATTAATAATAATAATAATAATAATAATAATACATTAAATAATAATTTTGAAGTAAAACCACCGACTGCTTCTGGAACTATTGCTTGAGCATGTTATAATGTGCAAACTAGAATGTCACTCGGTAGAGCGCGTACCTCCACCAGGCTGAACACTTTACATGTTGTATCCCACTGATAGGCTGGATCTGTATCCGGGCCTTAACCAAAATCGAATTGGCCTATTCTTGTCACCTACCTAATCTGTCCACCAAATTTTGTCTGAATCCATCCATGACATTTTCAGATATCCTGCTCACAGACAGATAAACAATCAGACAAACAAACAGGGGTGAAAACATAACCTTCGTCCACCTTCGGTGGCGGAGCTAGCTGTTTGCTATTTTTGACCATGGGAATCATGAAGACCTTTATAATTGTTAGAGTGATAGTTATAAATTGCAAAAAAAAAAGTGTTAATATGACACAATGATGATTTATTCTCATTATAACTGTAAATTGTACCTTTCAGGCTTACCACTCGTGCGCTCACAGTCAGAGCCTCAACCCCAGAGGCCTCGTTCTACAGTCTCCAGCTCCTCCTCTTCCTCATCTTCCAACTCCTCCCCTGGTGGGAGAGTGTTGGGTTCTCCTCGGGCAACTACAGGGCTACTGTCACATTTGGGTGCTAACTCCAATGTTTCAGCATCTATCGATGAGCTGGATGAGCTGGAATGTGACAGTGGGAGCTTGCCCTCTGTAGGTGAGTCTCGACAATGCATTCTTACTTGCAAGTGAAGAGCTCTCAAATGATGTTCGAGGAATGAAGTATAACTTTGTGGTTTTATCAACCTACAAAGGTTTGAGATGCATGTGTACAAATGTGCCTCATTCACACTGAATGCTTCTACTCCAAGTGGCATAAACATTGCGATGTTTTTTTTTTCTTCTGAAATTGAAGCTCATGGAAGAGCGGGGTGACAGAAGGGGAAAAGGCAATGCAGTGGGTAAGCAGTACAAGGAGCAGGGGAATGAATGAACGGGAAAAGGGGAAAGGGAGGAAAATGGTCACAAACATGAACGAGCTCCACAAGACCACGTTGCCCAGCCAAGGACACACGAACCCCAACACAAGAAACACATGCGAATGGACACAGTGAAATGTACAAGTACATTACATCAACAAATTATCTCCAACAATTAATAAAAATTGTTTCATTAACTGGAAGACAGCATCTCAGAGCTGATACCAGAGAGAATGGCATGAAGAAACCAGCAACCAGAGAGCCGACCGTTTATACTCCATCATGGACTGTGGGTGACATGATTGTGTTACCAATGTAGAAAAGGATGGATGGAGGATTCATCCATCGATTGGGACCATACTCTGTGCAGAGCGTTAGTGCTGCCTAAGCAGTCTCCTTCATTATTGGACACAATCCGGGACAGGTCACCACTCTAACACAGGATACCAGCAAGCTGGTACTCATTTTGCCAACCTCAGAAAGATGACAGGCAGAATCAACCCCACCTGGTATTAATGCAACAGTCAAGGGGGATTTGAACTCAGGATCCTAGGATCCCAAGTCCACCACCATAACCATGAAGCCAACACCAGGCATATGGATGGAGGATGAAGGCCCTCAATTTCAGATATGAGATCAGGACCGTTTCTCTCAACATATGTCTGGCACCCCACCTTACTCTCCAAAACCTCTGCCTATGGCATGCAAGTCAAACTCCACACATGGCTTGCTGACTTCCTCTAATCTTGCAACCAATGTGTCTATCAACGTAATCCTTTCATTGCCTCTTCCTGTGAATGCTGGAGTGTCCCAAGGCAGTGTTCTGGGCCCAGTCCTATTCCTCATCTTCATCAATGATCACTCTGACTCTGAAAAATCTTCTTTATCTCTTTGTGATGACTCCACCTTCTGCTGTAACATCACTCATCTTTCAGGTTGGCAGGAAGTAGCCTCTTCCCTTTCTGCAGACCTTGATAGAATCATGGGCTGGTCAAACACTTGGAATCCTGACAGATCTCTCTCTCTCTCTCTCTCTCTCTCTCTCTCTCTCTCTCTCTCTCTCTCTCTCTGTCTCTCTCTCTCTCTCTCTGTCTCTGTCTCTGTCTCTCTCTCTCTCTCTCTCTCTCTCTCTCTCTCTCTCTCTCTCTCTCTCTCTCTCTCTCTCTCTCTGTCTCTCTGTCTCTCTGTCTCTCTGTCTCTCTCTCTCCGACATGATCATCTGGCAAACCCTCCCATCTGCTTTCTCAACAATCCTCTTGAAAGAAGTTCAGTGGGCAAAACGCACTTCTAAGTTGGCCTCCAAATCCAGTTGGTGACTGGGCATCCTCCATCGTGCAAAGTCCTTCCTTGGTGTACCTGAACTCCTATCCCCATACAAGGCTTTCTTCTGCAGATTCATGGAGTACTGCTTTCCCTTCTGGGATGGTTCCCCTGACTCAGGTCTTGCTCAACTTGACGTTGTGGAGACCAAGGCCTTTATGGTTATTGGATTCTCCCACGATGAAGCCGAGACTATGGACCTTTCTGTTTCACATTCCAGGCAGCTGAGTGGTCTCTTTGTCATCTACCGCCTCCCTTTTGGTCTTGCACCCTCTGCTCTTTCCAAGCTTTATCCCTCACAGGTTTCTGAAGGGTGCACGCAGTCCACCATTAACCCCCTTCCGGGGAATCTACCTGAATCCAGGACCACTGCTCACCTCCACTCATTTGTCCCTCTTCTTCCCACCTGTGAAATCGACTTCCACATTCTCTACAATCTCTTTCTTCCCTCCAGGTATTCAAGACAACTATTTCACCACAATCTCAAATCATCCCCCATCCAAAACCTTGATCTTTTATACCCCTGTTAATCCTCCCCAAGCCCAGCTTTTTCCAAGTTTCCAGTTTTTCCTTCCTGAGAGTTTGCTTCTGTAATCCATTTTATTCATCCTTGGTGTCCTCCTCTTGCCCTCATTTTTCACACTTCCCTTATTTTCCCTTGTGTCTCTGTTTTTGTCCCTCAATCCTGCTGTTGGTGTTTCCCCCCCTCTGTTTCTGCTGTTCCTTTTGCTATGTTACGTCCTGATACATTCTATATTCTAGCCCCTCCACGAGCCTTGACGTTCTCCGCAAATAAACAAACACTGTATAATATGCATGAGGAGCCATTGCCGACCAGCTCCCAAGGACGCCGGCAAGTTCCGTGCAGCAACAGAATATTTTTGGTGCTGCACTGCCTTTTCCGTTTTGTTCTTTCATTTGTTTTTGTCAATTTCATCTTTCGCATATTATCCCAACATTGTTCGCAGAACAATGTGGGCCCCTGGATAAGGATAACAGCTGCAGTGAAATGCCAATGAACACCTTCCAATTCCTTGATCTCGATGCCAGTTCCACCCACCTGTGCTTTTCTGTCCAAAGCACCAGCAGCTCTACAATCTCAAAACACTGCCAAGATAGGGGCTTCGCTGCGTCCGCCCTTTTGTCGTCCACGGTGTTACAGGGGGCTCGGAGCATGATGTTAGAGGGCTGAGAACGTGATGATGTTCAAAGACCAGTAAGCTGGAATGAGATGGAAAAGCCATCAATCGAAACTGTCATACCAACAGTCAAAGGACACTCACGATATGATTGGCAATCATCAGTGTGCAGCAATTCAATATCATGTAGGACCTTTCCTTGCCATAATTTATAATTTTTCAATTTAATCATTTTTTTTGGAGTGAACTAAATCATTGTTGGACAACATATTTTCGATTAAAAAAAACAAACATAAATTGTATTTTAATGCCCTTTAGCGGAGATCTCGGGGAAGGTTTCCCAAGACCGGATGGCGCCGATGCCGGGACTTTGTATAAAAAAAAATACAATTATTTGATCTTTTAAAATTTTATTTCTGTAATGTCACTGTTGACTACACAGATGATTCCTACAGAATGTTTCAAAGGTTTAGCCCCTGACCTTTGAGCTATGTCGTCAAGGTTCTTTTCCCTACCTGACTATAAAGTATCAGATTGGTGCTTTTGCAGGTTAAGGTTTTGCATCATAAAGTGCGCCGTTCATCGGATGGACGTTAAGCCGGTTGTCCCATCTGCCAGCGTGATGTTGGGAGATGTTAACGATCTCACAGTGTCCATCACAAAGAATGGGAAAGTTTAAAAGAGTCGTGTATGCCTTATATGGAGTCGGTCCAAAATCCTTCCACTTTGCTGAAATAATATCGAGATGCCTCCCAACTAAAATGTGCTCTTAAAAAGAAAGCAAGGTTTTTGTAAACAAACATCAAGGGGTATTGCAGCATTAATTGTAGCATTAAGGACGTAGAGGGTTTGGGGGTCAACAGACTATGAAAACGAAGAAGAGATCAGAAGTGATGAGGAATAAAAGATTGGATGAATGTAAGGATTAGACACCATGGAGATGGATGCACACTTTTATTTATTTATTTATTTATTTATTTAGTCGTATACAGTGTTAAGGCTCATGGAAGAGCTAGGACGCAGAACGGGTCAGGATGCAACAGAACAAAAGGAACAGCAGAAAGAGAAGTGGGGAATGCCAACAGCGGTGCCTGGGGACAAAATATATGGAGACGGACGGACATCAAGGGATGCGGGTGAGAATGAGGGATCGGGGAGAATGCAGGTGGTGGAAAAGACGAATACTTAGTCAAACTCTCTGGAAGGAAAAACTTCATATTGTTAATGTCCACAATTAATCTCACCTTCTTGTGGTTTCAGCCAAGGGAGTAAGTTTGGCTCAAGTCTTTCACGAACTAGCTGGACAGGCATGATGTTAACCTGTGAATTTGAATTTGTTCAAGTTGGGATCTCTTCATGAAAGTCGTTAACAACCATTAACTAATACAAGTAGGCAGGATACCCAGCTTAACATGTATCCAAGGTATGGTGCACTTTGCGATGCAACACCCTGCCCGCGAAGCACAAATCTGACAGTTTATAGTGGGTTTGGGAAACGAATCCCAATTAGACAGCTCGAAGGTAAGTGTGCTACCTTGGCACTATTCTGCCAGCTGACATCACCACTTAATAATAATCTATAAGTTGCTTAAAAAAAAAAAATCAACCAAATACTTACCATCGTAATAACTATATTATAATAGTTTTTGATTTATTATAGTGTTAAAAACATTATCCTTCTTTGCTATCAGCAACAGAGAGCTCTGGATCTAGTTCACAACCATCAGGAGGCAGTGGACAAGACAGCGGAATAGTTGGCAGCTGCGCATCCCTCTTACCTGGCACGACCTCACCCACTCACTTACTCAGCTCTCCAACAATCACAGAGCCGCTGGCCTCCAAAGATTGCCCTGATTCTCCAGGGAATCCTACATCACCAGTTGCAACTTCTGTGGCTAATGAGTCTGTCATGGTAGGTTTGCTCCCTTCTTGATCACAAAACACCTTCCTTGCATAAATTTCGAATGAAGTCCGAATTGACTATCTTTAGTGAGCAAATAGAACAAAAATAGATGGATCAAAATGGAAGTAAAAAATAAAAAAAACACTCTTCCCACCCCCCCCCCCCACCCCCGCAAATCCCCATGGTTAGCCAGCCTACAGGGTTTATCCGTACGGAACCTCCAAGTGCCGAGCATCAAGGGAGGATGCAATGGGTGCCATTGTTAAAATATTTGCTCTGACTCGGCCAGGCTGGCTGGATGGCTTAGAGCAGGGGTCTCCAACCTGCGGCCCGCGGGCCACATGCGGCCCCTTAGACGGATTTATACGGCCCGCGGTGCCATATTAAGTTTACATTACAATGCGGCCCGCGATACTGCTAATTTGCAAGGGTCAATGATCAAAGCGTTCTGTAATTTTTATGATGATTTTGATTCATATTAGACACATGTGTTTTTAACACGATTATTCATTTATCATATTCCTTGGCAAGAAAAATATATTCAGCACTAATTTTTGATTAAATTTCCGCATATTAATTATATATTTTTTTCGGAATTTAGCGTCCTTTTTTGGGGTGCGGCCCTCCGCCCCTCACCACTTTGGTTTTGTGGCCCTCCGCCCAAAAAGGTTGGAGACCCCTGGCTTAGAGGTACGCACACTCACATCTGAGCTATATTGCATGGGTTTGAATCTTGCCGCAGCTATAAATTGTCAACCTGGTGATTCAGAGGCTGGGCGAGGCATCAACATGCGTGCCGTTACTCAGATGGATATTAAACTGGTGTTCTGTCTGATGTCATTAAGTGGTGGATGTTAAAGATCCCACGGTGTCCTTTGAGAAGAGTAGGCAAGTTATCACGGGCATCCTGAACAAATTACAAATTCCTTCCCTGACTGACTGCTGGGCAAACAACGGCGAACCACCGAGCATAACACTTGCCCTTGTCTAGCAACTGTTATGGCAGTCCTGACGTTTACTGGAGAATATGTTACATTGATGATGAGATGATGATGACTCGACCGCGGTCAAAATCGCACCCCCGACATTTCAGACTCAGAGCGCTACCTAGCCTGGTCAATTTTGAGTTTAGTCTTTTTTACCCCTTTTTGAAAACAAATGATCAATTTAAAAACTTTTTAACATGAAAGTTTTTTTTTTATTGATTAATTGTTGCTTGGCACATGTCGAGAATAATTTAATCATTTTCTCCTTGTCCAACCTTTACTGGCATGTCAAATTTTATCGATATCACAAGAAAAGGTTTGGATAACTCATTGGGAGATGTTTTCAGCCTGAAAATTCCACATTCCATTTTTTTTCTTTCATAAGCTTGGGGGGGGGGGGGAGCTGTTCCTCTGATGCAACCCCCGAGTATGTTCTGGCAGGAATTTGTAACTTGGCCAGGGCACCGGTGATAACTCGACCACTCTTTACGAAGGACACCGTGAAACATCCAATGTCAACCAACTCCTGCTGGCAGATGGGACGTCCAGATTAACTTCCACCCGAGGGACGGCACACACTGACGAATCGCCCTGCCTGTGAAATACCAGGATGACAGCTTACAGTTTATCGCTGGGCTTGGACTTGAACTCAGGTTAGACAGCTCAGAGGCGAGTGTGCATATTGTACCTCGAGGCCCACATTCAA
This sequence comes from Eptatretus burgeri, assembly GCF_056783735.1. Taxonomy (NCBI): domain Eukaryota; kingdom Metazoa; phylum Chordata; class Myxini; order Myxiniformes; family Myxinidae; genus Eptatretus; species Eptatretus burgeri. Next base: position 20,595,823 of record NC_140971.1, read on the forward strand.
ATGCGTTTATAAAATGCTTCATGCTCAATACAGTCACACTTCTCCTTTCAAACCCTGTTGTTTCCATGAGCCTAACATGATTATAAACATGTTTGGAGGGTGTGGGGGGGGGGGATTAGACCCTTTGCTACAAATTATGAAGGCATGGTCTTGTACTGGCGAACCTTGGCTCGGATGGTAGATGACTTTTACTTTCCAGTGTGTCAGTCCTCCTGTCTCAATGACCGGTGAGTCTCTTGATGACATTTGAATGGAAGTCATGTTCGTGCTTCTGATTTCTATTTTTTATTTTTTGCCATTCCTCGTACTTCACCGAAGTGGTATATTTTATCGAATCTGGCAAAACTATTTTCAAACATTTTTGTTATGACAAAGGGCAAACCTTGAAACGTCAGCTGCATCTCATTTCCGTAATGGATATCAAGGTTAATTCCCCTTTTCGGAATCGCCATGAATCTTATCTGTCTAATATTATTCCTTCACATGGGGACACGGGGACAGACACAGCACAAGGCTAATGAGACAGATTCCAGAATGTAATGTGAGCCATGAGTAATGATTTTTTTTTTAATTCTCAGACACAGCTTTCACCACATAGACACATGGGGCCATGAGCAAGGATGAGGGAATTGAGTGGACAGAGGAGGTGAAAAAACATTTTGTTCCAGGTTGTCGCAGTGCGGTCATTCTTGTTTCTTTTCTCTGGAACCGCTTGTCCGATCGATGCGAAACTTCAAACATAGGGGGAGATTAAACATCCCCCAAGGAGAATATTTCATTGATAACTCTGACATCGTCGATCACATGGTATGGCAGCCATATTGGATTAAAGGAAAAAAAAATTGGACATCTCCGATACTGCTCAACGAAAAAAAGTAAAACTTGGCATATGTCATCAACTCCCTCCTCCTCCTCCTCCTCCTCCTCGTCCTCCTCCTCCTCCTCCTCCTTCATATGCAGCACAAGGATGCAGGTAGTACCATTGCTTGAGGGTGCAGCTGTGCCACTGATGCAAATTCCACATTACCAGTACACTGGTACTGTATTCATTTCACCAACCTCAGAGGGATAACAGGCTGAGTCAACCCCACCTCGTGTTAAACTCAATAGTCAACAGGAGCTTGAACTCAGGACCCAAAGTTCTCAAGCCAGCCACCCTAACTACTAACATCAGGATTTTTCACCAACTCCCCATGGGGTGTATAGGGTGATGACGATGGCATTATTAGTGAAGTGTTCCAGCCCCGATTGGTGGAATCAAAATGCTTATCTGAAAAATCAGAAACTTCATATAATGTGATCTCCAACCCGATGTGAGTGAAGAATGAAATTCATGACGTCATTGGTCGTGTGGCCTGACGACCACATTGGATTTAAAAGCAAAAAATGTAAAAAAATATCTTTTTCTTCTTCTTCAGAAACGCTTAACAGATCAATGTGGAACTTCGTACATATGATCGACTGGGCATGGGGAATATAGTTAAAAATTTCAATGTCATATTCCTCTTTATTGATGCAATCCAGCCTTAATGTGCACAAAAGTGGTCTTTAAATATCCTAATAATTATTATTATTAATAATAATTATATGATTGATTATAATCAATCATATAATCAATAAAGCTAAGGATAATGGCAATGTATGTGACATAATCGGGTGCACAGATGATACGAGTATATGAGCCATAATAACAGCGTGTTCAGTTAACGATGGTATTTTTGTTCAGAATGAGCGCGTAAGGTGAGACTGTACTCTACCGAGTTCTGTTCCAGTTTTTGTTCCATCTGTTTCATCCTTACTTGCTTCACCATGACATGTGCTTTAACAGCACTCTTATGTATGGCTCCATCGATGATACCTGTGCCATTGTTTGCGTTTCACAGAAAACGCCGGTAACTTCAACTCCGGTGTGATTACGTGACGACTTGTCAAGCCCATAACCCATCTGGATGGCGAGTATACAGGAGCAGAGAGGCATCGATGACGTCGAGGACAGATCACCCAAGTGCTACAATTTCTTTATTGGAGTTTTACACTGGTCATTTCTTATTGTGTAAGGCAGCTGATGTGGTGGGTAGAGTTCCTTAACAGTTCAAACTGACTTTATTCATCCCACAGTGTCATCCATTGATCTCTTCATCACTCTGATCATTGTTGAATTAATAACTTTTGGTAAAACTACTGTATGTTTTGTATATGGATTAATATAATCTATTATTCAGACAAACCTAATCATATTACCAAAACATTGTATTTTGTTTTTATCAGACAATACGCAGTCCTACCTAGTGTGATATTTCTCTAATGATGAAATCTTCCTGTGTAGTCTGTCACTTATGAAAGCTTTGTAATATTAAGTTGTCTTATGGCTAATGCTGGTTGCAGCAAACTTTCCTTCGTTGTTAATATTCATTTGTGTTTTGGTTTTGTTTGTTTTTCTTGTTGTTTTTTTTGTTTGTTTGTTTGTTTTTTTACAATGCCAGCTGTATCTATGAAGCAAATACATCATTCCATTCTTTCTTTTATGGTTGTCTTCAATATTTTTTTGCTGCATCAAACTGCACATTACAGGGACATAAAAGCCTGTTTTATATGATTACCTCACATGCAAACCACAAGCAAAAGTGGCTGCTCCACCTATTAGGCATGAGTTTAGCAGAGCTACAACCTCCCTCCATCTCCATAGGATTTCATTCTCACTATGTATGGGGGAGACCAGAGCAATATGGATCCCAGGCTGTTAGAGCAGCACAAGACAGACCCTAAGCAGTTAGACCAGGTTTTTATGGATTCCAAGCTGGTAGACTATGGTTGCATGGACCTTAAGCTGTAAGATCAGGGTAATGTGAGCACCAAGCTGTTAGACCATGGTTACATGGATCCCAATGTGTAATAACATGGCAATATGGACCCAAAGCTGTTTGACCAGGGTACTGTGAACCCAAAGCTGTTAGACCAGGTTTTTATGGATTCCAAGCTGGTAGACTATGGTTGCATGGACCTTAAGCTGTAAGATCAGGGTAATGTGAGCACCAAGCTGTTAGACCATGGTTACATGGATCCCAATGTGTAATAACATGGTAATATGGACCCAAAGCTGTTTGACCAGGGTACTGTGAACCCAAAGCCGTTAGGCCAGGGTTTATGGATTGCAAGGTGTTAGTTGATGGATTCCAAGCTGTCAGTGTCAGAATGAGTCAGCATGTTTTGACAAGTACTTGTAAAGCTTAAAAAAAAAAAAATGTAATTCCTCTCGATGTTTGTGTTGTAAAGTTTTTTGACCTTGTGAAACTTTTGTTTGTCATGTGACAGGTAAGACTTTTGTTTTTGATTGTGAATGTTTGTTGGGATGTAAATCAAAGTACATTATTTCTCTTCCCACTTGTGGAGATTGTGGATTGCAATTTGTTGGTAAAACTTCTTAATGTTTACATCAATGTTTGAATGGACATAGGTGTGCTGTACCGCCTGGTATTGAGACATATTTATATAATCATTTCAATGAAGTTTGGCATACTTTTAGTCATTTCTCCATTCAAATTATAGACTCAGTTAATGTTCATGATTTTGATAACAAAGAGGAGTGTAATGTTGAGCTATGACCAAAGAGGACTTTTGGATTAGGACACGAATGTGATCTATCATTCAGGCCTTAGTGACAGGGTACAAGGTACTGGGTCAGTTTCTCAAGGTAATGCTTTTGGTAACGAGTATTTTGCTAATCCTATCAGAAGGAGACCCAGAGGTCATGGGCGTCGGAGTCAGTGTCGTACAGTTCCAAAAATGGAATTTTCAGATGATTGATAAACTTTAAGGTTTTCATGAAAAGAAAGGTTTTTCATGATTTTTATGTTCTTCTGAAGTCATGTTCCAAACAAGTCTGAGCTAATACACTCCAGAGTGTAGCAGGTTCATATGACGTATGCTCGTTTTTGATCGAAGCTTTTTGTAGCAGGGTTCTGGTAAAGAAGTCTACTCCCAAAGTTGATGGGATCTGCGAGTTCTTAATTTGTGATTTTTCCAGCAAGCAGGTACGTAGGCTTCAGCTTCATTCTATTTTTAGGGTTACTAGTGTGCAGAGTATATTACCAGATAAAGTTAGGGAGTGAACCCCATTGAAGGTTAATTTCACTTTCACTAAGACCATAGGACAATCCTTATTTAATTATGCTCATTTCTTAAAACTCTTAGTATAGATATTTTGGATAAAGGAGATTTTGGAAACTGACTGTGCATGTTAGTCTTCCCCATTTTTATATAATCCTTATGGACAGTAGTTTCTGGGGATTTCAATGTAATTAGTAATACTGAAATAAGGGATCTGATCAAAATGGAAGCTTAATATAAGGAGAACCAGTCACTCAACCTCAGAGCTGCATTCGGTCTTCAATTGTGGATTCTGTCACTAATTTTGTTAACAAAATATGCACCAAGTTTAAGTTATCTCTAAACAGTTTTAATGCATGGTTTAACAGAATTGTTCGAGTCCTGGATAATAGGATTAAGTTTTTTTAGGAGTCAGACTGGGTTGGTCTAAACCAATGTTGAACAAGCCGAGTGTTCGTAAAGACATCCGGGATCTCCATGATACCTACATAATAGTTCCAGCGGATAAATCTGCTAATAATTTTACTGTGGTTTGTAAAAGGTTTTATGTAGAGGTTTTGTTCAGAAAGTAAGGCATTGATACAGTTGCTTTTAATCGCACATATGTTCCTTGTCATAAGTCAGTCTCTCCAAGATATTATCGCAAAACATCAGGAAGTTTTAGTTAACACGCCGGTAGGCGACATGGCTGCTCGCTCTAGATGGAAAGCTGGCCGACGCGACTCGCCAATATTCATGTACATGCTATCAATCAATTTTGCACAATAAATATGATTATCACAGCCCTATTAGTTTGCGCCCAGAAACCTGCCTTGTGAAATTTCAGGCATGTTTCCAAAGAGACTCTAAAAAAATGGCAGCCCTGGTAATTCCATTTATCTATTCGCTAAAGATTTTATTTTTTTATATGATGCTGTAAGACATCTTCCTTGGGCACAAAAAAAAACAGGTCCCTCGGAGGTCCAATTTTGGAGATGTTTTTGGACAATCCACAGTAAGTGTACGATGTACAAGCCTGGTGTTGGCGCAGTGGTTAGGGCAGCGGCTTGGGATCCTAAAGGTCCTGAGTTCAAGCCCCGTTGGGCCACTGAATTAATACACCAGGGGGTTGACTCAGCCTGTCATCCTTCCGAGGTCGGCGAAATGAGTACCAGTATACTGGGCCAGTGTATACCCCGGTTAAAATAGGTGTACCATGTCCCTGTGTCATAAGAGGTGACCAGGGTTGCGTCAGGAAGGGCATCCGGCGTAAAACATGTGCCAAATCACTATGTGGATCATACGGATGATCCGCTGTGGCGACCCCTAATGGGAGCAGCCGGAAGAAGAAGAAGAAGAAGACAGTAAGTGTACGATGTACAATAAAGTATTTTAGCTGTTGCTAAGCAACGGAGGTGTGCATAGCAACCATTCATTTTTGTGTACATGCTCGCCACATTGTACACATTTCACTCAAGTTTCATCAAAATCAGACTCTTTCTCTTAGAGATATTCGTAATTAACCGTTTCTGAAATGTTCGACATGTACTCGCCCAAAACCTATCTCCTCCTACAAATATTTTTTGTTAGGGCTGCAAATTGGCATGAAGGGAGCGAGATAGATTGCGCACAGAACTCTAAGCTTCGATTTTTCGATTCGTTTTTTTTTAATTTTTTTTTGATTTTTTTCGATTTTTTGACCACTTTAAAGGGCCGTTGCTATGCTGTTGCTCGGGCCCGGGGTCCCATATTCGAAATCACACGATTCCCAGAAATATTGGTCCTACTTACCAAATTTCATTGGAATCGGTTGAGTGGTTTAGCCCCAAGGCTTGACCAAAGTTTCGTGGACAGACAGACAGATGGAAATGTCCAGAATAAGGGTGCTCTAAGAGCAGCCAATAAATGTACGAGTATATGTACGTTTAGAATATATATATATATATATATATATATATATATATATATATATATATGTATATATATATATATATATCCATATGCCTGAAACTACCACAATGCCTATCACGGTGGTTAATACTTTTGTTCTTTTAAATCACCAAGATGGTGGTCGGCTGGCTTTAACAACTCACAATGATTGTTCCACTGAGTCCGAGCACTATCCATACAATTTGGATTGGTGTACCAGAAATCACCATCACAGGAAAGTTCAAGATCATTGCGTAATGCTTTGTAAATTGGTTACAACCCACTCAAGATTGTTTGTCTGAGTTCCACATGTAGCCTGATTGGGACGCATTTTGTGTGGAACGAGGAACACATTTATGTTACTGATATGATGTGGAACACATGGAATGATCTGCTGTTTACTTGAACACACCTGGGTATTTACTTGTAGCAACTGATTTCAAGTTTTGATAAGTTGCAACTAACATTGCGCACAATGTCTCACCGAGTTTGTCCCCAATTGTTCTCTTTGCTTGTGTGGTCATTGTCTGCCATTTTGAATCCTTGATGGCCACCATCTTGCTCGCAAGACCACGGGGCACCATCCAGTGGTCAAGTTCTCTCTCCTACTGCTACATTACCAAGATGATTTTGCGGATTTAAAATCATGGCGTTTCACGCTGACCGCGTTAGGAATTTTGTCACAACATCATGGAAGGTGATGTCATGGAAATTATCATTTAAAAAAAAATTGCCAGTTTCAGCCAGGTGATCTCCTAATCGCTGAGCAACCACAAAATATAGGTTTTATTGTAGCTCCGATGTACCATCTCGATGGTCGTTGAGTCGTTCGGTGCCTGATTAGGAAGCATGATGTTTACGTCAAGCAGTGAAGGGAAAGAAAAATAAATGTTATCCATTGCCATCTGTTGTATTTATTTTGTCCACATTGAAATAGATTTGTTAAAAGGCGTCCTCCTCATCCTCCACCTCATCTTCTTCCTCCTCAATGCATGACACTCTTTTCAGAACGTACGAATTGGTGCTTGCGAAACACCAGGACAGTGCTTTGTAGCTAATAGGTCAATATTCGAAGTGAGGCTACACGGCTCAAAGGTGAGCACACATACCTCAAGGCTATCCTGGCACACTCTAAGAGCCTCAGCAGTTTTTAAATTAGGATATCCCGTAAATGTTTATCCCTTTTGAACTCGTGGAGAAAGCGTGTCACTCACTGGGTGGGTTTTCACAATGAAAAGTGCACACAACACGTGGCAGAAGCTGCTCAAGGGTCAGTGAGCCAGGGTTGAAGGTCAAATGTCTGTGGGATGGATGCGAGTGAAGTCAACATTTAAACTCTGAAACAACAATCATCCGCAATCACTTTCTTTTCATTTTCTGGTTGTTTCACAGTCTTTGTTGTGCCTGAACAAATGTCTGAGTCGAGCACAATGTGACCTCTTTATTTAACTATAAAGGAAGGACCATCATTGGCAATGAATACCTCAAATGGCTGACGTGCAAACTCCATCCCATAATCTGATCAATTATAGGCCACCACCCACCCACCATATGTGGCTTTCACTGAACACAATTCAATAACAATCTCTGGACAGGTTTCAAAAGGCACCCTGTGTTTAAGGCTGCCTGCGTAGCCCCACCGACTAGATTTCTATTGGTGATCAGAATATAATTGCTGTGATACATAGAATCGGTTTCCCTTGGTTTCTGAAGAAGGTGGTTCACAGGAAGCTTGTAAACCACCTGGTCAATTTGCTAATTGTGCAGGAGCTGCTACCCAAGCAGCAACCACACTCTGAGTAAGAGGGAAGAACACCCTAGGATCTTTAACGTCCACCAACTAATGCCGGCAGATGGAACGTCTAGTACTCAAGTTTAACGTCCATCTAAGGGATGGCACACAAATTGATGCATCGCCCAGCACGCGAAGCACCAGGGCGGTGGTTTATAGCTGGGTCGAGATTCGAACCCAAGCGAGAGAGCTCAGAGACCAGTGTGCATATACCTACATTTAGGTGGTCTAGGCTTTATATCCTACCAAGCCACGATCGATATAATATATATATATATATATATATATATATATATATATATATATATATATATATATATATATATATATATATTTATATATAAATCTATTGGAAAAAGAAAGGAGCACACTGAGCAATAGTGGGGCAACTTAGCATAACAATTGTGCATTTTGTGAGGAAAGCACCAAATTTGGCACACCAGTAGCCTATCATATTATAAACAGATTTGGATATTGGGCCATCTCAAAATTTTTGATGGCAGTGGAAAATGGCTGCCACAGCCATCAGCGGCTGAATTAGAGATGGCCCAATATCCAAATCTGTTTATAATATGATAGGCTACTGGTGTGCCAAATTTGGTGCTTTCCTCACAAAATGCACAATTGTTATGCTAAGTTGCCTCACTACAATAAAATAATTCAAATTTAAATTCTTTACTTAAAGATTGACATTTCAAGAACAAACTAGTTCTTCTCCTCAGAGGTGTTGAGAGTGCATATACATACATATTCACACACATATATATATATATACATATACATATACATGCATATGAATATAAATATATAGTCACTGGTTTAAGGTGTGTCATTTAACAAGAACACAAGTTGGGGTTGCGTCATGCACTTGATGCGTGATGATAATTACGTCATAGTATTACAAAAAATGCCACAGTGAATTTTCACAAATACTTCTGAATTCGGGTTAGATGTTCCATTCTATCCAATACTATGAGACAGGGATTCCATTAAGGAGTTTGTTTCACTGGTTGCACCATACCCTAAGCGTGATGCTGATGTAGTGCCCATCCCCTGTAAGTTAAGGTTGAACATTAAAGAAATGTTCATGATTGTGAGTGGTCTTACCATGAGCTTTATTTGACATTCCTCCGCAAAACTTGCATGAAAACTTTTATTATGTTTTTTCATATGGTAATGTAACACAACTTACACTTACTTTCATTTTCCGAAGTCCTTTTATAATGAGTCTGGATGATTACTTTGTGTTTTCAACCCTTTGCTTCCATCGAGTAAGGAAAAAATGGCACCACCCAATTTGCCTTGCTCTGAGATTTTTGAATGTCAGCAATGATTGTTTGGAAAGGGCCTTGGCCAACCACATGTGTTCCTGAATTTGGCTGAGTGCATCTGTACCAGAAATGACAACCTTGTCTTTTTATTTTTTACTCGCATGGACACCCAAAAATTCCATGTAATGTAAAATGTGACCTTAGGTTGTCCACCCCAAGTCCTCAACCCCCCCTAACATCCCAAGTCCTCAAACTCCCCCCAACAAAACCCGAATCCCAAGTCTTCACCCCCCCCTCGAAACCTCAACCCCCCTCTCCTAACTCTCTGTCCCTTCTCTTCCCCCCCACACAAGCTCTCCATCTTCACCTCCCCCTTTTTTCTTCAAGTCTTGCAACCCTTCTCCTAATTCTAAGTCCACAACTGCCCCTCCCAACCCCGAGTCCTGAAACCCCTCTCCCAACTCCAAGTCCTCAACTCCCCTCCCCCTAAAGCCTCAACCTCCATCTCCCAACTCTCTATCCCCTCTCTGTCCCTCAACTCTCTGTTCTCCCCTTCCCGTTTATTATTGAGTTCCTCAATTCCACCCTCCAAACCCCAAGTCCGCAAACCCTCCAAACCCCAAGTCATCAAACCTCCCCTGCCACCCCTAAACCCTAAGTCCACAATCCCCCTTCCAACCCCAGGTTTGTCAACCCCCTCCTGCAAAGCCTCAGCCTGCCTCTCCAAACTCTCTGCCCCACCTCTACTCTATCGTTCCCTCCTCCTTTCTTCCCATCCTTAACAAAAGTTCCTATTCCCTTTCATTAGGAACAATGTTAAAAGTAAATAAAAACACTTTTAATTCACAATCTCGTGAGATTCCGTCATCTCGCGATTCTTCAGTAAAAAATGGCAGTCAAGTAAAGTAAATGAAGAAAAAAAAACATACAAGGTCTATTTAATGGGAAAATATATGCAACCGGAATTCCTCGGACAAAGATCTTCATAATTAGAGCGGCACCTGGTAGAGCCCATACCTCCACCAAGCTCAACAGTTTATGTTTTGTATCCCACCGATAGATCGGATCTGGATCTTAACCAAAATCGAATCGACTTGTTTTTGTCACCTAACCAACTCATCCACCTGGTTTTGTCTGAATCCGTCCACAACTTTTTGAGATATCGTGCTGCATATCGTTTTTGGCCCAATGGTGAAGAATCACTTAAAAATTTCTCGGATGCATATCCCAATCACCAAAACCTAATCAGCTTGTCCTTGTCACACACCCAACATGTCCACCAAGTTTCGTCCGAATCCGTCCAAAACTTTTTGAGATATCCTATTCACAGACAGAGAGACAAACAGACAGAGGTGAAACCATAACCTCCGTCCACCTCTTGTGGTGGAGGTAACGATGTGGGTCTTATCGTTCGTGGCCGATTACTTCAACAGGAAATCATCAGATTGTCAGAGAAACAAACAAACAAACAAACAAACAGCATTGTTTTCTATCACACAATAGCCTCCCACCCCTATCTTACAATATATCTCTATATCTCTATCTCTATCTCTCTCCTCTCCATTTTCCTCATTCCCAGATGTCCCAACTTTTAACTGAAAGCGTCTTTGGTTCGTTGGTTTGTCTTTGTTTTTTAGTTCACCGATTGATTTGGCATGTCCACAACTAAATGTGGCATTCCCATTTCCCCACCAAACTGCCATCCCACAAGTGGTGCCATATTGTGTTAGACAAGGAAAAATATAACCTCAACAGATATTGTTGCGGCCACGGGTAGGGAGACACCAGCTTGTCACTCAGGGGGATTAATCCCCGGTTGTCCTCGGTAGAGTCGGACCTGGGACCACCGCTCACAATTAACGTTGTGGTGCGGTGGGTTGTTTTAAAATCACGAACGCCACCCAGTCAACCACGAGTTCCAGTGTCCGCCGTCTAATTATTCAGTTTAAATGGAGGTCACGTGGTTACCTGAGTGGAGATCACGCCCTCGGCAAAGCACCAATGTTAGCTCAATTAGATTTTAATTAGGGCGGCCGAGCGTTTTAACCGCTGGTGCGTGCCGACGATTTTTGGTCAAATCTTTGGTAATGACCTCCCAGTCTATCTCGGTTCGAATAATGCTAGACCAATGGAAGGAAAGGACAAACACGGACAAGTTGGACATCAACAAATAATTTATTAATAAATAAAAAGAGCTTTATTTTCTGAGGTAAATAAAGAATGAATTTCAAAGCAAAATCAATCAAAATGCCAGGAAAGACATAAAGAGCAGATGCTTAACGGGGGTCGACTTACTTATAGCTAAACACAGACAAGGGTACCCAACAGATCATTCAGGGGGAGGGGAGGGGAAAGAATTGTCTCGCTCACCAGAAAGTCATCCGTGAAGCGAAAACATCCTGAAATGTCACATCCGTCGCCAGCACCCAGCCTTGCCATGCACCCTCTCGTGAACAGCCTTGAACGCCAGTCGACGTCTGGAGGGCACCGGGATTGTCTGTCACAGGTTTTGACCCTGGTGTTGTTGGTGACCGACCCGTGCCTTACTTGTTGGCGGCGCTGCTCACACCCACACGCGCACCACACGCCCGCTTGCTCACTTGCGGGCTTGCACGTGGTCCTTGCGCGGACTTCCTCTCTGGTTCGCTTCTTCCCTTCAACTCTCGATTTCTTTCTCGTTCTCTTCTCCCTCCTCTTTCTCTCGCCTCTTTACTTCTCTCGCCTCTTTACTTCTCTTGCCTCCGCTTTCCTTTCACTTCTCTCGCCTCCGCTTTCCTCCTCAGATTGGACCTCCAATTCGTTTTAGATCTGCGGCCTTCTCCGCGGGTGCAGTCCGCCCCAAGCACACCCTCCCCACTTGCGTACGGTTACCATGACGACCCGTGCGCTCTCAAAAAAGGCGGACGTCGGAGCTTGCGAAGGAATGTTGCTGAGGAAAAATGAGGGCAGGCTTCAGAGCTCGCGAAAGAAATGTGTGTCAACGTGTCTGTCGTCAATAAAAAAGCTTCCCATAAGAGAGGGGATCTATTCTTTGCCTTTCTCAATGCATCACATTGAAGATCCCATTAGACATGGGGATGGGGCTAATCTGAACATGCATTTAAGGAAATAACTGTTTGAGGACCTGGATGTGTGGATGCATTCATCAGACTGGATTCTGAAATACGTAACAATATTATACATATAATATATTCTTGTAGATTTCCACCCACCGGCGTGCGGACAGCCGCTTTAAGCCGAATCGTGGCTGTACGCCCACCGGACGAGCAATCCAGTCGCAGCCTTCCGGATCAAACGCCGGAATCCAGCTACAGGTGTGTTTTTAATACACACCACAGCCTAATGAACACTCTACCTGCGCTACAGGGTCAATCGCCGAATTGTCGATATACCTAATTAATCGCGCGGGCAGACCACCGAGAGACTGTACCTCAACGGGGCCCGCTTGAAACGAGCCGCTTAAGCAGCTCGCTTCGTTTTGGGATAACCGAGTAGGGTATTATCACGAAAGTCCCGTTGGATCCGATTCTATTATCGGCTATTAAAAAGCCAGCTGTTACTCCGAACTCAATACGGTAGTTCAATGAAGGAAAAGGACGCGACGAACGGGTTAACATTCACACAAGGACATTTATTTGCACACATATACGGTCAAAGCAGCAATGCAGAGATATACAAGCATGCAATGAATGGGGGTAGGGGCAAGACGCGAGCAAGACAAAGACTACAACCGTAAATTTATTATGTTCAGTCACTTGCACTTAACATCAGTTCTACCTACAGACATGGCGCCACAACGTTCATGCAAAGAAACAAGGAAAAACCCCAGGAAAGACGAGGGGTAGACTGGACCTCTTGGGTCTTTATGAGCACAGAGCTGTGATGACTGCAGAAGCTCCGAGAGGCCGGGCTGGTTACCTTCACCTTCGTGGTGCCCCGCTGGGGTGACCCACGACGTCCCGTCCTCACGGCAGCTGGCGTGACCGCGGTTCAGCCCAGGCCTTGTAGGGCGGCCTGGTGATTTGGGCCCAGCCGGCAACGCCTCAGAGGAACAAATGGGTCTTTTGCTCTCTTGGAGTTGATGCTCTCTTTAAGAGCCCGTCCATCCCTCAGCGCCGCTCGGACTGTCCTGAATCCCGATCACCTCAGAACGTTCGGTGCTGGCTGGCGACCTCTCTCCGGCTCTCCCCACGTCCCGCACACGAACGCGCTGTTCTGCGCGGCATGGCAGGCTTGGCTGCGCTCCCAACTCCCGTCTCCTCGGTGAACCCAGACCTCCACTTCTCTCCACTGGACTCAAACCTTGATCTTCACACCACTCCATAGCCAGACCGACTGCGAGCTTGGTGCTCTGCTTGCTTTTTTATAGGGCCCGTGAGGCAAGGTTTGATCTTCGATCCCTCACCTCTGACCCCCCCCCCCCCGCTGACTCCGTCCCTTTCGATCTTTTGATTCGACTTTGAGGCGAAGCTCGGAGCGAGCGTACGTGGCAGAGATCATCGACCCAGGTGCCAACGAAGGAGAGCGGACGTGGGTGAAATCACCGTCCTTGCGCAACGAGGAAACCCCCGCATCTGTTTGCAGCGATGCTGTTCGCTGGGAACTCGCTGTGGCTGGCGCAAAGATGGCGGCATTTGCGGAGTTGAAGGTGAGGCGATGGTGTTCGTTGTTGGTTATT
>NC_140971.1:20617078-20622078 GCF_056783735.1 Eptatretus burgeri
ATAAGGTGGTGTGAAAGAAGCTTCATCAATGACAGTAAACTGATTTTTTTTTTCTTCAACCTTTAAAATCTTTATTTATTTCAATTGAAATTGTATGTTTGAACACTATAGAACACAAACCACATTTTTGACACTTTCAAAAACCTTTTGTTTAGCAGTACTTGGACAAAATAGTACGGCGTATTACATCATCTCAACCAATCAAATTGGCCGCTCGCAGACCTGTGTTTTCTCAAGACTACATGGGGTAAGGTATTCCATTTACTCTCGAGTTTCCATTTTCTCATGTCTGAGACCTTGTGACCATGTTCTGCTAGCTTCCACCATCTTGAACACCATCGAGAATGGTTGGGGTGGTGGGCTTGGGATCCTAGGATCCTGAGTTCAAATCCCCCTTTTCTGTTGAATTAATACCAGGTGGGGTTGACTCTACCTGACATCCTTCTGAGGTTGGCAAAATGAGTATCAGCTTGCTGGTATCCTGTATCAGAGTGGTGACCCATCCAGGATTGTGCCCAATAGCCAAGGAGACTGCTATGGCAGCACCAATGCTCTGCACAGAGTATGGTCCCGATGGATGGATGGAAGAAGGTTCATGGGATTGGTTCCACCCAGCACCTTGATTTGATCATACCATCTGCCTCCCTTTCCTCTTTTGAATCTCCTCTACCCAGCATCCAAGTTTTCTCCATCTCTGGTAAATGTGGCCAAAGTATGACAATGAATGGCTTTGGACACTAAGTAAATTGGTGTTATTAACACCAAGTTCTTCTTTCACACTGTTGTTGTATTTTTCCCCCTCCTTCCATAACATCCCTTTTAGCACTCTTCTGTAGAACCAATTATGAAAAGCCTCGAAGCATTGTCTGTCCCTTTCGCTCATGTTCAAACTTTAAGATGAATATGTTGCGATGGGAAATTGAGAGCTTTGACAAGGTGGGCTTTAGTGTGTTTGCTGATGTTATTCCTAGACCGGATCTTGTTCATTCAAGTTACTCATGACTGTTCTTCCAATCCCATCCCAGATGCTGTCTAATTTCCTTTTCACAACTTGCATCATTTGTGACCAAAGCTTTTAAAACAGTTGAAGCTCGCTGCTATTTCTACATCCCCCCATACGTATCCAACGAGACACCCTTCATCAAATGTAGATTTCATACTTCAAAGTAATCCTGTTTGTAAAAGATTTAAGTTGTATATTTGATGTCAGTGTTAAAGGAATTGAGTAACAACATATTTTTTTATTTCATTACCAAGTTTGATTCATTTATCAGGAAGCTTAGACAGCAGAGCATTTGGCCCATCATATCTGTGTTGTATACACACCCTGAAACTGTTGTGAAGTTTTATAATGCATTGAAAACAACTCAGAAACCCCTCAAGCTCCCACCTCCACCCAACAACCAGCTTTTGCTACAGCTGGGGCGATTCATCAATGGCTGTGCCATCCCTCGGATGGATGGTAAACGGGTGTCCTGTCTTGCCAGCATCAGAACACAGGGTGGCCTTCGCGAAGAGTTGGTGAGCTATCACCGGCACCATAGCCAAATTCCAAATTCCTGCCATAAGTCGTCGAACCTCGGTCCTGGCTAGCCGGTTCATGAAGATTCGAGACAAGTTTCCCCCAGCCGACCGCCCAAGAAAGGTGGGATCATAGTGGCTGCTAAAGAAGATCAGGACTCGGATGTAAGTGTTTACTCTCCTGAGCACACACTTGCTCCCCTCTGCCCGAAAAGCTATGCTCGTGTAAATGTCCATAGCAACAGCAAAGATTTAAATCGGTTCAAAGTTTGGGAGTACAAAATACATTTTGTTTTCCAGACAAAGCTGACACTCATGGAAGAGATAAAACACAAAACGTAGTGGTAAGCACAACAGGAGGGGAGGGAGGGGACATGTGGATGAAGAATGAGAGCAAGGAGGAGGGAAAGGGGGTGCAGGACACAGGGATGAACAAACTCAAGCACAGCAAGAAGGGGAAGTGAAAAGCATAGATGAAACCACGATGGAACAAAAAACAGAAGGGTGTGTGGAGGGAGAAGGGAGACAATACAATAGCCTTGGAGAGGAAGGGGTTGGCCTGGTGATGGTGAATGAGGGTAGAAAAGATCATGAGTAGGGATGGGAGGGGATGACCTGAAGAAGAGGTGAATGGCCATCTTGAGTCTCTGGAGGGAAGAGTGAGATTGAACAGATTGAGGAAGTTGGTTCCCCAGGTGAGGAAATAGGGACATATGAGTGGAGGTGAGCAGTGAGAAGTGGACAACTGACAAACTGTGTGCACTTTGTAAAAACGTGTGGAGTGGGAGTTGGGTGGGGGGGGGGAGCAGAGCACTGAAAGGGCAGAGGGTGTAATGCCAGAAAGGAGGTGGTAGAAGACAAGGAGGTCTTCCACGTGAGAGTAACACGCCCAGAGTTCAACTTCATCATGGCGGATTTGAATGTTTTTGATGGCCTTGGTCTCATTGGCCTCAAGATATAAATGAAGGGTGTGAGGCATTAGGCATCGGTACAAAAGGCAGAGCAGTACTCCATCGAGCTGCCGATAACGGCCTTGGAAGTTGTTCGTCATTCAATTTGTCAAGGAAAGAGAACACAATGGAGGATACCCAATCGGCAGCTGATTTTAGAGGCTTGCCCAACGTGGTTTGCCGAAGAATGATCGTGGCTGATTACGAGGCCCAAACGTTTGAAAGACTGAACTTCAAAAGGTTTGATAAAGAAGCATAGGGAAGTAGAAAAGACCCTGTTCTCAATATTGTAGAACAGGGTTCTCATACTTGAATTCGACTACAAATGAGTAGTTTGTCAGAGGTATGAGTGTATTGATAAAAAGCCACTCCAGGAATTTAGTTGAAATGCTATAGGCGTCAAAATTAATTGCAGCATTTCATCAGCATCATCAATCAGCTTAGTGGTGGAGTGGGTAAAGCCTTGTTGCATTGCCCTCAGTGGTGCGGTTCACAATCCCCGTGGCCGCTCATGGAAGAAAAGTCTGCAACCTTTGACGGAGTGGTGAACCTTCTCTGTCCAGCATTGCTTTGTCATGACTGCCCCAGTGCTCTAACAAGCATAGAGGCCTCAACCTCAACATCAATAGCAAGTGAAAGCCCACATGACACAAAAAATATGACCAGCAAAATACATCGCAAAATGAAAATTTTAATAGTGCCAAAAATACGAGGTAAAGCAGCTGCTACATATTGCTACTATAGCAGTGACATCTGATGCTGGGATGCACATTCATACTCTCTAACACGTGATGTGAGTCTTGTCAAGAATGTGTTTCTTTGTGTTATTTTAAAGAACAAGCGTGATCGACCATCCTGGTATATTAAAAAGTCAATGAAAGAAAAAATAATTCATGAGGGTTGAATGTGTATTTACTCTTGTTTATGATTGCTCAGACCAATTACTCGGCTAGATATTATAGGTTTTCCCAGGAATTTTCAAAATTATTTCAACCGTTCGGCGATGAGCATTCAAATTCACGCATTTTCACACCCGATGGACGAACTAACGTTTCAATTTCGAATTTTAAGCGTTCAATTTCATGTATGGTCAAATGAGTGAATTATGTTTTGCCAGTCAAAATCACGTTTGCCTCATTCAATTTCGAAATATTAAACACAAATTCCTAGTCTCACCATTAAATTTCAAACTAAATGCGATACCATGACGTCAGGTTCTACTTGGCCTTTCCTTTTTCATTTGTGAGCAATCTGTTTTATGGTTGGTGAGTTCAAAATCAAAACAGTCATTGTGCTTGTTTTACTTTGAGTTATGCCTTTTCTTGCTCTTGAATGCATTTTATCCTACCATGGCACCAATACATATATATATATATATATATATATATATATATATATATATATATATATATATATATATATATATATATATATATATATATATATATATATATATATATACATATGGTGATTGAAAAGTCACGACCTATTTTTAAAATGCTGTTCTTATGGTACGAAGTAACATAGACGATTCCATCAAATTATGTCTGGTAGAAAAGTTTAAAACAAATTTATATTATGTACTACTTTTTTGTTTTGTTTCTGATTACCTCTGCCACCAAAGGTAGACGGAGGTTATGATTTCACCCCTGTCTATCTGTTTCTGAACAGGATATCTCAAAGTTGTGGAAAGATTTGGACAAAATTTGGTGGAGAGCTTGGGTATGTGACAAGGACAGATTGATTAGATGTTGGTGAATATCTGGATCCGGATTTGGATCCGAGGATTTTTAAAAGTGCTTTTTCACCATTGAGGAATATAATAGGGCGAAAAATGACATTTAGCATGATATTTCAAAAAGTTGTCGACAGATTCAGATAAATCTTGGTGGGCAGGTTAGGTGTGTAACAAGGAAGAATTGATTCGATTTTGGTGAAAATCTGAATCTGAATCTTAGACGGTTTTTTAAGTGATTGGGCTAAAACGACATACAAAACGATATGTCAAAAAGTTATGGACGGATTTGGATGAAACATGGTGTGGATGAGTTGGTTCGGTGAAGAGAACAAACGGATTATATTTTAGTTTAGGGCCAGATGCAGATCCCGCCCATCAGTGGGATACAAAACGTAAACTAATCATCCTGGCAGACGTATGCAATCTCCTGAGTGCCCATCTAGTTTGTTTTGGTTTTGTTATTATTTCAGCCACAGATCCCGTTGTCATCAGTTTTTGGTGACAACCTTTAATGGTTTTAGGATTCAGTGTTCAGTTTGCCACCATCTCTGAACAGCTGTCGCTTTCCTTCATACTCCAGATTAAGCTGAAATTTTTGCTTTATCACTGATCCTCAATTGTCCAACCATTACATATCTAAAACAAAACAGAAACAAAAACTGTAGTAAATGATATTAAAAAGGTATAAAATTTTCTACCATACATTATTTGATTGAATCGTCTATGTGACTTAGTATCGCAAGAACAGTTTTTTAAAATATCGGTCGCGACTTTCTGACTGATGGGGGCTG
>NC_140971.1:20627078-20797078 GCF_056783735.1 Eptatretus burgeri
ACACACACACACACACACACACACACACACACACACACACACACACACACACACACACACACACACACACACACACACACACACACACACACACACACACGTGCTTCATCGATGTCGGCAATTTTTTGGAAATCGGCAGGTCGGAGATTGTGTGATTACCAACTACAGTACTTACGGTATACAACCCAGAAACCTTGAGTAGCTTTCACCGAAAACCAGCGTTGCATTTATATGGATGTATCAGGGAGATGTTCACAAATATTATTCTTTATAAACAGCTGTGTGTGATGGGTGTAAAAAAACAATTGGGTCAGTAATTTAGAAAACACGTCTGTTAACACGGGAAACGGCTTGGAAATCGGGTGTTATTTCAAAACTCACACAGGGTGACGGAGCACGAACCACTCGCTCAGGGGGACAGAGCATGAACCACTCGCTCAGGGTGATGGAGCACGAACCACTCACTCAGGGTGACAGAGCACAAACCACTCGCTCAGGATAACTGAGCATGAACCACTCGCTTAGGGTGATGGAGCACGAACCACTCACTCAAGGTGACAGAGCACGAACCCTTAACTTGAAAGCCGATCTTCACCACGCACTCAGCAGTTGATGAAATAGTAATAAATCCGCCATTTTGCCTGCTCGTCTTTGCAGGTGTCATGTAGTACATCGGTTGGGGGTCTGCACAACGGTTATAACTTTTTTTAAAAAACATCCGTTTTTCACCAGATTTGTTCTGATTCCTTGAAGAGCACCTCACGGAACCTCTGAAAATATACACAGATCTGACAGACGCTATGCATCGGCAGTCCCTCTGGGGGACAGGGCATGAGGTCTTGCAGCGAATGCATTAAATCATATAGCTCAATGAAGCTAGTTAATTTTGGCACGTGCCTATATTTTTTGTTTACTCAATATAATTCTCCAAACAGTCGAAAAAGAAAAGTTTAATGTTTTGGAATTTCACATTTTCTTGTAGTTTGTATGGAGGAGGGAACATAGCCTTGCTTGCTTAAAGTAAATAGGAATATCGGCTTAGTTATAAGACTCGTTATTTCTTTAAATTATCAGATTTCACAAAAGATTTTGACACTTATTTAGTCCCGACGATATCCGATCCTCAAAACCGAATTAATATTTCGATGATATACTTTAATCAGTCTGTGAGAGTAGATCATAGAAAATTGTTTCATATGATGCATGAAATCTCTCCAAGCTCCTAATTTGAAAACTATTGTATTTACAAAAGCGATGTACACAGTGATTCGTAGCCATGATGAGCAGGCATTCGATATGAGTGAGGAAAGTGAAAAAAAACTTTATTGTTAAGAAATCGTTGTGGCCTGTTCCAAGTCAAAGCATGGTTTTGCAGGCCAAAAACATGGCAGCTTCATACCCCAGCGAGGTTACCCAGGAAATGCCTTAAGACTCCAAAGAGCGAAGTGGCTGAGGATCACCTGATGAAGGATATTGTTGTGGTTGACGAAATTCGCAAACCACCATTCAGGTCCCGTAGGTGAGATATCTCTGTAAGTATATGTGTAGTAGCCCAAACCCGTTGTTTAGAGGGAATAAATGTCATTCATTCGGGCTGCGACCCTTTTAGATAGCCGTTTTTCTTTTACTATCTTTATTTTGGACCAGCCGCCATTACTACCACCACAACCACCACCAACCATGTCACAACCGCTTTCACACACCAACCACCAACCGCAACGCCGCTTCACAACAACAGCAACGCCAACAGCCACGACCTTTACCGTCACAACTCGCCCTCGCAACCATCGCATCACCGCCATTCCCGCACCGCTTGTGGGCACCGATACTGGACTCGTACAGGGCGCGCCCGAGCAGCGGGTGCAAAAACACCAGCCTTTCCGAGAAATCGGATCAAGAATGATTCACGCCCACTTCTGTTCCGTCCTATCAGCGAGCGTGGGGCGATTTGGCCCCGCCTCCAGGCGCGTCAGAGTATAATCGCTACATGCGGATTCACGGATCAAGAATGATTCACGCCCACTTTTCCTTCGAGCAATGGGCGAGCGTGGCTCCGCCCCCGAGGCATTCCTGATCCAAAAATCTGCATATGATTTCTCCTGTCGGACTATAAAGCGCCGAGCGCGGAGCGAATCAGGGCAGTTGGGAAGAGTTGAAGAGTTGAGTGTTTCGGAAGAGTTGGGCAGTTGGGAAGAGTTGAAGAATTGAGAAGAGGAAAGAGTTGGAGAGTTGTGGCGGCGGCGAAATCAGTCGAGAGAGTGTCTGTCGGGGTCCGGAGAGGCTGGAGAAGCCAAGAAGCTTTGTGGAGGTCGGCGCTCGTGTCAGAGTCGGGGAGCTGCGGAGAGGGGAGGCCGGTAACGCGATCGAGGTCGCAGTGGAGTCGCTCGTCGCGGGACCCAAGCCATCCAGATATCCTCTTTCCCCCGAGCATCAACAACCCTCCCTGTTTCCCCCCGCGCTGAGATAGTGTGAGAAGGGGGCCCCGTTCCCACCCCATTCCAGGCAGTGCAAGCGAGGCCCGTGGAGTCGGAGCGCCGCCGCCATTTTGCGGCTCATCACCAGACGGGTAGGCTCGACGCGGTCTCGGCCTCAGGCCCGTCTGCCCCCTTGTCGATGAGGGTGGCCCCTTTTTCTTTTGCTTTGGAGTATATGTGTTGTCGGCGCCGTCTGTGAAGTAAAACTGTGTAAGTGTTGCCGTGTGCTCGGTAGTCGGTAGTAGATCTGCATTGTGTTTCTTTTGTTGCAATTGCTTTTTGTGCAGAATTGTTGTGTTGCTTTTACATTTGCTTTTGGTGCATAATTATTGTAATTGTATATGTGTGCTTTCCGTTTGCCGCGGAATAAATGTGCCTTATGTTGAACTGTTTTTCCCGTTTCGCTTCATCTTTTCTTTAATTGAATCTCCATCTTACTTCACGTAGTGGGCTAAATACGCCCGAGAATTAATCCGAACCGTCGAGGTTGACGATAACACCGCTCGGTTATCCCGATAGTACGGAACGGGTCGCTTAAAGTGGCCCGTGTCCGAAGTCGACCTGCGGCGAGGTGCGATTGCCCGGTCTACCCTCCGTGTGGGTACTTAGGTAGGTCGAATTTGGCGAACAACCCTATCCCACGTGGGGGGCCGATTGGCACGATCGTGGTGAGGCCGAAAGGCCCACCCGTGACTAGTTCCCGGCGTTAGTCCGAGAGGGTCACGACGGGATTGTCCGTCCGGTGGGCGACGTGCCGCGATTCGAGTTACGTGGCCGCTCGCATGCCGGCGGGCGCGAATCCGCAACAATATAATTAAATAAGACCGTCAATTACCTTCAAAAGGGGTGTTTTAATTAACCCAAACACCCAATTTTCACTCCTGCATTTCCTTGGAGTTTTCTTAGTATGCATGCAAAGTTTCAGGCTGCGAGTTTCATGGTTTTGGAGTTATGGAGGACACACACACACACACACACACACACACACACACACACACACACACACACACACCCACACCCACACACACACACACACACACACACACACACACACACACACACACACACACACACACACACACACACACACACACACCATTTGGCAATAATAATAACGAACTTATAATCCCCAACCTAGCCCCAAGCTTATCTGGGCTTGGTGAAAAGGCAAGTTATTAAATGCTTAAGCAGTACAGCAAGCTGCTATGCTTCAAGGCCGTGAAAGCCAATGCATGTTTGGTCCAATGGACCAATGGACCCACAAGTGCAGCAAAATGTTTCTTCCTCCAGTAGGTAGCCAAAAACGGTGGATGGTTGTGTGCCATCTGATGGCAGCACGACAATTTCCACACTGCAGAAGGAACCATCTTCATCCAAAAGGTTCGTTTATGATGTCAGGATCCTTCCTCAGGTGGCATTACAAAAATGAAATGATAAAGCATCTGGAGGGAAATGTGCACACCACAGGAGTAATCATAACCCAAGCAGATGGCTAACAGCATAAGGGGCTGCAAGAACAGCTGACATGTACGGTATATACGCACTCACACTTGAGCCGTCTTGCCTGGGCTCCAATTCTCGACACAGCTGTTGTTTCATATGCAGGGTGATGCATCAATGTTTTAAAGGTCCATTGGAAGGACGTTAAGCTCGATGTCCCATCTCATGGCACGACTGCTAATTATTGGTGGATGTTAAGGATCCCACGGTCTTTTTGCAAGAGTAGACGAGATATGCACTGCATGACCAAAAGTTTGTGAACACCTGCTCGTCCAACATCTCATTCAAGAATCATGGGCATTAATATGGAGTGGTCCCCACTTTGCTGCTATAATAGCTTCCACTCTTCTCGGAAGTCTTTCCACAAGATGTTGGAACATGGCGGTGCCATGTTGAAAGTCACTGAGCTCTTCAGTATGGCCCATTCTACAACCAATGTTTGTCCATGAAGACTGCGTGGCTGCGTGCTTGATTTTATACATCTGTCAGCAATGGGTGTGGCTGAAATAGCCGAATCGACTAATTAGAAGGGGTGTCCACATACTTTTGGCCATGTAGTGTATTTCCTGCTCAAATCACCTTCAGTCATTTATATCACGTGTGTCCAGACCGTTTATGAAAGATTTGAGTCCGAGACTCTATTTCCTGGTCGATAATTGTGGCTGTTAAAAGTAGTACAAAGGTAGTGGCTAAATTGCAACATAAGGCTTCTTCCCACGGGGGGGGGGGGGGGTGGGTAGTAAAATAATGAAATAATGTGTTGTTGTTTTGCTTCATGCAGCCAGCAAGAAAATGTGATGTCACACTACACAATGCACAGGTATGCGAAGTAAGAAGACAAATTGTACAAGATAGACAGGACCTCTTCTTCTTTCTCTTAAATACCCAGCACAACGCAGTGTGACATCATCATTGTCTGAGGGTGTGGCTGTGCCACTGATTCGATGCCCTCAGTAGGTTAGGGCAGAAATTTTGAATTGGCAATGGCGATGGCGATAGCTCGCCTACTTTTCATGAAGGACACCGTGGGATCTTTAACGTCCACCAACGAATGCTAGCAGACAAGACACCCAGTTTAACATACATCCAAGGGACGGCACAAACATTTATGAATCACCCAACCTGTGAAACACTTGGATGACAGTTTATAACTGGCTAGGCATTAAAACCCATGCTAGACATCTTCGAGGCGAGTGTGCGTCCCTCGTCTAGGCCATCATGCCAGCCATATACAGGCCAATCACTGGAGATATATGGGTGATGTACGCTTTGACAGCCTTTTGCTTTATAGTTTATGGTCATTCGAAAATGAGTACAAAAGACATAAAAGGTATGTAATTTCACTGTTGCTTGTGTTTATCTCATGCTGTGAAGTCAGCGCGTCGTTGTGCGTCATGCTACTGATGAGGGTTCACTGCAACCTGGCGCCATGAAGTGCTCCATAATGGTGATAGAGTAATGACAGAGTGCCTTCACTTCATTCCGTGCAATGCAACGAAAATGTTAAATGACAGCCTCGTCAATTATATCTCAGATCTCATAAGAAACCAGAGATTTTTGAAATAGTGGCATGAGCCGGCCAAATGGAGCCCAAGCCTGCTGTGAATAAAATAACACCTATGTAGCTTGCTCACAAGAACCTGCTGGTGCCAGGAGAGTGTGGTTTCAATCTGGTGACACAATGCCAACAATAGAGCTCCTTATTTTTCTGGCACCATGTTGATACAAGTTTGCGTTAGGTGACATGGTGTTTGTTTAGGTTTTGCATTGCATACATACGGTAGTGTAAGGATAATGTCCTGTCGAGGGATTTGTGTCACATGCACCCCTGCGGATCGGTGCTTTTACACCAATTGTGTCCAGCGGCTTGTTGCATTATGGCGTGCTTTCGTCTCCTCCAACAACTTCATGAAGTACAGCCAGCAGCTTGGTGTACACAATGGTGTCTTCCGTGCTCACAACTTGTGCCATGTTGGTCTAAGCATAATTCACCTGCACTTTATTAACCTATTATGTAGGTAGGCCTCAAGAACAAAGCTTTCTTGTTTAAACTTGTTCATAACATTTCTTTTGGAAATAACCCTTACTTGTGATACTCACTCATGCCTTTAACACCTGCCTCCAACAAATAGAGAAGTTCTTATCTGAAAGTTGCAAGGCGCTATTTTTAAAAAAAGGAGAGTGGGAGGCATATCAAGCTGCAAAACGTGTCAGACTTGTGGGGAAGTTTTATTTATTTATTTATTTATTTATTTATTTGTCCTCCCGCTTCCTACATCAAAACTACCCCTTTCCTCCTCCGCTTGTCTTGGCATGCTGCCACAGCCTAGCCATGTCGTCTATTTTGGCATGAGGTAGCGCACTGCGATGTCTGTCAACTTTATTTAGTTTTTAGCTCACCTGTTCGAAGAACAGAGAGCTATAGCGATACCCCCGGCGTGAGCGTGAGCGTCAGCGTGAGCGTGAAAATGTTCAAGTTTTTGGTGCAAGTTATTTCCTTTCTAATGTTTTTATCTACCACACTATTTTTTACTGATTACAATATACAAATTCATATATTGCTTTAAAATTATTTGGATCAGACTTCACTGCAATGCTTTATAAAAAATATTATTAGACTTGTCTTTTAAAAACGATAAATGTATAAACAGGCGAGCATTGGGTGGCTTTGACACCAACTCTCTGGTTTCCTCTGACTACAGCCAATCCACTGATAATAGAAACATATTTGACACGCCATGAAGTTTTTTTTAGACTTCATATTTAAACTCGTGACCAAGTATAATGAGGAATAAAGATTTATATAGTATAAAAATGATTAACCCCCCCCTAAAAAAACAACTTAATAATAATAAACATTCAAACCATTTCAAAAGTAGAGTGTCTGTAATAAATTTTGTTATTGTTACGCACACACACAGATTACACGTTCTTGGAGACCACCCAGCTGCAGGTTTGCATGCAACTTAACCATAATATATGCCAGCCATGATCTCAGGATATTATCAGGCCTAACAATTTATACGTACTTTCCAAAGACAGAAACAGATTCCATTTGAGGATTAAAACTAGTGTCAGGAAGTTTGTGTTGACACAACTAGGTAGTAAGGTGCATCATTTATTGCAAAGTGTTGCTTCTTTAGGGACCTGCTATTATGAGAGAATGTACTGTTCGCAATTTTATCTAGCTTGGCCACGAGGCATTATCATGTTTTGGGGAAATATTTGCAGTAATTGAACCAATTTGGATAAGTGGCTCGGACCTGTCCAAGATATTCGCTTGCATGAAGTTCAGCTGGCACTCAAGTCTGTTGAGGGGTCGAGGACTCTAAGCAAGGGTCAACTGGAAGTGAGAATTATACAGCACAGTGGTGCTAAAAATGAGCAAGAGAATGAAAAGTCTGGGGTCTTCGGAGAAAGCCGATAACTAACCAGGTTGAGCAGAAGGAGTGCGCCACATGGAGAAAGCAAGCCAGCCATTATAAATAAATGCACCTGTCGCCATAAAACCAAATATCTGTGGTAGGGATGAGGAATGTGGAATAGAAGAGGGGAAAGACAAATTAGGGAGTAGTTAGGATGTGAGCCAATTGCACGCAAGGATCCAAGTATGTGCACGTGACACTGTTCTGCTTCATTGTCATGGTGTGACAGTGCAGTACACATAGTAAAGGCAATGAAACGCCACATGAAGGATCGCAATATATCAGAAAAATGTTATCTCTACATCTCAAGCTAGCTCCAGACCAAATTGTCCAATTCGGCCTCACACCCCCACCTACCACCTACCAACATTGCCCTCTTTACTTTCATTCAATTCAATGTCCCACCCAATGAAGAACTCACCAGTCCAACGATTAAGGCGGCATATCCATGCGTGCGGGAGGCAAGTGTTATAGAAGCGGTCAACACAAAGATGGTGCCAATGACGTAAAAAATCAGCTCCTACGACAAACACAGAGCATTAATAAGAACAGTAGCCTATAACCAGAGTGAAAATACAAGTTAGGATAGAAAAAACAAAAAATTGAACAAAACTTACAGTAAGAGGCCAATGGATCATGGTGATGCGTTTGGGCACACGGAAGAAGTAGAGTAAAAAGAAGATCAGCACCATGAAAAACCACCAGATCGTTGCCGATTGGAAATAACCATCTCCAATAGTATGAGTTGCCACGCACAGGAACGCGATCATCAACAGCACCTGTGGAATGACATAACATTCTTGGTTATTTTGTCTTCACCATATCGGGCCTCTTGAGGATTTATTTCGACCACATGCAAGTGTGGGTAAAAAATGGATTTGCACACTCTTCTTGGGTGAGCTGGTTGGCATCGTTTTCTGCACTTTATCTCATGATAGATACTATAACTTCAGGTTCGAATCCTGTCTCGTGCATTTACTGCATCTGAATGAGTTACTATTTATCTCTACATTGAGTTAATTCACTTCTAATTTAAAAATGGGATTCCTAATCAATACGTACGTAAATAGAACGTGCTTGTCAGCAAAAGCATCCTCGTCCATATAAAATTAAGGAAGTTAAATCACGGCTTTCCGTGGGCGATGCTTCCAACACCATTTCAGGGATTTTAAAAAATTTTATTTGACCTTTTGATTGTTTTTTAACATCGTGGATGGTTTCGAGCCCAAAACGGAGATGATTAAAAAAAAAAAAAATTGGAAAGTCAAACCAGATATTTGAGATCACAAGGCGATGGCCAAGGGTATGCCTTCTCCAGCTTGGTGATTGCCCACAACTTAACCTTAGCCCGTGATTCAATGATAGCATATTTTGTTGGCACCGCCATATCACCATGACCTTCAACATTTGGTGATAGAGTGCAAATTAAGAAAATATTTGTCCCCATCTAAAATCTATCCATAAAACTCAACATGAAAATCGGAGGGAAATTATTCAAGTTATGATCAAAGAGGTATTTTTTGTTAATTAGGACACAATGCAAAAAAAAAGGTCAAGGACACTAATCAAATATCAGATGTACAACTTCAGTGCAGGTACACTTAAAATGATGCAAGAACATCTTGGAAGGCCAAGCAGTCTTTGAGATTCCGCATTGGAAAAAATTGAGCGATGAATTGAGCGGACAAAAAATAATAAAATAAAATAAAATAACGCATTTTTCTTTTTTCAGACCACTATTTGACCTTGACCTTTTACCTCAGGGGGATATGTATATTAAGCATAAATGTGCCTTGCTGTAGGCTATCAAGGTAGGGCAATTCTGTTCGGATCGGACAAACCTTGGTCGAGTTATGGTGAAAAATGTTAAAATGGCAAAAATTGGGGCTTGACCTTAAAAATTAGGTCAAGGTCAAAAAATTCACAACCCTGCGTACTTTTTATTCCCATTATTGATGCACAATGTCATTCCGAAAGTCCCAGTCGGCTCCGATCTGCACCTCAGACATTGGCAGAAAAGATAGAAAGAACAAGTCTGAAGACGACGATGGTTCATGAGTGGTATTTGACGATGTCGATTGTTTCAGAAGTCAAGGATGAGACAATGTGATAATGTTTGACCAAGTTATAAAAATAATCAACATGATGTGGTACGAGTGACAGGTTATTAGCTGTAAAATGTTGAAAACCCAGTTTCGTTCAACAACTTTCAAAATTTGACCTTTGCATAACCTTTATAGGTCACAAAACAATGTTGTGGACATTAAAATAAGGAAACAGGATATGTGCTATAGCTTATTGGAGTTAGTTCGTCGAAGAAGGTCGAAAACCCGGTTCGATTCCCACAACTTAGAAAATTTGACCTTTGTGAACTTTAATGGTCAAAGGTCAAGGATTATGACCTTTGGTGCAAAACTTCCTCTGGAACATTCCAGGAACAATGTAACGTTATATAGGCTATATGGCATTTCGCACTCCTCGGATTATCCATACTTTGATGAAATCGGCGTAAAAACAAACTTGAAGGGGGCGCCACAGGCAAGGTGTTTGAGATAGAGCAAAATGGTTTCAAGTCCTTAGGTGGGGAATGACCTCAAGATTATGCATAAAAAATATTATAATCCTAAGAACAGTGTCATCTCAAAGTTTGGGCGGTCGTATGATTTTTATGTCCAAATTCGCAATTTTCTAAGTTCGTGACCTTGTGACCTTGACCTTGGGACGAAAATGGAAAATCGAGCTCTGTGGGGCTATGCAGGTGCCATTGGGCCAACCAAATACCGAATCCTCTGCCAGATTCGACAAACCCCCTCGGAGAAGATGTAAATTGAAATCGGCTACCCCCTAAAAACACGTTTTTTGGGCGTGGCTCCGCCCATAATGGGGGCACCACGCCCATTCTCAAGAAAACACAACTAGATCATGATATAAACCTCCCACCAAAATTTTATCAGGATCGGATCAAAACCTATGGAGCTATGCTCGGGACAGACAGACAGACAGACAGACAGACAGACAGACAGACACACCAATAACGAGTATAGTGGTCACTTGCTGACTCGTGAACCAAAAACCTAAATGGTGATTTATTACTCCTAGGAGTCTCAGAAACTCTTTCGTACCATTAAAAATTGGGGGCACTAATTGCAGAAGCAAATCCTACAGCAGCTATAAGCCACCCCCTATCCTACAGAGGGAGGCTTAATTAAGCATTCACACATGAGCAAGAACCAGGCATAATTCCGTCTGACTAATTATCAAGCAGTACAGACCGGGCAGGAAATGTCTACAAGATCCTTATCCTGGCTCAACATGTGCTAGTCCAAGCCATTTCTACCAAAAAAATTGTTATCTTGGACTGACGTTTGTATTTGAGAAAAGTGATTGTATCATGTTGAGTGCGAGGTTAGTGTTTGTGAGTCCACGACGAGGGAAGCAAGGCAGGCACAAAGGAAGAAGAAAGAAAAGGAAAGAAAGAAAGAAAAAAGGTGTGCAAAGAATGTAGGAAAAGGGAAGAGCAAGGATGCTCCAGGTACCATGCGATTCGCCATGAAACGAGATGGTAAACAGTGTTAAATGTTTGATGTGGACACAATGTCGGAGTTAGTAGTGACAGGGGTTGAGTCTTTCCTACAGGAAATGGATAGAGCTGGCACACCTGAGTGAAGATTGCGATTGATAGGATGAGGGAAAGGATAACTGCTTTGCATGATTTCTCGGAGTGTGAAAGATTTGTTGATGAAAGTGGATCACATTTGTGTCGTGAGTCTGCCGCTGGTGTGTTGGGTCTGGCGGTGGTGGTGTTGGGGATGGAGCTGCTGTGGGCGGCAGTGGAGGTGCTGGGGTGTGGGCAGTGGTGGGTTGTGGTGATGGATAGCAATGAGGCCAGGGAGATGTTTTTTGTTGGCGATGAAACTTAAATATGTGGATTCTTCATTCTTCAGTAAAATTTTTTTTAAATCGGACACAGATTTTTGTGTTATTTCATAGGAGCAGGTGTGAGGGATATCGAAGGAAGGTTGAATGATGTTGCGTTTGGTCATGGTGGGAAGATGTCGGTTGTGGTACATGTAGGAGTAAAGGATATGTTTAGGAGGATTTCAAAAATCAGGATGTTGGGACATGACTGCAAGAAAGGCTTGTGACGTCATTTTTTCCTCGAATTCTTCTGAGAATAAGAAAGGGAATAAAATGTACAAGTCGAGCAATATATGTCAACTTATGGTTGAAAGAATGGTGCAGACACCAAGGTTTTGGGTTTAGGGAGCATGGGAATCGCTTCACGGTCAAACGGAGTCTTTCTTTTGGATTGATGGATATTTGCTAACCAGAAAGGGGGCAGCAAGGGTTGCAGTGTGAATTGAGGATAGTCTAGGCTAGAGAGGTGTGTAGAGGCTGTAAAGAAAGGAACTGCAACTGATGATGGGATTAGTAAGTTCGGGCCTCGAAAGATAATTACAGGAAGGGTAAAGTTAAGAAAAAAAGAAAAAGGAAGAATGTAATACGAATGGCAAGAATTTAAACAATAAAATGGAAGATCTTGAGGCTAAAATAAACAGTGAGGTGTGTGATATAGTTGCAGAAAGCGAGGCTTGGTTTAATTAGGAGACGCATTGGCAGACAGGAATTGAAGGCTACAAGATGTATAGATGTGATCGGAAAGAAAAAATTGGAGGAGGTGTGGCAATCTGGGTAAAAGAGAGTATTGTAGCGAAAGAACGGGATGACATCAAGGAGGGAATTTAATGTTGAGGATTTTGTGTGGATAGAGACTGGAGGCTGGAAGAATATAGTTAAATACTTGGAGGATGCTTATGTAGGGCTCCTGGCGTGAGGGAAGAGTTGGAAAGGTGGATATGTGAAGAAGTCAGAAGGGCCTGGAAGGGCCATTTGGAAGGAACTGAAAGAGGGATGATTTTGGGGAATTTGAATTTTCCAGGGTAGACTGGGTCCAGGAACAGGGAAAGAGCACAGCAGGATGTTCTGGATTTAGGCCAAGTCCAACATTGCTTTTGGAAGAGGTGTCGGTAGGAAAGCATTTTGGGATAAGTCACCAACCCAGTGTGTGTGTGTGTGTGTGTGTGTGTGTGTGTGTGTGTGTGTGTGTGTGTGTGTGTGTGTGTGTGTGTGTGTGTGTGTGTGTGTGTGTGTGTGTGTGTGTGTGTGTGTGTGTGTGTGTGTGTGTATGTGTGT
Source organism: Eptatretus burgeri (assembly GCF_056783735.1). Lineage (NCBI taxonomy): Eukaryota > Metazoa > Chordata > Myxini > Myxiniformes > Myxinidae > Eptatretus > Eptatretus burgeri. The sequence continues at coordinate 20,639,671 of NC_140971.1, forward strand.
GTGTGTGTGTGTGTGTGTGTGTGTGTGTGTGTGTGTGTGTGTGTGTGTGTGTGTGTGTGTGTGTGTGCAATGATACTGTTGAGATTTGGAGTCTGGGATAGTAGTTTAAGGTTGTTCCATTTCAGGAAGACAAACAATGAGGGTATGAGAAGAGTGTTAGGTCCACAACAGATAAATGGGAAACCTTCAAGGAGCAAATGTGTATGGTGCAGAGTAAGTATATTCCAGTGAGGTGTAAAAGTAGAGGCAAAAATAGACCAGGGTGGTCAGTAATAATTGTTCTTTTACAAGGAACTGCAACGCAGAAGGATGTTGGGCTCATCAAAGTCTGTGCTCGTACTACCAACCTATGGTTGTTTGACCGTGATCTATCCTTTTAAATGCTGAGCGACAAGCAAGCAAGCAGCACGTACCATGTTTGAAGTCCATGGTACGACTCGGTCAGGGTCCAAACCACCGAACTCCCAGACTCAAAGTGGACGCTTCTAACCATTGGTTGAGCAAGGAGGTAAAGATTGATATTCATGATAAGCAGAAAGCATTTATTTTAGTTATAAAATAACATGACTGGATTTGGACTCGATAGCAATAAATGAATAAACAGAAGCGAGCTGGGAAAATGACTCGGCAAGCCAAATGAGAATATGAAAAGGATGTTGTTGCTGTTAGTCTTTCGGCTGCTCCCGTTAGGGGTCGCCACAGCAGATCATCCGTTATGATCCGCATGCTGATTTGGCACAGGTTTTACGCCAGATGCCCTTCCTGACGCAACCCTGGTCGCCTCTTACGACACAGGGATCAGGATTTGGGTTTCGCCATGATTCTGGGCTGCTCTACACCCTGCCCAGTGCAGAGCCCCCGTCCTCGAGCGATCCTCCAACCCAAGCCTCCGAGTAGCCGGATTACAGGCGCACGCCACTACGCCCGGTATAAGAATATGAAAAGGATATGGCCAAAAATATTCAATATAATAGCAAGACATCCTTTAAGTACATAAGTGGTATGTAACAGGTTAAGAGAAGTGTGGGCCCTTTGAGGAATCGCACAGGGAGATGGGTTGGTAATGAAAACGAGGTGGCAGGCCTATTAAATAATTATTTTGCTTCAACGTTAACACAAGAATCATTGTAGGAATTACAAATCGCTGAGGGTATCTATCTCAGAGGTGAGCAAGGGCTTTTTTTGCTAATCCAGGGAAGACTAGAGGGTGTGAAGAAGCAGCTTGGGAAGCTTAGAGAAGATAAAGCTCCTAGGCCAGATACTATGCATCAAGGAGTATGGGGGGAGGTCGGATAGCAGATAAGTGTGATGTTCGTTGATATTTTTAACAGCTCACTGCAGTCAGGACAGGTGCCAGAGGATTGAAGAAAGGGTCCAGAGAGGAATAGACCTGTTAGTTTGACTTCAGTTGTGGGGAAGATGTTGAAGATGTTAATTAGGGAACAAATAGGGAACCAATTTAATAAATTAAAACTATTTAAAGGTAGTCACCATGTATTTGATAAAAATAGGTCATGTTTAAAAAGGTTAGTGGAGTTATAGGCTGGCACGATGGCTTTGTGGTATGCACACTTGCCTCTAAGTTGTCGAACCTGGGTTCTAAATGTCGACCAAGCCATAAACTGTTTCACAGGCAGGGTGATTCATCAATGTGTGTGCTGTTCCTTGGATGGATGTGAAACTGCATGTCCTGTCTGCAGGCATTAGTTGGTGGACATTAAAGAGCCCATGCTGTCCAATGTGAAGAGTATGGTAAGCTATTGGTGGCACCATGGCGAAATTCCAAAATTCCTGCCCTGACTTCTTGTGTTGTCGTGGCGACCCAATGGGCAAAGGAGATGGGGTTCATCAGATTCAGGAAAGTCTAGATCCTTTCATAGATTAGGCAAAAGATTGGCAGATGCAGTTTGACATTATATGTTGTAAGATGTTGTGGATGGGTAGGAATAATAAAGAGGGACTACATAATACAAGGGGAACCCTTTGGAGGGTGCAACACAGGAGAGGGACTGGTGGTGGTAATATATGAGGAGGTAAGTAGACAACACTGTGCTAGGGAACTACAGGTAACAGGGTTTTCGGTTGTATTCTGGTATTCATAGGGGATAAATAATAAGTCAAAAGAGGTAGTGTTAACACTGTGCAGGAACTTTGTGAGGCCTCATCTAGAATATTGTGTTCAGTTTTGGCCACATACTGTATGTTGGAGGAAGTAGCTGTTATCGAGGAGATTCAGCATAGAGCAACTGGATTGATTTGGACCTAGCTAGACTAAGCTGTGAGGAGAGGCTGAAAGAGATGGGACTTTATACATTCAAACGGAGGCGATTACGAAGGGAGGGGATGTGATGGAGATGTTTAAGATGATGAAGGCTATAGACAGAAAAAGTGCAGAAGAGGTTTTTCTCTCGAATTGACAGTGATTGGAACAGGGGCCAAAACATGAGTGTAAAGAAGAGGAGAGTTTCGACGATAGTAAGGCAGTGGTCTTTCACTCAGAGAGAAGTTAATGCATGGAATGGTCTCCCTGGAATGGTAGTGGCAACAGAAACTAGAAGATAAGTTTAAACTAGGATTGGATAGACATTGCAGATTGAGGGTTAATTATCCCCACACTTTTTGAAAAAAAAACAAAACGGGGTGGGGGGGCTATTGTAATGGTCCGTCCGTCCGTCCGTCACACTATCTCCTAAACAGTTGTGCTGTAATTCACCAAACTTTGTAGTTATCGAGATGCAAGAGCAGTTTCACTTTTGGCCCCACCCCCTGGAGCGGGGTCAGATGATCAAATTCCAAAAACTGCAATGGCGGACACATTTAAAAACATTTTGAAATGAAACGTTGTACAGTACTGTATATGCAATCAACATTGGGGGACGCATGAAATGCGTAACGACTTTTAAAATTTTAACCCCAGGTTAATGCCCCAGGGGGTTGGGACTTCGGGTCACAGGGACCAAAATGGGAAAATAATTTTTTAACTCAAAATTTGATATTGGGTCATTCCTGGTGGAACTTTTTGCCATCTTTCAACTGTCCTTTTGGTGAGAAGCGTGGGGATTTGTGATGGCTTGCCGTAGACTTCAATCAGGTTGGATATTGCTAAGATTGTACAGGCTTGATGGGCCTGATGACCCCCTTCTGCATTGAAGATCGTTGTGATTCCCGGTGAAGGTGCAAGAATAAGAGGAGAAAGAGGCCGCAATAAATTCCCAAAACTTCAATAATGTTGATTTAATATGCCTCAAAGGAAAGTTGTAAATATCTTTACGACTCATAAAGGAGGTTTGTCTGTTTGTGGATGTTCAAAATAAACACAAAACAGTTTGACCTAGAGATCGGTGCAGTATCTATTGGAGCATTTCCAACTTTGGGATGTAATGGCCCCTATATTGTTTTAGGGGGGAGGCAGGGGTCTTTGATTAAACAGGCTTTAAGTCATTTTCATGGAACTGTATTTCAAACATAACTCCACAACAATATATACTGTCCTTAGATCTTCTTCTCCTCCTCTTTCCTTGATAAGGGGTGAGGTCCGATGGCACCAAGCTTCTGCCCTGCCTTGACCACGAAACTCCTCCAACCCCCTCTGTCCTCAGCCAACTCTCTCCACTCTCCAACCCCCCCCCCTACCTCACGGATATCCCTCCTCACACACTCCTCCCATCTTAACCACGGTCTACCTCTTTTCCTCCTACCTTGCTCTCTCAACCTATCCACTCTCTTTGCCATTCTCTCTTCCCCCATCCACACCAAGTGTCCATCCCATCTCAGCTGGCATTTCACCAATCTCCCCCGTCAAGCTCATCTGCATACAAATCTCCTCCCTCAGTTCATCCATCCTCCTTATATCCAACCTGTTCACTCCTGCAATCCTTCTGACCCAGATATTGAGAAATGCCTTACATAAAAGATGAGAGGTGGGATTAAATTATTTAGAAGCAGTCTCCCTGGGAGCAAAATATGATGTTAATACCGCCCCCCCCCTTTCCTCCAGGGGTAAGTGGTTGAACCACTTGCACTATTCCACGTGTATAATAACAAGGACAAATGTGTCCACGAGCAGCGTCCTAAAGATTTTGTCGGCTAAAAAACAACAAAAACAACAACTTCCGATATTTCGTCACGTGCCTTGATTAAGCCAATAGCGAAATGTGTCATAATGTCTTTACGTATTTACGATATATCATGTATTTACGAAATAAATAATGCATTTACGAAATTACAACACGATAAATGGAATAATCTTTAAATAGTAACGTGAACTTTTCGAAACTTTAAAGCAAATGTCCGAATATATTTCAAAGTTCATGATAGACGCTCTCAAAAGGCACCGTCTATGCGAGGATGTGTACATGTGCTCAGTATTTAAGGAGATCCGGATCTTGTTTCTACAAGAGCCGAGTCCTAGAGTTTAATGTTTTTTCTGAAGAAGAAGAAGAAGAAGAAGAAGAAGAAGAAGAAGAAGAAGAAGAAGAAGAAGAAGAAGAAGAAGAAGAAGAAGAACAACAACAACAACAACGCCGAGCTCTCTATGAGCAGCGTTCGCTACGCGAGAAGCTGCAAAAAATTGCAAGTCATCTCCCCATCTTTGCGGGGGGGGGCATGGGGGGCTGGGGACCCCGAACACGTGGGGGGCTGGGGACCCCGAACACGTATGTAATGTTTTTTAGGGATATTGGCCAATCAGTTTTTGATTCCCTATAAAGTCTCCTTCTATACACCTTGCTCAGTTTGAAACCGTGGAAACGAAGGCTACTACCACTACTACTACAACTATGTAAACGGTCCCAATTATTCTCACCTGACTGGGTCAGCCAGGGAAAATGATGGCTCCAATCTTTCATGAACAGGCTGGTTAGGCTTGATGTTAAACTGAGGGTGATTTGGGTAGAAAATTGGAATTTGTCCACTGTGTTGGTGACAACTCACCGAATTTTCATGAAAGACAATATGGGATCTTCTTCATCTCCTATCTAATGCTAGTGCACGGGACATCCAGCTTAATGTCCATCTGAGGGAAGACACACTTTGTGATGCAACACCTTGCCCACAAAGCACCATTCCAAAAGCTTATAGTCTGGTCAGGCATCGAACCCAGACAAGACGGGTCAAAGGCATGTAGGCTCCCAATATACCATGCTGTTGAACAGACTTATCTTGACACATGGTTGACTTGAAAAGGATGTGGCTTGATGGGTTTTGCACACACAAAAGGGTGTGGCTCAATGGGGTTTACAATGCTTCCCTGAATGAGGCTTGCAAACCACAACCTCAAGATACTTCCTTCTCTCAATGATTGCGAGAATTCGTATTGGAATATTTTATTAACTATTGCTTGGTGTTTGGTTGGAATGTTTTATTAACGTGTTTGTGTTTGGTCACGCTTACAATCAAACAAGCCGGTAGGCGACATGGGTGGTCGCTATATAATTGCATACTAGTCATAGAGTTTTTGACGGATCGGGCTGAAAATCTTTGACAAAGAGTTTGATTATAGTACTCATAAAAGCGTGGAAGCCGATTTTTGATTTTCGAATTTTTTTTTATTTTTAGGATTTTTCAAAAGTTTCAAAGTCCCGTTGCTAGGCAACGGTGGTGTCCATAGCAACGGTGCTCAAAAGCATACAACTAGATCCTGGTATTAACCTACCAGTCAAGTTTCATCAAAATCGGTTGACTCCTCTGGCCTCCAGAGCTGTCCATTACATACAAACAGACAGACGGAAAACCTGAGAATAACAGTAGTCTCACGACCACCCAATAGCTTGTTATCTCCATTTTAAAACTTGCAGGTGTGATGCCAGCACAAATATTTAATATGAAGTCAAAGCGTTACATTCATCTCTTGTTAACCCTCTGTTGGTGTATCAAGAAATGACTGTTCATGACAACAGTTGAGTCCCTCCTGCTTTATGGAAGTGAAGCATGGAACCTCACTGTGACCCAAGAGAAGGGACTTAATGGATGATATACTCTACTTCTTCGTTCAGCTTTCAATGTCCATTGCTTTTAACATCGGACAAATAAATAGTTATATGGTTCTCTTCCAAGGCTGTTGGTTCAAAATAGAAGACGTCTCAGGATTGCTGGGCACTGCTACATCCGCAAAATCGAACCTGTTTCCAATCTTATACTCTGGACACCTAAGTATGGAAGGCCAAAGTGTGGCAGACCAGCTCTCAACTACATCAACATGTTGAAGGAGGATACGAGCTTGGAGACACAAGAACTGCACACAGCAATGCTTGATCAAGAGGACTGGAAGCTGAGGATCAGTCATCTGAGTTTGGCACAACAGCCGACTTAAGAATAAGAATAAGATGCATTCAATGAAAAATAAGGATGCAAGTCCTCATCAAGGGCACAGCCCCCAACCGCACCTGAAAAATGGGATGTGGAGATGTTACACAACCCCTAACTCAACAAATAAATTTGTCGATAGTGGTCATGGTGAAGTGTAAATAAGTCGATGAACGATTCAAGGTGGTATATCGGTAGCACTGATGACAAAGTATATATAAGTAAATTCATAATTCAAAGTTGTGTGTTGGTCGTGGAGATTGTAAAGTGTCAATAAGTAAATAATGGTTGCTGAAAGCACGTACAATCCTGGACTCCCATTAAAAAAAAAACTTAAAAAAAAAAATGGCCAAATTTGGAAATGAAATTGTCCCATAACTTTTGGTGCTGATCCCAAAAATCATTTGACAAGCCTCATGCCCAGATGTTATTCTATTCATGTGCTAAATCAAAACTAATAAAAGGCTGTGTGTGTGTGTGTGTGTGTGTGTGTGTGTGTGTGTGTGTGTGTGTGTGTGTGTGTGTGTGTGTGTGTGTGTGTGTGTGTGTGTGTGTGTGTGTGTGTGTGTGTCGTTCATCGGTATGTACATATGCGGGTTTCAGAATGTGGAAATGGAGTCCTTCCAATGTGGGCTCAAACCATCCACCTACATTTCAGTAAGGGGTCCCGATTCATGGACCAAGCTGTGTATTTTTCTGAACTCAAAGTTTTGTGCCGAGGGCTCTCTCCAGGATCGTCGCTAAGCTCCGCACAGTTTCCAACTGAAGTTTGTTTGTCATAATATTCCCAGGTATGTTTTTTAGCTCACCTGTAAAGTAGTTCTGGGGAGCTTATGGGATGGAGCGTTGTCCTTCCGTTCATCCACAAATACTTGCAACTTATTGTCAGAAAGTACACATACGATTTCAATGAAATTTGACCACAACCTTCATCACTCGTGATGTCAGGGTGTGAAGGGGTCTACAGAGGGAGTTTACATGGGGTCAGGGAGTGGGGGGGGGGGGAGTGGGTTGCCTCCCCAAAGAGGTATTTGCTTTCTTCTCAGAAAGTATACGCAATTCCGATTAAACTTGACTACCATCTTCACCACCCATGATGTACCAAAGTTTGTTCACGACATTAAGAAAAATTGGGGTCTAAGGAGTTGTATGGGGGAGGAGGGAGGTTGCCCCCCAAAATATGTATTTGCTTTCTTTCCTGAAGCCATACACACAATTTCGATGAAACTTGACCACAACCTTCATGATGTACCAAGGTTTGTTCATGACATGAAAAAAATAATCCATACATATTTACTTTCTTCTCCATTATATATTTTGTGGGTCATCCATGCCTACCAGTGGTTGCCTGATTATCTTATCCAGCCGCTCCCAGGTGAGCGCCCAGAGGTACTGCCCCGATGTTTAATATATCTGTGAGGTTCTTTGTCATCATTCCTGTAGCTCCAGCTATCACTGGGACAACTTTGGCATTCTTCAGCTTCCAGGATCTTCTCACTTCATTCTTGACGTCTTGGTGTTTGGTCATTTTCTTGATTTCTGAATCGTTTAGTCCAAAATCACTGCTATCAACACCTCAATAAGCAATGCCTCCTCTTTTTTTTATATCCAAGTATGATATGTGGTCGCAACACTTTGTTTTCGATGTTCACGCTCGATAGGATCATTAGGTCGGACGTGAGCGGTTGGTACTTCATGTTTTCAGTGATTACTTTTGGTTCATTTTCCCACAAATTTTCTGGAACTGGGACATCAAAGTTTTTGCAGATGTGCCAGCGGTTTACTTTACAAAGTCTGTGGTGTCATTGTGTATGCAGCTGTTCTGATGTGTGTGTGTGTGTGTGTGTGTGTGTGTGTGTGTGTGTGTGTGTCTGTGTGTGTGTGTGTGTGTGTGTGTCATTAAGCATAACATATCATTCTACTTATCACACCTCCACCCCTCACGTTTCTTTTTTTTCTCTCTTTCTCTTTCTCCCTCTCCCTCCTGTGGTATAGCAATGTTTGGTGAAGCATAACTCTCCCCATCTCCCCCCCCTCTCCTCACTCTTCCCCTCCCCCTTGCCTCCTCTCTTCCTTCCACCCCTCCTATCTCAATCCCCCCTCCTTCATACCCCCCCCCCAACCGGTCAGCTAAGCGACTGGTTGTACTTTGCTAGTTGTCTATCTATAATTCCAGCAGTGTGTGTGTGTGTGTGTGTGTGTGTGTGTGTGTGTGTGTGTGTGTGTGTGTGTGACCGCTGTTTCTCGACAACCACTGGTCCGATCTAATTGAAACTTGCCAGGTATATTGCTGGGGACCTGAGGATGTGCCTTTTCAAGGTTTGATATTAATCAGACAAGCGGTTCCCAAGTTATGGCCATTTATTTACCAACCAATTACAGGACACGGTGCTATGACGTCACAATTTTTTTTTCCACGTACGGCCACGCATGTACGGGCCCGCACCTACGGCCACGCACATACGGCCACGCACCTACGGCCACGCACCTACGACCACGCACGTACGGGCCTGCACGCATGGGCACGCACGTACGGGCCCTCACGTAGGGCACGTGAGAGCGAAGGAACGGCCTGTGTAGTTGTTTCTGGCATGTGGTTTGAGTTTTTTTTGTTGTTTTTTTTTGCACGGACGGCCACGCATGTACGGGCACACACGTATGGGCCCGCACCTACAACCACGCACGTACGGGCCCGCATGCATGGGCACGCACGTACGGGCCCGCACGTAGCGCACGTGAGAGCGAAGGAACGGCCTGTGTGTTTGTTTCTGGCACGCGGTTTTGAGTTTATTTATTTTTTTGCACGTACGGGCACGCATGTACGGGCACGCACGTACAGGCACGTACGTACGTGCCTGCACTAGTATATACAATATTATATATATATATATATATATATATTCACACATAACATAACATAACATATCCTCTAATATCCAAGTTCAGGGGACCAGAAAGCTTCTGTGATTAATTAAAACTGTCAAGGGACGCAGCAACGCAAAGTCATTCCCCATAATACACAGCCCACACCACAATTGCGTTTCAAGGTTCAAATGGATGGCCAGAGAAGGGGTGTACATACCAATGAGGCTCCCAAGCATGCACCACGTGCAAATGTCAAAAGCAGTCAATATACAAATGATAAAGAAGGACCCACCATCATCTCTCACTTTTGAATGGAGGGAATAACAAATCAGCTCTCACCAAATCAATTAAACCCAGGTGGCTAGGATTATTTAGAAAAATGGACTCCTCCCATGCTCTTCGAGCTGAGGAAGCTCATAAAGCAACCAAGAAAGGCTTCCACCATCTCTTTTTCAGTGGGGCAATTGGAAGGTGCAGTTAGAGTTACTACTTCTACTACTACTACTACTCCTACTACTACTGCTTTAATGGACCTAATTATTCCTATATTCTTGTGTGGTCAGCCAAGGAACATCTTTGGCCCATGTATTTCACCAACCAGCTGGCCAGGCTTAACCTTTGACTGTGGCAGGAACTGTCAATTTGTTCAGGGTTCCTGCAATAACTCGCCTACTCTTCACAAAAGACACTATGGGATCTTTAACGTCCACCAACGACCAGCAACTGGTCCTCTGGCTTCACGGTCTATCGATGGACAGTGCACACACACATCGATGCATCGCCCTACATGCAAAACACCAGGATGAACGTTTATAGCCAGGGAGAGATTTGAACCCAGGCCAGCAGACAGCTCAAAATCTAATGGGCACACCTCTAGGCAACTAGGCTATCCTACTGGCCCAGCTATGGTTGGTGGTAAGAATTGTCAATTCACTGTCCATTTGTGTTTTGCCTGTGCTGCTACTCTGTGTTCCTCTTTTATTTTCAAAGAAAAAGTTTTGTTGAGCAATTGTTGTTACTAATCACTCAAAGACAACTTTCTACACATTGCTGAAAGGCTGCAGCAAACTCACCAGCTTCCGTTGTGTTTGCTGTTTAAGCATTATGATATCTTTGTTTTGATCAGTGATTGGCACAGCAAAATTGCATTTAAAACTTGTTATGAACTTGTAATAGGCATCCACAACCATCCTTGACCATATTGTAGAACGTCGGCCGAGGTCTTCATTCCTTGTTTTTCATTCCGCCCTTACTTTTTCACCTTTGTTCGCTTATAAATTCATTTTCTCCGCAACCGCTTGAGCGATTGACACGAAACTTCCAACATAAGAGAGTCTATGCATGGAGAATTCTATTTTTTTTTAACAAAGCTTACATGATGATTGGATGGAAAATGTGGCTGGCATTCCAAAAAAGTCTGTTTGCTGTAGGCATGGGATGCAGGGTGTTTCACATATCAGGAACTATCATGGCTCGGCATTGCCCAGTGCTGTTCCAATCCTGTTGGCATTTTAAAGAAATCGAAATTTGTTTTTTTTCTATTTATTTTGATGTGTGACCTAAAACGCTTCCTTACACCTACGAAGGAATGGGATTTGGATCAATCATTATTACTTTTCATGTAACTCCAAATGTGAAGACACCATAGAGCAATTTAAAAAATATATAATAATAATAAATCCCCCCCAAATATGCAACTTTGTATTTCAAAATTTGCAAAAAAATTTTTTGGCCTAAAACACTCCCTGGCACTCACTGATGAACCTCTGCAAGTTTGACGAAGATCCGTTTGTTCATCTCCGAGAAAACTGGCGACAGACAGACATCTATCTCTCTTGAGTGCACATTTACGGTCTCGACCCACTTTTCTCGGCCTCGGCTAAATAAATAAACTCCTCTACAACTATTGTACCCAGAAACTGTGTGCTTTGTTTCTTAAGGTTTTGCTTTACAATGGAACCAAGTGCATTGCCATGTCCCAGCGATACTATGCATTCACATTTCAAACTGAAGCCCACCTGGATCTATGTGCAGGACACTCAATTATGAATGAATAAAATTCTATTGGAGAGGTTTTTTTTTTGGAAAGCCAACTCGAAATTGTACAACAATGTGCTTCGGTACGGATGTGCTTCCAGGCAGATCATGGCAGCTGGCTTTATGACACTCTGACTGTGATCTAAGACTCATGGCAGAGCTTGCACACATACTGTAATCACATCAGAAGAGAATGGCACTAGACTGTACTTTTAAACGAATTACAAGGACACAAATAGACATATCAATGCAGTGCAGTAAACAGTATTTAAACCTGGGATATCAACATCACGAGCCAAGTGCTCAGAGGGGAACAACAGATAGGCCAATCCAATAAGTTATTGATTCAGCAGGAAATCATGTGTACAGTGAATGTCTCCAGTGGTTATTGAAGACCCCATGGTATCCAAGCAGTGTTTTTAGGACACTGCCAGAGCAAAGTATGCGAGTTAGTTGACCTTCAGCAAACACTTATTAAAAGTGTTGACCTCTTGATGTCATAAACACACCTGTAGGCGACGTTTGACTAACATCTAAAATAGTGGAAAAGGTCATTCAATGAATATGATGATGATTATTATATCGGCAATATTCAATGTGGGCTAGCCTCGAGGGATGCACACTTGTGTTTGAGCTGTCTAACCCTGGTTTGAATCTCCACCCACCTACAAACTGTCACCTTGGTGTTTCACATACAGGGCGAGGCATCGATGTGTGCTCCGTCCCTGAGATGAAGGTGAAACTGGGCGTCCCTTCAGCCAGAATGGGTTGCTGGGTGTTAAAGCTCCCACGGTGTCCTTCATAAAGAGTGGACAAGCTACCGTCGGCACATTGGGGCCAAATTACAAATTCCTAACTGCTGTGAAGGCATCATAGTCAATGTGTGGCTGGCATGATAGCCTGGAGGTATGCACACCCACCTTTGAGCTGTCTACCCTGGGTTTGAATGTCAGCCCAACTATAAAATATCACTCTGGTGCTGTGCATGCAGTCACACGATGGCCCTCCCCCCTTTGCAAGCAGACTTGGCACCTGGCATGCACTTCCAGATGAAGACCCCTTGGTGGTTGAAACGTCCAACCTGAGCTTTGCTTCCTGGCCAACTAACTCTTCCAGGTAATTGGTGCTGTTTCATTTTTCAAAATGCATCTTCACAACCACAACCACAACCATGACCATTTATTTGCCCAAGCTTCAGTTAGGTATGAAGCAGGTCAGACGTAAAAGTTCCATGGCATTGAGATGGCCAAAGGCTCATTCCAGTGGTGACTCAACCACGAATTTGAACATTAAAAACAATCCTTTCTGATGCTCTAAGTGAAGACAAGACCAGACTCGTTGAACCTTCACACGGGCTCAGAGACATGGACTGACATCGACTGTATTGAAAAAACACCATTTTGCATGCTGGTGGTGGCTGGTGGTGGAACAACCTGTCGTTTGTTTCTTTCTTACCTGCTGTCATTCTGGCCCCACCACATAGCAGCTCAAACTTACAGGTTCCATAAAAAGGTCTTTAAGCATCATTTCAAAGCTTTTACACCCAGTGGTCTTGAAACATCGGTGTATGGGGGGGGAGTCCTGGTTCTTAGTTCAAAGCAACATTTTTTTTGGTTTGCTCAAAGTGACTCAAATTCCATACTCGTCTTGCTCGTGAAGCTTATCCCCTTTTGCACTGACGAAGGATTAACGCCGAAACGTCAGCTTCTCCTCGCTTCCTTCGGGTGGTTGGCAAGCATACCTCGATCAACACTATATTTCCTACATTATTTCCCAACTAAAGTGGCTGAGTATTGGGGGGGGGGGGGGCCAAGGGGAACGCGAGAAGTCTCAGACTTAAAGAACCACAAACATTCCTTGTACAAAGTTCGCGCACCACACGGCGGGGAACTCGAGTTGACAAACGAGAGCATCAGCTTCACTCACCATTTGCAAGGTCTTCACAAGGCCGTTCAGAGTTTTCGGGTACCCCTTGTCGAACAATGGTTCGTTCTGAACCAGGTTCGGAGAGGTGGTGGTCGGGGAGTATGCTGCGTTGCTCGACATGATTCCAGCAGACTCTGATCTGGTTGATGTACGTTAGAATCCGCGGAGCCGTCCGTCCTCGGCAAGACGACCGAGAAGCGGAAAAAGAATATAATCAAATTAAAAGAGGCGGGAGGATAGCTCTACGGGAGGAGGTACCGGGTAGAGGGGATTTCATGGGGCTTGTGAGGGTGGTGGCACAGACAACGCCCTAATTCTCAAGCTCATCTCGGCTTGCGATTTTTAAACTACTAACTGCTGCACTGATTTTTGAGACAGACAAGGTTGCGGCAGGGAACAAATATCTTCATGTGCGGATTGAAGTTTGCATTTCCAAACTGAGTTGTTTTGATCCTATATGTTGTATGTGCATAGTGTACGTATGGAATTGTGTTTCACAAACTTGTCCACGTGATGGAACCTTCCCATGACACAGAACCGCGTGCGACACTGTACCAAGCACAGGGCTGGGTAGTTTGCAAACTGCTGTACAGTATATGGTGCGCCGTGCAGAGTTTGTTTAAATGCTGGGTGTGGCTCCTCTATAATCCAAGGGTTAACCGCTCGAGTTCCATTTGAGGGCGGTTGGAGATGCGCTAGTTCTTGTAAAAAAGTTTGAAGTTGGAATGAGTGGAACATTCCGGGAAAATTACTGAGCCATTTCACCTGAGTGCAACTGCAGTCGATTTATCTGATATAAACGTATGAGATCTGACACATCTCATAATCAAATCTGCAGTTGATAAAGATCATCACTTGAGGGGTCTGACAGTGCAGTCAGACCAGGAAGGGGGGGGGGGTGTTCAAACCCACTCTTGACCCTCACAGCAGGTTTGTTTACTATTTGCCGTGGCAGGAGACCAACTTATTGTTGTCTTGGCAGGACAATGTGAAGGTATGCACACTCACCTTTGAGCTGTCTACTCTGGGTTTGGATCAAACTCGATCATAAACTTGTTTCACATGCACGGTGACACATCAGTGGGTGTGCCCTCAAAATATGGACGACCCATCTGTCCACACTTGTCGGTGGTGAACGTTCAAGATCCCACCGTGTGTATTTCGCGGAGTAGTGCCAGTTAGCATCGCCAGACCCCAAGAACAAAATTACAAATCCCACTCCTGACACCAAATGTTGCGGGTCAGGGTTCAAGTCAGAACAAGGCCCAAAGGGTGGTCACTGGACCTGCCACTGGCCATGGATAGTTCCACAGTACATATAAAACAAGACCCCTTCAGTTGAACGTCCCGCCTGGCCAGCCCGTTTGTGAAAGAAATGGACCAAAAGCCTTCCTTGGGGCTGACCCCATGAGAAGGTGAGAATAATCTAAGCCGTTAAAATAAGTGGTTGAGATACCGACCCAAGGGCCCAATCCATTATGTATTAATGTAAGCTGAGGCTCATGGAGAAATTTGTACATATATCACCTGCAAGACACGTAGCAGACACTGGTGTACATTTACATCAAATACAAAGACTTTATCAGACAACGAACAAACATGTAAAAGATTTAGGATTCGAACCTGGATTATACAGCATTATGAGCCATCAGTTCAGATATGTAGATGTTGATGCTAAAAGGTGAACACATTGTTTGATAACCGTGGGATCTTTGATATCAATGTTTGAAAAGGTGATCATTTGAATACAAACTAAACACCTATGGATCCTAAATAAGATTCATACAGTATATGATGTACTGTACATTGTACTGTACACTGTAAAAGTGAGAGGTGATCAAATTAAACTAGGAATGTTCACATGTTTATTCATCTCAGAATGACTCACAGAAACAATCCAGCGGTTTATACGTCTCATTTTGGGACTGAGCCAGTCATACAGATACTGACATTTGAATTTGTGTTGTACAGTTTAAGTTAAGTACCAGGGTGTGAAGTGGCAGTGGTATTTGGCACTTTAGTGTCCAAATCCATCACATTATACAGCCATGGCAGTCCCTCCCTATTTGCTTACTTAAATGCCACCCATCCTAACTCTACCCCTGATACACCCTTGAGGGTTGGCTCACAGTATCCTCACTAGTCTCATTTATTCCACTTTACCTCTGCACCTTATATTCATGACACCTTGCACTCTCACTACCTGTCCAACTTTTACTGTCCTCACCACAATCAGCACCTCACCTCCGTCACCCCCCCCCCCCCCAATCATAAAAGCAAGCTGTCTATAGTTTTGGTTCCTCCAGCACTGAGGATCTGTAGACACAAGCAAACTTCGATAACGGAGTAGGTCATTTGGCCCATCATGCTTGTGTCATATCCAAACTCGGTGTCTGAACTTACTGCAAGTCGTGCGAACTCGCCAAACCCAGGATCTCAACCTACTACAGGTAGTGCTAATTTTCCAAACCCAGTATCGGAACCTATTGCAGGTAGTGCTAATTTTCCAAACCCAGGATCTCAACCGACTACAGGTAGTGCTAATTTGCCAAACCCAGTATCAGAACCTACTACAGGTAGCGTTAATTTGCCAAACCCAGTATCGGAACCTACTGCAGGTAGTGCTAATTTGCCAAACCCAGTATCGGAACCTACTACAGGAAGTGCTAATTTTCCAAACGCAGTATCGGAACCTACTGCAGCTAGTGCTAATTTGCCAAACCCAGTATCGGAACCTACTGCAGGTAGTGCTAATTTGCCAAACCCAGGATCTCAACCTACTGCAGCTAGTGCTAATTTGCCAAACCCAGTATCGGAACCTACTACAGGTAGTGCTAATTTTCCAAACCCAGGATCTCAACCTACTACAGGTAGTGCTAATTTGCCAAACCCAGTATCAGAACCTACTACAGGTAGCGTTAATTTGCCAAACCCAGTATCGGAACCTACTGCAGGTAGTGCTAATTTGCCAAACCCAGTATCGGAACCTACTACAGGAAGTGCTAATTTTCCAAACGCAGTATCGGAACCTACTGCAGCTAGTGCTAATTTGCCAAACCCAGTATCGGAACCTACTGCAGGTAGTGCTAATTTGCCAAACCCAGTATCGGAACCTACTGCAGGTAGTGCTAATTTGCCAAACCCAGTATCGGAACCTACTGCAGGTAGTGCTAATTTGCCAAACCCAGTATCGGAACCTACTGCAGGTAGTGCTAATTTTCCAAACCCAGTATCGGAACCTACTGCAGGTAGTGCTAATTTTCCAAACCCAGTATCGGAATCTACTGCAGGTAGTGCTAATTTTCCAAACGCAGTATCGGAACCTACTGCAGCTAGTGCTAATTTGCCAAACCCAGTATCGGAACCTACTGCAGGTAGTGCTAATTTGCCAAACCCAGTATCGGAACCTACTGCAGGTAGTGCTAATTTGCCAAACCCAGTATCGGAACCTACTGCAGGTAGTGCTAATTTGCCAAACCCAGTATCGGAACCTACTGCAGGTAGTGCTAATTTTCCAAACCCAGTATCGGAACCTACTGCAGGTAGTGCTAATTTGCTAAACCCAGTATCGGAACCTACTTCAGGTAGTGCTAATTTGCCAAACCCAGTATCAGAACCTACTGCAGGTAGTGGTAATTTGCCAAACCCAGTATTGGAACCTACTGCAGATAGTGCTTATTTGCTGAACCCAGTATCGGAACCTACTGCAGGTAGTGCTAATTTGCCAAACCCAGTGTCAGAACCTACTGCAGGTAGTGCTAATTTGCCAAATCCAGTATCAGAACCTACTGCCGGTAGTGCTAATTTCCAAGCCCAGTATCAGAACCTACTGCCGGTAGTGCTAATTTCCAAGCCCAGTATCGGAACCTACTGCAGGTAGTGCTAATTTTCCAAGCCCAGTATCGGAACCTACTGCAGGTAGTACTAATTTTCCAAACCCAGTATCGGAACCTACTACAAGTCGTGCTAATTTTCCAAACCCAGTATCGGAACCTACTGCAGGTATTGCTAATTTGCCAAACCCAGTATCGAAACCTACTGCAGGTAGTGCTAATGTGCCAAACCTAGTATCAGAACCTACTGCTGGTAGTGCTTATTTGCCGAACCCAATATTGGAACCAACTGCAGGTAGTGCTAATTTTCCAAACCCAGTATCGGAACCTACTGCAGGTAGTGCTAATTTGCCAAACCCAGTATCAGAACATACTGCAGGTAGTGCTAATTTGCCAAACCCAGTATCGGAACCTACTGCAGGTAGTGCTAATTTTCCAAACCCAGTATCGGAACCTACTGCAGGTAGTGCTAATTTGCCAAACCCAGTATCAGAACATACTGCAGGTAGTGCTAATTTGCCAAACCCAGTATCGGAACCTACTGCAGGTAGTGCTAATTTGCCAAACCCAGTATCGGAACCTACTGCAGGTAGTGATAATTTACATAATTATACAACTTATCTGTCTACTTCTCTATCTATCTGTGCACCATGCTCTATTAGATTGTTGGTTCTGTTGAAGCAGTCTTTTTGCTTGGGTTACAATCCTAGACACGTGGCCACTCTGACATACGATGCATCACTGAGTGTGCGGGAAGTTTTTGCAACTCGGCCAGCGAGCATGCTGGTGATGACTCGTCGACTCTTCACGAACCTTAATATCCACCAACTGATGCCAGCAGATGGCTCGCCAAATATAACCTCCATCCGAGGGATGGCACACGCATTGATGATGAAGCACCCTGCCTGTGAAACACCAGAATGATGGTTCATAGTTAGTTCGGGATTCGAACCCAGGCTAGACAGCTCAGAGCGGGTGGGCATCCCTCAAGACAGCCCATACAACTTATCCCATAAACAAGAAACACAGCCAAGAGTATATGATCTCTTCCAATTGTTTAAAATTTTGAATGAGATCCTCATCATCCATAAACTAAATTCAGATTCCCCCAGACTTGGTTGGAATGTCCACACGGACTCTGGGAGTCTGGGAGGACCGTGATTTGAACCCTGGCCGAGTCATACCAAAGACTGAAAATGGTAGATGCTGCTTCCTTCTTGAAGCTTAACATTGAAAAAGGTGAGAGCAGTGGAACACAGCCATAGGTTGGTTACCATTGTGCATGCTTGATGGGCTCCTGATTTGACATTCCTTGTAGGGGGACTCACGTCATTCCCCTCTAAAGGTCTGCATTCTCTGGGATGCAGCATTGCATCAAAACGGAAGGTATGATTCCAGCCTGACTGCATCAGGAATCGAACCTAGACGAGACAGCTCAATAGCAAGGTATCCTTTTGCCCCCGAAATGCTGGGGTTTCCTCGAGTTTGCCAGGACCGGATCAGCTCCCCGTTTTGATTTTCCAAACATAGGTTTCCTCTTCCCAAAATAACCCAGTGTGGGAAGAGAAGAGGCGGAATGGAAAGAGCAGAGAAGGTTCTACTGTATACCCCAGCTTCATGACGAGGTGAGAAAACCGTGAGGGATTCAGTTATTGATGGTCATTCAACACATTTAAAACCAGACAGTTGATCAGTCTTTCTTTCGACACCACCTTTGTTTATTACATCACAAGATGTATGCACACCTGTTTTTTAAGCTGTCTAGCCTTGGTTTGAATTCCAGCCTAGCTGCAGGGTGATTTTTTTATTTATTTATTCGAGAACCCTAAATA
Source organism: Eptatretus burgeri (assembly GCF_056783735.1). Classification (NCBI taxonomy): domain Eukaryota; kingdom Metazoa; phylum Chordata; class Myxini; order Myxiniformes; family Myxinidae; genus Eptatretus; species Eptatretus burgeri. Next base: position 20,658,467 of record NC_140971.1, read on the forward strand.
ATTCCCATACACTAAAAACGATATCAGTTAGGAACTTAATATTTTGCGTAAATGTCGCCTCATGTTACAGAAAGACGTGACAAGATCCACGGAATTGATTACCTTCAATGAAGTGCTGAAAGTGTCCACCACCATGTTGCAGGTACAAATTCATCCTTCACGGCATGTTCTTCGACACAGAGTGCAACATTTCATGGGGAATATTGCTGATTGTGTCAATGATTATTGCTTTTAATTCACCAAGGGTGCGTGGGTTTGTAACGTACATGATATCCTTCAAATATCCCCCAAAAAATTAATCTGGCGACGTAAGATCTGGGGATCAAGTTGGCTATAATGACTTAGACATATTGTAATAATGATGAAATACATATCAAATATATATATATATATATATATATATATATATATATATATATAGATATATATATATGTTATGGCCACCAGTTGGATAACTCCGAAAGTCTGGTATGTCTATCAAAATATCAAAACCACAGACACCATCTGCAACACTCATCTCTGGCTGGATCTTAACACCCAGGGTCGGTTTACCGTACCTGTGAGATGAATGAAGCAGATGGGGAACCATGCCTGCAACTGTGTAATAGCTATTAATTGGCCAAGCGAACCAGCGTTACGCACCACACTCTATCGTCTCGATCAGACCAAGAATTCACCTGGGCCAATTGCCCCAGGAGCGCTAACTCAGACCAAACCCAAGCAAGATAAGTCAAGACACGATATCAAGGCTTTCATTAAATTTATTATACAAGCAGGAAATTAGTGGGAAAAAGGCTGGTTGGGGAATTAAAAGGGGAAATTTCGAGAGAATTCAGGAAAGGCAAGGCAAGCAATATTTATAAATGTGTAGGCACATATACATTCCATCTTATCCCCAATGTGATATACCTGCCCTCGAATGCCTTACAATTACGTAGCACCTTTACGTTAAATGGATCCAGACACCCGAAGAAAAGAGTGTGGGGAGATGGGTGAGCAATGATGGTGAGAAGGAAGTGGTGGTATTTTACGTGCCCTGGCGCACCTTTCACAACCCCAGTTGAAGCTGCAGTCACCCACTGCTCGGTGGTTCAGGCTCGCCTTCCACACACTGCCTCCTGGTGTCCTTCCTCTGTGCCATCAGTGCCCTGGTTGTGCTGGTGTCGCTGAATTTTCTCTCACTGAACACGATGGCCTGTGGCTGGTGGGAATCTTCTGTGGTGATATTAGGGGAGACTGTGGCTCCTTGGTTGCATGGTGACAACCGGGTTACATGAAGGCAGGTGTGCGTATCTCATTATAGCTGGGCCCATAGGTGTGTATCATTGTGTGGGTGAAAGCCACGGAAAGTACAGAATTAATAAATGGAAAGAATCAGAAAGGTGGGAAGAATGTCAAGAAATGGAAGTCTGAAAATTGGGAAGGTGAAGAAGAAGAAGTGTCAGGGAAAGTTCCACCCCCCCCTTTCCCCCCAGAAGAAAATTTTCTGCATGTGTATTGGATGTATGTCTGAAAAATCACTAAACTGACCTCAAACTAGGAAATGAGGCCATTTGCCCCATCATTGCCATGGTGCACTCTCAGGTTAATTTTTGCTACAGCTTTGAACATCAAACTTCTTGATGGTTTCCCAAAGTCTGAATAACCCAATCTTGATCAGGTGACCCAGCTTGGGGGTTTGGGAGGGGGGGGGTATCCAATGTTGCAAGAGAAAAAAAAAATACGGAAGGGTTCCGGCTTATGTTGTGCATTGAAAACGTTAAAATCTGATAAATATTTTCAAGTGTTTGTTTGTACGTTACTCTTTCACGGCCGAACTGTAGCACCGAGAGGCCCCAACTTTTTGGTGTCGGTACTTCAGCAACTTGGCAAGGTTTCAAGCTACCACACGTTGGCCTGGACGTCCATAATACTGTATATCCATCCACATACATGCTGTACTTACATATATACATCCATGCACATATATACATAATACATACATAAACAAACACAAACACAGATATATTATGTACTGGTAAGTATTTGCAAAAGCTATGTTATTTGTAGTTATAACCTTAACTTATAAGCAATTTGCTGATTTCCCAACTACCCGGATCATCAGCTAGGAACCGTTTTTCATCGAGGTTTCGATCGTTTCAGCCCAGAACCTCTCCAAACAGCAGATCCACAACCCCGGTCGCAGGTCCACATCAGTAAATTACTCAACATTAACGGACCCACAACCTCAAAGTTGTGTCCAGACAGTCAGTCAACACAGCAATGCAATATCCTTATTCAAACTTATTTAATTATTACTTCTATTTAAAGCATTACAACATGAATAACTTTAATCATACATCACTTCATATGATAATATATTAAGAGATAAACATCTTACCTTGTAGACATGTCCATCACACAGCACCTCCATCTAACCATAGACTCAAACTGTCATTTAAATATTCAGTCATTAACTAACCGATTTTAACATGCTGTACTGTGTAACCTAGCAACCACAAATAAATTATATTAATGCTTATTTATAATGCATTTTATATATAATATAAATGTATTTATTAATTTATGGACCATATTTTCTTTATCTTCCGGGACGTTTCGTTGCGACGGTACAGCTCCGTGAGTGTGCCAAAGTCTGAAGCCTCGACCTAGCGTCAGGTGTGCTTTTAATTTTCTTTATTTATTAGACATCCTACGGACCTAAATTAAGACTTGTTTTCTTCTGTGCGTGTTACACATCACATGTAGCGAATTTCACCTCCCTGTGCCTTGTATTGTACACCGCTCATTCCCAATTCCATATCCAGGCGATGCATGATGCCATCGCCGGGTGCCGAAGGAGGGGAGTACTCAGTTTTCACTGTTTTCTTGTTTAGTCCGTTTGCCACCCATATATGTTCTGTACTCAACCTTGTTGTAATTAGAAGTGTATTGTTTTTTGATGGTTTCGTACTCACATGGGTCTATAGAGAAAATTTGGCTTGGGTGCCTGAGCGACAACCTTGGGGAACTCCGCAAATTTGCATAAATCCACGATGGCCAACACGGACGGGGTGGAATATAACTTTTCAACCAATTAACTTACCATCACGTGTGATACCTCTTTTCTGTATAATTTTGACCTGAGGAATCGATTCCTGAGGTCAAATTTGTGATTTGGGGTCAACTCAGGGTCAAAGGTGAAGTTCAAGGTCTTTTTCGGCCAAAAATGAAATAAAATAATAATGACATTTTCAGAGCGATGGTGGTCAAGCGTTTATTCAGTAACGTCGATCACTCCCATTCATCATCAGAGCCGAATGCAAGATCAAGATGTTCAGTTTCCTCGTCATCTTCCACATCTGCTTCTCCTTCCTCTTCCATTTCATCTTGGTCTTCGTCTCCTGTCTTGAACGGGTTGAAGCAGGTGTCATGACAAACACAAGCGCAATACACAGTGCATGATATCTTTCCATGGTGACAGCTGCAACATTCAGTGCCGCACGCCTTCACCGCCGCCTTACAGCCGCACCGCACTACATCCATGAGATCTTGGGGTCCTGGGGGCTGATCGGAGGTTGCTGGTACTGGGGTGCCATCTTTTATTTCCCACCCATACTTCGTGATGTCAAGTTCAGGTGGAGCCTGCTGGTCAGCAGATTTTGCAAGTATGGTCTGCATCCCTGGCTTAGCGTGGACATACTCCAGCATACCTGCGGGATGAGGTTGCTGGAATTCATGTGAGAGGACATGGGTAGTGCGTCGACCATTGGGTGTGAATACCTGGAGATCGAAGTTGTCAAACCATGCGAAGATGGCGCCGACGGTTCTACACAACCCCACGAACTGGTGGAGAACCTGTGCATTGTCACCTAGTAGACGAGCGGCCAATTTTCGGAATCTCAGGGCCTCATCGTACGAGGTCGTGAAGCCATGTTCATGAAGGGGTTTGAGAAGTTCAGAACTGCCGTGCCGGTGCAACAGTTTGACGGCCAGTCCTAATGTTGTCTGATTTCTGGTTCCTGTAACGTGACTGAATTGACTGGCTCAGGCTCAGAGATTTCTTGGTCACTTTACCACTGGAGACCAGGTCCGAAACCAACTTCAGCAAACTTGGGCTGGTCGCCTTGATTGTGTTGGCCTGTGTAAACTCCGATAGGTCATAATTGGCACTGCTGTACTTGACCGACCGTGCCTCATGCTTGATCTGCCTCACCACGGAAGCAATGCTCCTCTCTTCCGTATCATCGACCTTAACTATCTTGAGACTTTTAGCAACGGACTCACGGAAATCAACAATGGCAGCACAGCCATCTACCTTAACAACGATAACATCCTTACTCATGCAGTCAGTCAACTTGCTTAACATGTCACGTCGAGCGAGCTTGCCACCTCGATCCGAGTACAGGGAATGCAGTTCAACACTATTCCATATTCTAGACCTGTCTCGGTTCATGTACTCAATGACTTCCTTCAGAGCATTTTCATCTGCACTACCAGTTGGCAAATCGGCATATGTGGGGACTTTCGTGAAACAGTTATAGCAGCTGACGTGGTACTTGCACTCAGCAGAAGGTAGATCAGAAATAAAAACAAGGTGCAACTTGACCCTTCTCGCAACATCATCATTACACTGCTCAGCAACATCAAGGAGCATATCTTTCATAGTTGGGAGTGGGTTACGTTCTGTGTCAAAATGTTCTTTGGTCATATTCTCACGAACGCGGTCCCATCTTTCTGGGTGTTTATCATCAATGGGTAAACATTCCTCACTACAGAACATACAATCACATTTGTATTCAAACACACCTTTGTCAGATACTTTTGTATGAGGCCTTGTAGTTGTCCTTACACCCTCATCTTCAGCCTTTCTTTTCTGTGACTTTCTCACTCCCTAAATTTTCTCTTTTGATGTATAAGTACAGTAGCAACCTTTGTGGCAGGCGATGCTTGCCGCATCTCCACCAACATCAATAATGTTCTGTAGCTTAGCCTGCAGGTCCCCATCTCCACGGGATTTGGCGCACGAGATGAGCTTCTTGATCCCGATCTCAGTGAATTTGGTTTCTTCTCCGTGACACACTGGGAGAAGACACCTTGAGTCAGCCATCATACGTTTCTCTGAAAAGAAGAAGAGGTGAGATTAGAATCAATGGGATCGTTCATCAACTATCGAGTAGGAGTGATCTGCAGTTGATGCAGGGGTCAAAATGTTTTAAACCCCTCAATAGTCCAAAAATGACATTGAACTTGACCTTTGACCCTGAATTTGACCCCCGAACCACACAACTGACCTCAGAAATCGATTCCTCACCTCGAAATTATACGGAAAAAAATGTATCACACGTGATTATCGGTTGATTGGTTGAAAAGTTATTTTCCACCTCCGTCCGCTGTGGCCATCTTGGATTTATACAAACTATCGGAGTTCCCCAAGGTTGCCACTCCGGCAACCAAGCTAAATTTTTTCTATAGACCCATGCGAGTACGAAACCATCAAAAACAATACACTTCTCGCAACAACCAGGTACTCAACCTGGCAACTGGACTAGTTTGTTTGTTTGTCTGGGCAATATCTCAGCCATCCTTTGAGCTAGGAAGCTGAAATTTGGGGACAAAAGTGAAGATTAACTTTAGCAAAAACGATATTTTTTTATTTTTTGATTAATCAATTAATTCATCACTTAATTAATATGGATTTATTAATTACTTATTTTATTTCTCATCCTGGCAATATCTCAAGCACCTTTTGAGCTCAGAAGCTGATATTTGGACATGACAGTGACCAATTGATTTGGCTATAAAGAGTATCATTAATCAATTAATTATTTTCTTTCTGTTTGTCTGGGCAATATCTCAGCCATCCTTTGAGCTCGGAAGTTGAAATTTGGGGACAAAAGTGAAGACGTGTTTTGGCAACAATGTATTTTTTATTTGTTGATTAATCAATTAATTGATTAATTACCTAATTATTATCAATGTATTAATTACTTATTTATTTTCCTTCTCATCTGGGCAATATCTCAGGCAACTTTTGAGCTACAAAGCTGACATTTGGACATGTTAGTGAACAAGTGATTTGGCTATAAAGGGTAGTTTTGATGAATTGATAATGAATTAATCGATTAATTATTCATTTTTCAATGAATTACTTAATTTAAAAAAAGTTACATATTCGGATGAAACGGTGGTGGTTTTGGTATACTATTATCCAATTGACCAATAAATTAATAATTTTATGATTATTATTTTCTATTTTAATGATGCAATTAATCACTTAATCAATCAATTATTGTACACCACTCTCTCCCAATTCTGTCTCCATGTGCTGCACGGCGAGTAAGTATCATTTGTACCCATTCACCTCAGAAGTACATTTGTACACATAAAATAAGTATCATTTGGACATATTTACCTCCATGTGGCTTTTCATGCCGAGACTCATGCCAATGGGCTGTCTGATCATTTAAGGAACATTTAGGACAGATTACAAAGGGATAAAACATGAAAAAGGTGTCAAGGGAAAGTGATTTTAGACACACATGTACTGGGCAGGACGACATCAGCTTTCTATACACATGACGACGCACAATTCGGCATTGCAATTTAATTACCTCACCCTATAAGCCTGGTGTTGGCTTATGGTTAAGGTTGTGGGATTAAGATCTCAGAGTCCTGAGTTTGAGCCCCTGTCAGCCGTTGAATTAACACCAGGTGGGGTTGATGCAGCCTGCCATCCTTCCGAGGTTGGCAAAATGAGTACCAGCGTACTGGTAATAGAGAGCACTGCATCAGTGGCAAAGCTGCACCCCTAGGAAATGAGGCAACCAACAGCCTCATGCTGCACACAATCATGCTGCACACAATCGCTAGCTGCCTCACACTTATGTTAACACATGTACTAAGTGAAATAACTATTGTTATACTATCCAAAGTTACCCCCCTAGAAGGCATTCCCACAACAATATGTAGGTGTACTGTAAATATCTTAATGTTACAACGTAACATGTGGCTTGGGTTGCAGTCTGAAAGACCGAACCACCCACTTCTAAAAGCAGTTACAGCTACTACACCACTACACGCAGTGTACGTCAGCTTACACAGGCTTTTGAAGCTTTGTGGAAATGACAACCTCCAGCGCATAGGTAACCTCCAGCCCTCCAGTCCTCCTGTGCTTCATCGATGCTGTTACCTTTTTATAGAGTCGACAGTTAATCAAGCACATGTACCTCCTCCCCCCACCCCCCCCCCCCAGACCAAAGTAGACGGTCAGTCAAAGGTTGTCAAACTAATTCTCATGCACCTTGGTTCTTGGCAAAGTGGACAGTCAAACAAAGCTTGTTAACCAAATGTACACATGCACTTTGGGCCACGTGTGTGCCCATGGTCCCACAAAAACCCATCCATCCTAATCCAGAGAGCCAGAGTGCATGATGGTCATGCTGTAAACATTTTCTGTTTGGGTTCTCCTGGCCATCATCAGACGGAGTGGATTACCTACCAAGAGTTGAGCTGGCCAGCCGTCCCGTGGAGGGTTATCTTGAAATAGCACCTTGTAATTGGAATGGCTACTGTGAACCCCTTGTGTCACACCAGCACTTGTTGCAAAGGTCCTGACCAACTGCCATGACCATGGGGGCTTGCCATGATTACACCTGACTGAGTTATCCATTACACAGTTAGTTGTAACGTTTTAATTCCCATCGCTAAAGCCATCTATACATACACATACTCATTCAATTAAAATAAACCCACACAATCCTGGGTTATTAACCTGCACCACAAGCAAATTGAGCCTGAAAGCTTCCAAACCAAACTAAGAATGGTCCCCTCTGTAATCAGCGTTTCCACACGGTTCATTCAGGCTCGATTGATGGGCGGTTGCTGCGCACCAAAGCTGCCTTTACCCCAAGCACGTCTCTCCGATCTCACGCTGGAACAGACCATGCCGGTTGTGTGCTACCCATCGTGAGAACAATAGCAGGGCGGGAGGCAAGGATGGCATGGCAGGGTGTTGGTCCAATCCGAGGTCACACAAAAATCATTGCCTGATATGCTTACACATCGGAAACATCGTCAGTCGATTACGAAGCAGCTTTTGTCCAGGCTCACGACAGTTTAACGGAACATGCTCTAATTTACCATTTCGTCTGAAGATAAATTCTAATTTATTTACTGCCATATGCAAAAAAAAAAAGAAGAGGACTACTACTTCAACATTGTATCCAGACTGTGGCTGCTGGTTGCATCATTTTCTGGTGGTGCAGCTATGCTGCTGATGCAGTGCCCACCATTATCAGTACACTGGTACTCATTTTGCTAAACTTGGAAGGATGACAGGCTGAGTCAACCCCACCTGGTGTTAATTCAACGGCGGACAGGGACTCGGGCTCAAGACCCGAAGACCTCAAGCCATCAACACCAGGCTTTAAAAAACTACTACTACTACTACTACTACTACTACTACTACTACTACTACTACTACTGTGGCAATTCTAACAAAAGCGCCACCACTACTACTAACTACTACTACAATCGTCACTACCACCAGTCAGTGCTGTCCCCCCCAAGGGATGGCACAAACATTGACGAAACACCAGGATGACAGTTTCCAGCTCGGACGGGATTCGAACCCAGCTGGAGAGCTCAGAGGTAAGAAGAGTGCAGCAGACCTTTATGCTGACCCAATTATTGTATTGAAAGTTTTGTAATTAATTTGCCCTGGCCGACACATTACCATAGGGAATCGACACATAACTGTTGTTAGATTGGGAAAACAATTCGGGAATGAAACTGTTTGACATTGGAGATGTCTCGTCGCAGAGTTTCAGGTTCTGCTGTGTCGTGACAATATCATCCTGTAATACTACTATACCTAGTTGTGGAGTTAACGTGTGTGATGCCATACTGTGGTCATTTACAGCGGATCATTCCAGTGGTCCAGCAGACGAGCTGGTTGGTTGGAATTTACAAAAGATCACGCTAGGGGGCGTTCCAAAACAGGGCAAATAAAAAGACATTTGTACAAGGTAATCCACATGTCTTGTGATTGGTACAACTATATATATATATATATATATATATATATATATATATATATATATATATATATATACATACACATACAAACAAACACAGCCCATCATTTCGCTGATGGCTATATTAAGGGGGGGTAGAAGAAAGAGGGAGGGAGAGAGAGAAAGGAAGGGGGGAGACAGGAGGGAATGGGGGAGAGAAAGAGAAGGGAGAGGAGGGAGGGGTGAGCGAAGAGAGGTGTGGGAGAGAGGAAGGGGGAAGAAGAGAGGGGGAGGAGGCTTCGGAGGAGGTATGAGGTGAGGGAGTTCTGGACTTGCGTTTGGGAGGGGTACTTGAGGGTGAAATAGTGGCAGGAGGGATTCTCGACATGTGTTTGGTCGTGGGACTTGTGAAAAAAGTGTGGGAGGGGGGTACAGGTTTGAAAAAAATGGGGTACGGTAAAACAGCACATTAATAATAATATATTCATGTCCGGAGATGTCCATGGGGGTGGAGAGGGGAGGAGGATTGCGAGGAGGTAAACATGAGTAGAGGGGGAGAGAAGGCAATGTGATGGAAGGAAAGGCGTGTGAGGGGAAGGGAAGGGAAGGGTAATATAATATGCCAAAACAGCAACATTTTCTTTTTAACCACTGGGTTCTATATAAAACCGGGCAGCATCATCTAAAACCCACGTTATTTACCTGGCAATGGTCTGCCTGCATGCATGCTCGTACATGCAGCGACCTTTACACCCCTCCGGTCGGCTCACTGTAAATCTGATTTGTACATACTACACTCTGGGGAAGACGTTTTAAATTCAAAACTAAACCGTCAGTCTTTAACAGCCCCCTCCCCCACCCCCCCCCCCAATACGCGTTCCTACAACCTCCTCATGGTTCATGCGCATTGTGCATACGCTCCGGCGATATTCTAGTCCTTTGACTCAAACACGTGCATGGATTCTCACTGGAACACTCTATTTTACCCACACCCGCACTGCGTGGCACATCCTGCATGGCTTCGGTGCCGCGGCACGTCCACTCCCCACATGCTGAAGCACATGGTTCACGAGACGGCCATGCAACCTCCACCATGGCACCACAGGCCGGGGTGTGAGTTTGGTTCGTGCACCTGCGAGACTCACACACCACACACATGTATACAAGCATGCAGGTCACAGACCCCCCCTCCCCCCACAGAGAGTCCCTTTACAAATTACAATTTAGCCATTTGTACCACGTCCGTGTGTGGTCTACGTAACTCTTCATGCTTGCACATGCAACGACCTTTGCACCCTCCGGTCGGCTCACTCAGAATCTGATTGGTACACTCTGGGGAAGATGTTATAAATTCAAAGCTAAACCGTTGGTCCTGAGCAGTCACCTTAGCAAAAGGGGGGCGGGAGCAGTGGTAGGGGGAGGGGTGGGGGAGAGAGTGAGAGGAGTGGGAGAAAGGAATAGGAGTGATAGAGAGAGGGATTAGAGTGGGAGAGAGAGAGAGAGAGAGAGAGAGAGAGAGAGAGAGAGAGAGAGAGAGAGAGAGAGAGAGAGAGAGAGAGAGAGAGAGAGAGAGAGAGAGGTGGGAGAGAGAGGGGGAGGGTGGAAGAGGGGAGATTGAAGTGGGGGATAGGGGAGGAGAGTCGAGAAGGAGTTATTCCGGCAGACCGGATGCCCAGTTTAATGTCCATTTGAGAGAAGGCATATGCATTCATGGATCATCCTAGCTGTGAAACACCAGAATGACAGTTTATAGCTGGGTCGGGATTCAAACCCAGGCGAGACAGCTGTGAGCGAGCGTGCATACCTTTCGGCTATCCTGCCGTGATGTGGAGATTCATTGCTTTGTAACTACTGAAAACCTCTGCCACCGACATTTTTTACCTCTGCCACCGACGGTAGATGGAGGTTATGTTTTCACCCCTGTCTGTCTGTCTGTCTGTTTGTATGTTTATGAACAAAATATCAAAAAGTTGTAGATGGATTTGGACGAAATTTGGAGGAGATCTTGGGTATGTGACAAGGATGAAATGATTATATTTTGGTGAAGATCCAAATCCAGATCTGAACCTGAGAATTTTAAAAGTGAATTTCAGTATTGAGAGATCGGGCCAAAAATGACATATACAGTAGCAGGATATCTCAAAAAGATGTAGACGGAATCGGACAAAACTTGGTGGACAGGTTGGGTATGCAAAAACGAAGAAATGACTTGATTTTGATGAAGATTTGAATCTGCATCCGATAATTTTTTAAGTGATCGGGCTAAAACGATATATAGCAGAATATCTAAAAAAGTTATGGACAGAGGATTCGGAAGAAACTTGGTGGACAGGTTGGGTATGTAAAAAGGAAGAAATTATTTGATTTTGGTGAAGATCTGAATCTGCATCCGAGATTTTAAAAAGTGATTCTTCACCATTGAGGGGTCGGGCTAAAACCACACAGAGCAGGATATCTCAAAAAGTTATGGATGAGCTGGTTCGGTGACAAGATGAAGCCGATTAAATTTTCGTTCAGGTCCGAATCCAGATCTGGCCGATCAGTGGGATACAAAACGTAAATTAACTAATCAGACTGGCAGAGGTATGTGCTTTACCGAGTGCCCTTCTAGTTTACTCATTGTAATTATCTGTTATATTTTGCCTTCCTAACTTCCGGAGATGTCCCCACGGAGAACCGAGTCACGGTATTGCCATGGAAGCTTGGAGAGATCGAAGCTTGCAGAGCGCTCGCCAAATAGCTTAAGCAATCAAGCAAGCACTCCAACAAAATGATTGAAGAAACTTAAATAACGAAACATTGATTTTTTTTGTATGTATCCATATATGTTGAAGTGACGGGTCATATAATGAAAGCAGATCACACAAAAATGGGAAATGGGTAAAATAAAATTGCACTCAAATAAGCACTCCAACGAAACAGTTGATAAGGAATGGCTGGCTTGGCAAGCGATAGCAAGCTGAAAGCTGATTGGTAATGGGACACACCCGCACAAAGCAAAGCATCACCAATATCTTAACATTTTCAGATTTCACTCCAGATTTCAACACTTATTTAGTCTGAACGATATCCGATCCTTTAAGCCGAAATCATATTTCGATGATATACTTCAATTAGTCCGTGCGAGTAGATCGTGGAAAATCACATCAAATCATGCATGAAATCGTTCCAAGCTCCTAATTTGAAAATTATAGGACTTACAAAAGCAATGTACACAACGATTCATCGGTATGAAAATGAGGCATTCGATGATGCGAGTGAGGAAAGGGAAAGAGAGCTTTTGAGTGCTTTATCGTTAAGAAACCTTTGCAGTTAAGAAACCGTTGCGGCCTCTTCCAGGTCAAGACATTGTTGAGCAGGTCAAAACAAATAGCAGATTAAGACTCCTGCGAGCGAAAGCAAGGTGACCGAGGATGACGCCGTGAAAAAGGATAATTAAATAAGGCCGTTAATTATCTTCAAAAGGGGTGTTTAAATCAACACAAACACCCAATTTTCATTCATGCACTACCTTGGAGTTTAAAAAGTTTCACGTCATGAGTTTCATGGTTTTGATGGAGGAGACACACATACATATATATATATACAGTATGTATATATGTATATAGGTATATATATATATATATATATATATATATATATATATATATATATATATATATATATATATATATATATATATTAAAATAAATGAATGTCTTAACAGGGAACTTAATCCCATAAAGCCTAAGACACTGGCTGCCACCCTATGGTTCTTTGCCATGCTCTCTCCTTTTAAGTGCTGACAGTCAAGGAAGGAGGCAGCACATACCAGTTGTTAAAAAGTTTTTAGTGTGACTCAGCTGGGATTCGAACTACCGACCTCCCAGACTCAGAGCAGACGCTCTAATTATTACATCACGAAGGGTGGTAAGAATGCTAATTCAAATACATAATTTACACATGATGTAACAAGACATATGGACAACCCTCTGCAGTATCCTTTTTAAAAAGCGGATGCATCTTGGAGATATGGAGAACGTCCACCCCGGTTTCAGAGAAACTAAAATAGATTATTCATTATAATACCGAATTCAACATTTCCAAACGTCGACAATAATGGTCTTCCCAATTGCAGGTCCGTGCTGCTCGAGAAGCTTCTTGGCAAGATTACACTGGGTGATATGGCATTGCCTTCCCAGAGGGAATCAGGGCAGGAATTTGTGATTTGTTAAGGGTCCTGGTGATAACTTTCCTACTTTTCACGAAAGACACCGTGTGATCCTTAATACCAAGCAATTACTGCGAGCAGATGGGACATAAAGCCTCACATCTATCTGAGGGACACGCACTTTGTGATGCAAGGTGCTGCCTGTGAAGCACCAATCTGACAGTTTACAGTCGGAATAAGAATCAAACCCAGACGAAACAGTTCCAAAGGAGGTGTACTATCTCTGCACAATTCTATAGGACCCATTAAATTCAAACCTTCCCCTGCACCCCACACACTCAAACATTCCCCTGCACCCGACACACTCAAACCACCCCCTTAACCCAAACCCCACCTCCCCCACCCAAAGCCTCACTTTCCCCCACAAAGCCTCCCCCCATTCTGTAACATCCCAATGCCCCCGCCCCCCCCCCATTTCTAACTGTGTGGACCTCAAAAATCTGAGGTTTCTGCTCTCTCCTTACAGATCTCTTGATCTAGGCCACTGCCGATGAACCAGACATCATCTGTTTAACAGAATCCCTCCTCACACAAGATCTTCCTGACTCATCAGTGCCTCTCCTTGGTTATTGTCTCATTTGATGGGCCTGAACTACACCCCAGCTGTGGAGTTGCACTTTACATCAAGAACTCAATTTCTCACTGCCCTTATACTGACCTTGCACCTCACAACTCCCAGGAGTACCTCTGACTGCGACTACCCCTTCGCTCCCACCTCTTGTTCATCTGTGTTGTACCGTCCCCCAAACAGTGACGACTCCATCTACATACTGTACCTCTCTCAACAACATGTACAAATTTTAACCACTCATCCCAACTCTCTCTTCCTCATATGTGATCATTTAAATTATCACCATGCAACTTGGCTGGGTGCTGATGCTTCTCTCACCAGCCGCGGCACTTCATCAAAGGACTTCTGTGACTCCATGGAACTGATTCAATCTGTGAACTTTCCCACCCAAATTTCTCCCAATGGCAAATCCTCCCTTCTGGACTTGGTGATGACTAAATTTCCCACAAATGTCTCCTGCTCTTCTTCCACTCCAATTGGTTCATCTGATGATGTGCTTGTGAAAGTGATCATATGCTGGCTATTTTCAGAGAGCTGCCTCAATGCCAGCGAGTCTGGCATTTCACTCAGGCAGATTGGCAGGGGACTGCAAGCAGCCATCTTTCTTCAGAACTTGTCTCCCATAACTACAGCCCCCGATACTTACATCAGCCTGGAAATTATTCCACAGAAACCTGTTCTCTCGTTCTCTCGTTCTCTCGTTCTCTCGTTCTCTCGTTCTCTCGTTCTCTCGTTCTCTCGTTCTCTCGTTCTCTCGTTCTCTCGTTCTCTCGTTCTCTCGTTCTCTCGTTCTCTCGTTCTCTCGTTCTCTCGTTCTCTCGTTCTCTCGTTCTCTCGTTCTCTCGTTCTCTCGTTCTCTCTCTCTCTCTCTCTCTCTCTCTCTCTCTCTCTCTCTCTGATTCATCCCATCTCATCTTCAATTATCCTGCCCTTCTTCTCACCCATGATACAATGAATCATGTGGTGAGGCAGTTGCCCTAAAACAAATTGCCTTCTCTTCCTGGAAGGCAAATCCGACCGAAGGCAATCTCAGTGCTTTCCAAAAAGTCCGCAGCATGTGTGTGTCCACTCTTAGGAGAGCCAGAAAACACCATCTGTCCAACCTAAAGAATGAACATTCAAATGTGTCTCCCTCCTCAAAACCCTGCTGGTGCCTTGTTAAGTCTGTCTCTTGAGAATGCTCCCTTCCATCCCTTCCCTCTCTTCAAATGGCATCACAGCTGACTCCGCTCATGAGAAGGCCGAATGCCTCAGTTCTGTTTGCTTCCTAATCTTGTGTTCCCAACCCCTCACTCTTGGGAGTCATCTTTCCCACTCACCACTAAATGCTCCTGACTCTGTCGATTGCAGTCTGAAGGTTCTCCTGACTCTGTCTGAAGGTTCTTTCAACCCTTGACTCTCACTCTGTTACTGGACCGGATGGCATCAGTTCACGTGTCCTAAAAATCTGCTCTGCTGGTCTTGCACATCATCTCTCTGCCATTTTCACCCTGTTATTTGTGCTCGGTCATCTTCCATCTGCTTGGAATCTGCTAACACCACCGCACTCCATAAAAAGGTGCAAAAACTGATCCTGTTAACTGCAGACCTATCAACTTGCTTCCAATCATCAGCAAGGTCATGGAATCCATCATGACAGTTGATGTGAGAGCCTTCGTTTTCTCCAACAACCTCATGTTGGATCACCGGTTTGGTTTCGGACCAAGTTGCTCCCCATTGACCATGCTGCTTCTGCTCACGCAGCAATGGACGGAGGCCCTCAATGTCACACATGAGTTCAGGGCCATCTTTCGTGATATATCTCATGCTTTTGATAGTCTGGCATCCTGCCTTGTTCTCCAGCCTCTCTGCCTGTGGCATCCAAGGCCAACTCCACACATGGCTTCATGACTTCCTCTACTTTTGTACCCAGCGTGTGGCACGCAGCAGAGTCTTTTTTTGTCTCCTTTCCTTTGGGGCTGAGGTGCTCCAAGGCAGTGTTCTGAGCCCAGTCCTATTCCTCATCTTCATCGGTGATCTTTCTGGCTCTGGAAAATCCTCCTTATCTATTTGCTGATGGCTCTTCCCCGTGCCGTGCCATGCCTAATCCTTCAGACGGGCAGGCTGCAGCCTCTTCCTTCTCTTCAGACCTTGAATAAGTCACAAGCTGGTCAAGCACTTGGAATCTGTCCTTCGGTCTTGACGGGTCTCATGCTCTCATTATCTCTCTCTCTGAGGGGACCGTCTGGCAAACGCACCCCTCCCCCCAACCCCATCTGCTTTCTTGGCAATCTTCTTCAGGAGGTTGAGTGATTCAGACCCTGGGTTTCACTATCAGCCACGATCTTTCTAGGGCAAACCACATCTCAGCATTGGTTTCCCAATGTTAAGAGTCCTTCCTTGGCACTCCTGAACTCCTATCCACACATTGGGCCTTCAGCCACAGTTTGATACTCTGCCTCATATCTTGCTCTGCTTTATGCTGTAGAGGCCAATGCCTTCAAAATTCTTGGAATCTCTCACACTGGGGCTGAGTCTATGGGCCTATCACTTTGCCATTGCGGATGGGTTGGTGGTCTCTGTCTTCTATCACCTTCTTTCTGATCTTGCACCCTCTGTTCTTTCCGTGCTTTGTTCCCCCACCCCCCCCCCAACCCCCAGGTTTCTGCAGGGTTCACATGGTCTGCCATCAACCCTCTTCTGGTAAAACTATCAAAATCCAGGATCACTGCTTACCTCCACTCATTCATTCCGATTTTTCCTGCCTGTGGAACCAACTTCCACATCCTCTTCAATCTCATTCTTCCCTCCAGGTCTTCAAGACAGCTGTTCACCACCTTCTCAGATCATCCCCAATCCAAAACCATGATCTTTTTTACCCTCATTAATCTTTTTTTTTTACCCTTAAAAAACCTATACACAACCAGTCTAGGAACACTGGGGAAGCAAAGAAACCAAAAAATAACTGAGTGGAATGATAAATCAATGGGTGATAATGAAGGAAGAGGATCGTGTGCCTTGTGACTGAATGTGGGCAGGAGATGGTTTAGATCGCTGTTAGCTCAACAAGAGAGGGGCAGTCAAGACTGGCTCATTCCATGTCACAATCTTCAGCATACTATCTGTACTCTGTGCAGGGGCTCAACCCCACTGCCCACCCTGCCAATGACCCAGCTAGTACTTTCCTATCGACATGACTCCATCCTCTCCAGGATACCAGCGAGCCCATGGCTGACACTCCTTACTGACGATTCAAACACCCTCTCCCATTTATAGCTTGGCCGAGTCGCATAGTGTACATTTTACCGAGACCCATGTTGATTCCTGATCCAATATTCTTTCGTTCATGGTACAGCATAATATAATAAATGGGAAAGAAATGGGATGGTTTCCCAAATATGAAATAAGACGGAAAAGAGGGGAACCAGGTGCATGGGACAACTTTGCGGCGTTTAAATAAATAATACCCGACCACTCTTGCATATTTATACGAAGGGTGTGGCACTTTGCTTTTATTCATACAAAGGGTCAATACACTGCTTCCTGTGCATGTATCAATATATTATTATGAAAATTACTTGTGCGTTAATTAGTTAGTTATTGTGTAATGAATGTTAGAATAAGGCGTTTTGTAACCCCATTTTCAGAGAAAGCTCCTTGTTGCCCGACCTAGCCCCTGTGTCTGTCTCTTTTCCCCTCTGTAATTGATGTTCTTAATCCTTCCCCATTGTCGTATTTTCTCACCTTCCACCACTCCAACATTGCGGGTCCATGTGTGCGAGGTTCAGGCGACTCGGTCAACGTGGTGGATCCACGTCTGCGCAGTTTGGCCTGTTAAACCAATGAGGTGGAAGAACGTTTGTGCCTCGAGTTGGTGGTGACCTTGCTTGGGAGCGGGGAGGAAGTGAGGGGAGGGTGGCAGAGGAGGCACGATGCATATAAAAACCAACAGGTAAGAACCAGCAGGCAGCTGGGGTGAGTTAGAGGGTGAGACACCCAGAAAGGTGGCTGGGTGAGTAAGTGTAGACAGCCGGAGAGAACAACCGGGCCAGTACAGGTGCTGGAATCAGTCAAGCCAGTGATTCAGCCCTGCAGTGGAGAAGTTCTATGGCCAGTACCACTTGGAGTCGGTTAAGTCAGCACCCCGAGTTCCAGGCCCGAAGAGAGATGGTGGCATGAGCTTCAGAACCCGCCACACAAGCACAAACCCGAGACAAGCACGCCCACGCTGCACCCATCCGGCATCCTTCAACAGGAAATGCCATCACCAAAACCTCCATCTCACCCATCCAATTCTGTCACTTACGTTGTCTCGTGTCCCTCAAACGATGATGGTCTCATGACCAAAGGGCCACAGACTAAACGACCGAACTGTGAAAACACTGAACCACATTTTTTGTTCACAAGCCGATTTGCATTGCTTTATAACTGCCTTTTCTATGGCTTTGTAGCTGGACTGAGTCACGGGGATTTCGTTTTTCAATATCCCAATACAACTCATAAACCATTTCTACAGCTCCATGATCAACACTCATAACTTTCAGTGACAGTTCAAATCCTCTGAGGTTAAAGAGCAGGTTTTGGGTTGCTGATGACTTCCTGTGATTCGAAGGTTGTAAGCACATTAATAATC
Organism: Eptatretus burgeri; assembly: GCF_056783735.1. Taxonomy (NCBI): domain Eukaryota; kingdom Metazoa; phylum Chordata; class Myxini; order Myxiniformes; family Myxinidae; genus Eptatretus; species Eptatretus burgeri. The sequence continues at coordinate 20,676,856 of NC_140971.1, forward strand.
GTTGGGCATTTATTTTCTTACATTTGAAACTCAAAATATGCTAAAATTAACTTTTAAGTCAAGACTTTTATCAGTGATCGAAAAGCAGACCGGAATTTACCGAATATGCTGTGACGTCACGTTCTCCGAAAACTTCGTGAACATTCGGAAACAGCGTGTGAACGATGGCGAGATGCGAATCAGAGAGTGATTTCAGCGGCGATGAAGTTGAGTGTTTTCATTCCTATATTGCCGTGGACGAGTCGGAGGATGATGGGAATTTATACTATGGAGTTTCTGGTCCTGAGCCATATAAATTTGAGCCAATTGCAAGTGCCAGAAAACGGCCTATTTCGTGTACAAGTGGCAGGACTGACTGCCCGGCAGTTCACACTGACAGACTCCACCAGACAGATTGGTTTGTAGCTTTTCATTTGCTTGTTCGATGCATAAAATAATGTGAAGTTTGATTCGTCTGTGACTTGATATAATAATTTTTAACCCTCCAGTCACTCAAGAGTCAGAAATAGAATGAATCAATAATGGACCCAAATATATTATACACCGTATGCTTGGCGTTGAAGTCTTTCTGACAGCTGAGCTTGACCCCAGCGAAAGTGAATAGTTAGAACAAACCCCAACTTTCAAGAGACTGTTGTGGCATATAAATACCAAAACATGTTTAGCCTCATTGGGAAATATTCTACCAAATTTAGAAAAAAAAGTGGAAAATTGATAAATTTTTTACAATTGAAATGAAATAGCCCAATTTGCTGATGCTGTTAAATAAGTAATTTCATCAACATTAAGTTGATTTGTTGAGAAATTTTTTCATGCTTGTGTTTTTCAGAAAGTTTATTTATGTGTTTTTCCATGTACTCTTTAAGAATGCATTTCAAGGTTTTTTCACTTAAACTTAACAATTGATTCTGTGACAGAGCAGTAGCTGGAGAACTTGTCAACCAACAACTCATATTCACAGAGTGGTGATCAGATGTGTTTATGCCTTCGTAATCCTCGGCTGTGAAATGGTCACCACAAATGACAAGTCTATCCAAAGGGTCCTCTTTACCCGTTTTCTTTGGGGGAAAATTCGCCCGTTTTGTTTGTACAAATGTTATCCACTGCCGGCGAATGTTTGATTCCTTCGGGAATCGGTGGGAGCGATTACCCGTTTTCCAGCCATTTTCGCAAAACATGACGACACACGTACGAGGCATGATGTACAAATATCCAAATAACTTTGTTCTACAATAATTCGAAATAAAAAAGGATAATATAGACAGTTGCAAGCTCAAAAAATGCGAAAGAACGGCCCACTGAACTGGACACTTCTTCAATGAAAGAGTGAGCGTCCGCTTTGTTTTGGAGAACGTGACGACAACATCCATATATGGTACACGGCTGTTTTTTTCAACGGCCTCGAGAAATAATAACTTTGGAGTTAAATTTCATTAATTTCCCAATAGTTAGGCAACCACAATAGTTTGCATCAAACTATTTAATGCACATATAATCATATTGATAAATTTTCAGAACATGTTTGGTGACCCGCAACCTGCTCTTTAATAACCTTCTCAGCTTCTCCTGAGCTATCATAATTCAGACCCCTTGAAGACACCCCACACATAGAGACCCCTGAGTTTACATGCCAGGTTTGGTCAGGATCGGTTCAAACCTGCAGGGCTTATGAATTTAGGAAAAAATAAATAAAAGACCACACTTTATAGCATATTTAGAGAGTGTAGTGTTTTTCTGCACAGATTAGATTAGACCGTAGATGTCCTATTATAGCTGTTTACGTTTTGTGCTGGTGATGCACCTTTCACTATTTTGAAGGACACATGCATTATCCCTTCATTGCTTTTTGAGAGTTCTCGATTCCCTTCTAATAAGTATAAAATTTGATCTTCAAACGCGTGTACCCTCTTTCGGGTGTCGTGGTACAAGCTGCCCGAGATAGACAAAGCAAACTAATTTTGGCGAAACTCCCAAGATACCTTCTAAGAGTAATTTGCAACTAAACTACGTGTCACCTTTTCCAAATATCAGGACAAAATTGTTAACCACATGATGACGAGCTGGGTGCAGCGTGGAGGTGCCACCGTGGATGGGGGATTTAGGTGACGAGTTCAAGGTCTCGTAATCATGAGCATATCACTTCGGGAGATACTGTATATAAAGGGCGTTGTTGGAAGCAAAACCACAGCACTGCGCTCAACCTCGCCCATCGCTGCTGATCTCATCATGGCTCGACGCTGGCTAAGCATCGTTGTTGTCCTCCTTTTGATAACTTCGCTGCTAGCGCATCCTTTGGTGAGTTTCACCCTTTCATAATTAAGCTCTTCCTCCTCTCAGCAATTCAAAAAATGGAATAGGCCATTTTGATTTACATTGTTGCTGCGGTCAATCTGTGCAATGTGGATTATTGATAATATTTTCTCAGATTAATTGTATGCAAGATAATCAGACCCCTTACAACCTTATCACAATAACTTTATGCGTTTTATTATCGAGAAACAACCCTTGAAGTCATACCTAGAGTTGTGTTGTACTTTATGAGGATTGTACTGTGCATTCAGCTGTATTTACAGCCTGTGAATTTGTATGTAACCAAATAAATGCAGTGATTCTCATGCTATATGACATGAGACAAGTGCATGAGTAATGCCACACCTTTTCGACCAAAACCTGTCGAGATCCCCACTGGCCATTACCATAGAGCACCACTCAATGGGAACAAAGTTTGACAAGCTTAAATCAACACCAGTCTCTGACAGTGCAGTTTCAGACTTGGTGATATAACATAATTAAAATGATGGTGTAATGTTCGTTTGCAAGGAATTAAACAATGACTCGTGCTGAAACAGGTAAAGTAAAATATGCAGTCCTGAGCACTCACGAAAACAGTAGTTCGTAACTGATAAGCATAACTGATACCCTCAGATTACAGGTGACCTGAATGGACCTGCTGCACTTTCTGACAGTTGTTCATGCTACTCGTTGATGATTAACTGTACAGTTGCTGCAGTGCACTCAAGTTTATCCAATGGTTCCTGTGAAGGGATAAACAATTAAATAGCTTTAAAGTGTAAACACATGATATACCGTGAGAAGCTATTATAGCAAATCATTGCAAAAGTAGTTAGGAAATCCTAATAATAATAATAATAATAATAACAACCATTGCTTTTACACTGTGAGGTGCAAAGGACTGCAAGGCAGCTTCATTTGGCTAAGGAGTACAATCCCTGGATGGGTTGCCACTCCAACACAAGATACTCAAATGACTTATTACCCCAGTAAGCTGGTACTTGGTACTCTTTTTTTTTGCTGACTTCAGATAGGATGACAAGCTGAATCAACCCACCCAGTGTTGCTTCAACAGTATGACATGGGCTGAAACTCAAGAACATACAATCTTAAACCAGCCACCTTAACCGTTCAGACAACACCAGGCTGAGGAAATCATAATGATCTGCTTTTTTAAAAATCCACTTGAGCAATGAGAATAATGCTGAAACTGGCACAGCTGGCACATGATTAACATGTTATGCTGCCAAACTTGCTATTTCGACAGATATTCCAAATTTCAGGTCAGTTCAAAAGCAAAGCTCCCAACTACATATCAATTTGCAATAGCAGGTTTATGTAAGTTTCTCAACATTAAGACATCCCAAAAATTATAGTCAATGAAACTGTGGTTCATACCATTGACAATTTCCTCCTGCGGAGTCGAGTAGTATTGGATTTTGTTGCTCACTTGCAAAAACTCGTACTATTTTTCAGTGCCATCTTGGGTTAAGTGGAAAAACATAAATTACAAACCAAGTTAATGCTAAATATTAGTCATTTTTTTTAAACATTTAACAGTTTAGATAAATTTATGGGCAATCTGTTAATTCAACATATTGTGTTAAGCAAACACACAATGGAGAAAATAATGACACCACCATGAATTTTAAGGAGGATGAGTCAGCTCTACAGCGTCTCCATTGATACCATGAGCTATGACAGGTGTCCAAATTTTGGCAAACTGTTTATTCTATCAAATATGATTATATCTAGTTCTACAGTCTGTGAAACGGTGATTATGTTTTAACACTAGTTTGATGCTTCGAAGGTTAATGACTGTGGTACGAGTAGAAATAAACGATGCTGATGCTTTGGGATGCTTACAGATGGAGCTTACGGAGGAACAGCGAGGCACACGAGCAATACGGAGGAGAAGACTATCTCCGCTTTGGCGCTCCATTTATAAATGGAGGCTTCAAGGAGAGAAATGCAAAAGCAACTTTGATTGCCTCGACGGCCTTTGCAAGTAAGTTTAAAAAAACAACATTCACAATCGCATAATGTTAACATCCAACACTAGCGCTCCTAAGATGTAATGTCTTATGAACACTAAACTAAAATAGGATTGCACTTGGGCCTATCCACCTTCCCCAATATATATATATATATATATATATATATATATATATATTTATATATATATATATATATATATATATATATATATATATATTCTACACTATATTTTAGTAATCTGAACATTTGAAATTTGAAATTGGCTGTTACATTACGCCATCAGCTAGAAAGCCCATTGAATGGATACTGATCAACAGGTAATCTGCATATTTGTGTTTCAAAGCCAAGGCTAAATATATGAAATAAATAATAATTGAGAGATATAATTTTATAATTACTGCATCCCTTAACTTGAATAACCGTATTCTTTAACTTACAACGTTTTGCCTTTTTCAAGAATAGGAAAAAAATTAGATGCGGAGCAAAATTACACTGATATTTAATCATAAAACAAAACGGATCATTTATGATCGAATATTGTAAATAAACATGATTATCTTATGTGTGTGCAGTTTTAGTGCAGGAAATTTATCACCGAAATCGATCGTAGCATTAGAAGGCAGCTCCTAAAATGATTCATATTCCGACACAGGGGTAAAACTCTCAAATTATTATAACTAGTGCAATCATGACTAATGTGACAAAACAATTTGCAAATCCTACAATAACAGCTTAAAAAAAAAAAAAATATATATATATATATATATATATATATTTATTCACAATGACAATTCCGATGATAATCCTTGGACACAACATCTGCATTTAGAAAAACATATATGATTACGTTTACTCTCAGGCCAAAGTGTTGCTAGGTTAGTTAATAATAGAGCTAATCATTTGAGCAAAAAACAAACAACTTTTTCATGGTACTTTCTGGAAAGTTTATCTAAATACAGTGCAGACTTTGTAATGCACTTATCATAGTACATAGAAACATGCGGTTAATGATTACAGCTGCAAAGGGATCTGTGGTGCGGTGCATGCGAGCACACACACACACACACACACACACACACACACACACACACACACACACACACACACACACACACACACACACACACACACACACACACACACACACACACACACACTCCCCTGTCCCTTCAGGAACAGGCGAGGCTAATAGATACTTTGATATTTGTACACCATAACCGATGTCAGTGCCGTTTGTGAGTGTAGTATATGCATTCCAGTTCAGTTGCAGTCTGTGAAGAACACAAAACCACCAACCACTGATAAAAGCAGTACAAGCTGCTACACCACAGCATCAGTCAGCCTACTTAGGCTTCAGCAATAGAAATTAAAACATTACAATTTAGAGATGAATAAGCCAATAATAAGTGATGAAACCAAAAAGCATTATGATTGATCAGCCAATAAATAATTGACATATATTTTGTACGTGCCGTCGAGGCTTATGGAAGAGCTAGTACGAGTACACTAAACGGATCACGATGCAACGGGACAAAAAGAACAGTGGAGAGGGGGGGGGGGGGGGGGGGGGGGGGAGGCACTAACAGCAAAGTTGAAAGCCAAGATGGAGGAAGATTTGGAAAAACAATTGGTGTGAGGAGGAATAAGGGGCAGGAGATGATGCAAGGATAGACAAGATGGATACAGAAGAGAACTCTTAGGAGGGGGGAAAACTGGAAATTTGGAAGGAGGGATTTGGGTGTGGTGGTGGAGTTAATGAGGGTATAAAAGATCATGGTTTTTGGCAATATGAGATGGTGGTGAACAGCCAGCTTGAACACCTGGAGGGGAGAATGCGATTGAAGAGGATGTGGAAGTTGGTTCCACAAGCGGGGGGGGGGGGGGGGGGGAAAGAGGAACAAGTGAGTGTGAGTGGAGGTGAGCAATATGACTGCAAGCCCAAATATATATATATATATATATATATATATATATATATGTATATATATAAATATATATATATATATATATATATATATATATATATATTAATAACAATATGATAACATCATAAATAATTTATATTGAAAATAATAGATTGATCAGAATAAGTCAATAAACATAGCCAATAAGCGATGAAACCAGTGCGGCAATTGATGGGGGCGTTTAACATGGGGGGGGGGGTCTCACGTATGCGTTACTTGTGAATGTTTGCAGCTGTGGAGGAAGCTGGGTGACTTCCCTTGTGTAGCTTATCTTGACAGAAGAGCAGAGTGGTCACTGGTTTTAATATATATATATATATATATATATATATATATATATATATATATATATATTTTTTTTTTTTTTCATAAAACTGAATGAAGGTGGAGGAGAAGATTATAGAAAGTAAAATTTCCATCTTATTCTTTATCCTTATGTGTTGAACTTTAGCAATATAAATGAAAACTGCACTGGAGAAACACGATGTTCTTGTCCTTAATCATACCCATGACAATAGCAGTTTTGGGAAGAAGAAAAATATGTTGCGGCATGCATGCATCCAGGATTGTTTTGTTTACAAAGACAATTAGGAATGTATTTTATTGTAAAATGTGGTGCCAGTATGCCATCACTTACAGTTTTCGTTTCTGTTCCCTCCAACAGAAGAGGACGTTGTGCTGCATCTCAAGCTCGATCCTAAAGAGTTGCTACCTTAATATTCCCACTGAATATAACTGGAACTTCTCATGAACTAGTCATCTGTAACTTGGAAGTCCACAATGGTGCTTTGTCGTTTTTTTTTTTTGTTTGTTTGCACAATTTTGCAAAAGAATAATGCAAGAATTTAATGGCATCGTGACATGTTGTTTTGGATACTGTGGTGACAAGAGGCTCCACTCACAGGATGCCAATGACCAGGTGTTTGTCGTGCCAATTTACCGAGTTGTCGGGGAGCAATCAGGATATAAATTAAACGATGCAGAGACAAACCATATTTGTTCATTTTATACATTATTTAAACGTGCATTTGTAATAGAATAAACAAGACATTCAGTAACTTCACTTTATTATGTGCCATTTGAATTTTGACACGTGTTCAAGTTTGTGCACAAAGATGTAGTCGTTTATTTGCATTTGTATTGTATGACCACAAGCCCAAATATATATATATATTTTTATTACTATTTAGTTATCCTGTCATTTTGTTTGCTTCACTGGCCAATTGTTTTCTCAGTGTGAGAGTGGATTGCACACAATTAATGTTCCAAATGAGAAGGTGAAATATCCTTCCATAACTTTTTTACTGAGACGATTGCAATGAGAAAGCGGTGATGTCTCTTGTGATTAAAGGGTCGAAACCTCAGTGATGAACGGTTCCTCGATGATTCGAATGGTTATTTAATGTCAATTACAAAGGCCAAAGTATTGTTTTCATTGTAATGATTGAATATTGGTAGATATGGAAGTTTGCCGTATAACAATGAGTGGTTGTTGAAAGTGTTTTTGCGTACAAAAATCGAGGCTCCTGGAAGAGTGAAGGGCAAAAAGGCAATGTAGAAGCAGCAGGGCCATGGTTGGATACAAGCAGGAGATATAATAAACATCAAAAGAGAGAGGGGAAGGGAGGAAACAGTAACCTGAAAGTAAAGGGTTTGTGTTAGCATTGGGGGTGGAAAAGTTTGTAGGTAGGAATGGGCCTCGTGGTCTTCTCGCCCCGACCCCGGGTCTGCAACACTGGTGTTAGGAGTGGGATGACATGAGATCGTACAACATTGCTTGCTTGAATCCCTAGAAGGAATCTCCTCAAGTCGATTCCACAAATGGGAGAATAGGGTAATAAAGAATTGGAGATGTGCTGAAAACTTGGATTTGACGCGATGATCCAGGAGGGGTTACTGGAATAACGAATTGCATCCTGGAGTAGAGAGAGAGAGAGAGAGAGAGAGAGAGAGAGAGAGAGAGAGAGAGAGAGAAAGGAAGAAGAAGAAGAAGAAGAAGAAGAAGAAGAAGAAGAAGAAGAAGAGGAGAAGAGAACGAGAACAGTCCTGTCCTGTCTTCAATGTAAAAGTAATAGTCATTTTACTCTCTCTCTCTCTCTAATTGGATAACCATTGGACTCAACTAAGATTGTGGACCCATAATTGGGAGAGGTTCTAGGTTTGAACAACCCAATGATGGACGATACCCTTCTGATGATTATATATGATGGTCATTGAATCAAATCAGTTACTTAATAAGCTGAAGGAATTCTTCAGCAGTCTCGATGTGAGTGTACGTGTGTGTGTGTGTGTGTGTGTGTGTGTGTGTGTGTGTGTGTGTGTGTGTGTGTGTGTGTGTGTGTGTCACATACAACACAAATAAATAGAAAGGTGAAGTTCCACTATTGTGGAAAGTAAATTAAGAAAAAGATCCTTTCTAAAATAAAACTTTATTAGGTAATCACAATTTCAAAAAAAATCAACAAAAAGTGCATGCTGCAATCGTTTTCACAAATTATCCAGAAGCAGATTCTACACAAATGACTGTGAGCCACCACCAATCTTTCTATTCGGTTTACATGTAATGCTGTACCCAGCACAGCACCATTCTTAATGCAATGTCGTGATTCACTGGTTCGTCCAAGGGCCTCAACCTTGTTATTACAGATGTACAGAAAGGAGGGAAGGGTGTTCAGGCCAGTGCGTGCACGGAGTGTATAATGGCAGTTGGGGTGTGTCGTAGGGGTGGAAATTTTATGGTCAAGATATATTGACAATATATTTGTAGTATGGTCCCCCAAATTTTTGCATATTAAAGCAGACTCGGCAGCACAATGGTTAGAGCATCCTCTCAAGAGTCTGGGAGGTCAGTGGTTTGAACGCTGGCCATCATACCAAAGACTTTAAAATGTCATACCTAAAACATATATATATATATATATATATATATATATATATATATATATATGTAAAACTTGTATATATACATATACACATATATATGTGGTATGTGCTTCTTCATTGCTTGGTGCTCAGCATTTTAAAAAGGATAGACCATGGACAAACAACCAAAGGTTTGCAACACCAGTAGAAGTTTTCATGGGCCTAATGGCCTCTTATGTTGAAGTTCCTTGTGAGGGAACAACACTACTTATTTTATTTTCAGCGTTGAAATCAGCTATATATCGATTCTGGCGACTAACCAATTAACATCATGTATTAGTTTCTCTTCAATGTACTAATCCCATTCTTGCAGAGAAGTTTAACTTATCCACATCCATTTGCAACAATCATCTACATTTCACATTCCCATAATGCTTTAAGAACTTTGTCTCCCTTCCTTTGTCCCAGACTCGCCAGCATACACCAGGAGATAAAAGTTGTAAATTTCTCATCGTTATCTATGTGTAACAGTCTCCCAAGGCAATGGAGTGTGGGGGTTTATGGGTTCAGCCTGCAGTGGCATCCCGAGTAAAAGTTGAAGCATAAACGTGCGTTAAAACATACATTTCAATTAATGTTAAACATTTGAACTTTCACTTTGGGAAAACAAGGAATTATTTGAAAGCATTAAATGAAGTGTGGGTGAATGGGGAGGCTCGAGGAGGGGAAAAGGAGGGGTAGAGAAGGTTGAGTGAGAGATTAGGGATGTTTGTTGATGTTAGATTCAGCATGTTTTCAGTCTACTGCAACATAAAGGCCTCTCGAAACTCCCGTTGGGGAAATTGGCACACCCGCCAAAATTTACAAGTTACAGAGGGTTTTGATAAGAATTTGGAATTTTTTCAGGGTGCCAACAATAACTCGCCAACTCTTCACGAAATACACCATGGGATTTTTAACATCCACTATAACAAGTGCTGGCAGATGGATCATCCAGATTAAAGTCCCTTCTGATGGATGGAATACTCATTCATGCTTTGCCCTGCCTGCAAAACACCAGGATGACAGTTTATAGCTGGGTTGAAGTTCGAATCCAGGTAAGACAGCTCAAAAGTGAGTGCGCATACCTCCAAGCTCTCCTGCCAGCACTTTTAAATATGCCACAGTTGTAACAATTAACTGGATATGCAAAAGGAGGTCAAATTTTGTTTGATCTACTCGAAGCTTTTGTTTCATTAATTATTTGCTTTCCAAAAAAAAATTCTTTTCAGGGAATCCATACCTACCCAATGCACTTTTGTTACTGGAATCGAATACAGTGTTGTTGCGGGAACTGTGATAGGGGACAACGGGTGTAAAATAGACTAGTTATGCCATTAATAAATGTTGAACACAAGTGCGTGGTTTCTGTGTAAAAACGATAGAGCATGTGTCGAAGTTTGCTTGGGAACTGATATTCGTGACCCCTCTCCACTGTTATGTGTCGAAAAGCTTCCCACCGTTCACGTCTCATTAATGCTCTAAATTGTTCCTTTCGTTGCTTTAAATTAATCAGTTCAACAGCTCTGTAAGCCCCAGCAAATCCCCCCAGAAGATGGCAAAAGTATGGCTTTGTAACCGTGCATCAAGGAAAGAGCTGCATCCATGCTGGTAACCACCCAGACCCACTTGGAACCACTCATGACCACGGGTGCAGCGAGAAGATACGAGAGGACAGAAGGGAGGCAAATGAGCGCAGGGTCATGAGGTAATAAAAGCTGAGCAGTGGAGACAGAACGGAAGGATAGTTTGGAATTCAGTGAGAAGAGTTGAGTGAGGACAGGGCAAGCAGTTTGGGATCAGGACAATGGAGTTGAGTTGGATGCAGCAGACCACACGAGAACCGATGATGCTAGATAATTGCGTGTGTGCCAGAAGCTACAGAGCCCGAATGTGATGGCAACAGATACATCGCTCTCTTTTTCTCACCACCAGGCATAAACTACATACAAGCCTCACATGGAGACTTGGTTTCTTTTTCTGTCTTGTGACCTATCCTTGTCTGACTCATTGTGGTGTGACTGATTCAGGTATCACATAAGCCATTGAGATTTATTGTTATGCATGTGTGCATTCCTTGTTCTCCCTATCCCTCTCTGATTTTTCATTATTAATAAATCTGTTTTTTCACCACTGAGTTGTTGACCAAACTCATGGTCGATGGAAATTTGGCCCAAAGTCTTCGTTATGAGGTTTTAAAACTGCAGTGGTTTGTCCTGGGTACATTGCTCGGCACCTATTCTTTCACATGAATGAATCGGCTGTTGGCGACAGATCTCATTAGAGTTTCTGTACATCAGAAACCAAAGATAAGATCTGTTCGGGTTTCCTGGCGGTCGATGTACAGAGGGGCCACAAAGTCCCTATGTACGCAGTTCGAATTTATCTGGATGCTTCTCTTCATTCTCTGAACAAACTTGAATTTTTCTCCATGTTCTTCTGGACATTTTCCATGTTGAGGGTTGGAGGTCGTAAAAGCAGCCCCTGACAGCTGTTTTGAGGTCTTAAACTGTCAAGAATCAGCTATCCTGCTATCTTCAGCTATCCTGTTAAGAATCAGCTATCTTGCAACAAGATGGTGCACCAGCACATTATGCTCTCGCAGTTAGGGAATATCTCGACGACGAATTCAGTGGACAATGGATTGGATGTGTATCTGAGATAGTGTGGCCTCCTCGAAGTCTGGATTTAACAACATGACAACTCACTTTGGGGCCTTGTGAAAGAGGAAATTTCTCATCTCCGCCTAACACCAGCCGTTAGGGGCTGCTTTTATGACCTCCAACCTTCAACATGGAAGATGTCCAGAAGAACATGGATAACTAGAGGGGGAGCACTCGGGAGAGTGCAAAACCTCCACCGCCAATACTGCTGGGTCACTCAAGTGAACCTTATATCTTATTCATTAAATATGTCAACAGTGCTGAAAGTTATAGTTCTTTTCTCCAACATTTTTTTTGGGGGGGGGGGGGTTGTAAATCACTTAAAACATGTAGAAATGCAAAAAAAAAAGAAATCGAAATTTTGTGGAAAAAAAAAGTTGCAAATTTTTTTTTTCTCCAACAATTATTTTTGGTGGGGGGGTTGGAAATCACTTAAAACATGTAGAAATGCAAAAAAAAAACATTTTTTTTCTCTAACAACTTTTTGGGGGAGGGGGTTGGAAATCACTTAAAACATGTAGAAATGCAAAAAAAAAAAATTCTCTAACAATTTTTTTCTCTAACAATTTTTTTTGGGGGGGTTGGAAATCACTTAAACATGTAGAAATGCCCAAAAAAATTCTTTTTTCTTTTTGGGGGGTAACAATTTTTTTTGGGGGGGGGGGGTTGGAAATCACTTAAAACATGTAGAAATACAAAAAAAAAAAATTTTTTTCTCCAACAATTTTTTTTTTTGGGGGGGGGGGTTGGAAATCACTTAAAAACTGTAGAAATGCAAAAAAACATTTTTTTCTCTAAATTTTTTTGGGGGGGTAACAATTTTTTTTTGGGGGGGGGTTGGAAATCACTTAAAACATGTAGAAATGCAAAAAAAAAATTCTCTATTTTTGGGGGGGGGTAACAATTTTTTTTGGCGGGGGGGACCAAGTCCAAAATTTAATGGCATGATCCTTTGACCATAGCTAACCCCCCCACCAAGTTTCGTCGAAATCCGTCGAGGAGTTTTTCCGTAATACTGTTCACGAACAAACAAACAAACAAACAAACAAACAAACAAGCAGTCATAGACTGGTACTTACGAAATCGTCAACTTGACCTCTGACCTTCTCTAATAAAAGCTGTCTCGAGAGAAGGTAGCGACGCAAACCAGAAGTTTCTACGATGATTCTGTACCAAACCATCAAAAATCGAATGTTTTGGATGTTTGACCTCACTGTGACCTTGACCTTTGACCGATTTTGACCAAAATCTAATCAGCGCTAGCCATCACCCTCCTGAATCACGTGGTGTAATTTGACATTGGTAGCTTCTTCCGTTCTCGAGTTATCGTGCCTACAAACAAACAAACAAACAAACAAACAAACAAACAAACAAACAAACAGAAACGGAAGGCATCAATATACTTACAAAATCTTTAGATTTCGTAACAAACAAACAAACAAACAGAAAGGGGTGAAAACAGTAACCTCCATCCATCTTCGAAGATGGCGGAGGTTAAAAATTCAAATTTCTGCAGAGAATGGAGGGAAGCATACAGATAAATGCTAACTAAACTAGAACGGGCACTCAGTAGAGCGCATACCTTCGCCAACGCTACATTTTGCCCACCCCTCCCCCCCCAGAAACCGTTGATTGTGAGGGTATTTAATCCCAGACCACATCTGCCATCTCATATGTGTTATGATGGCTTAAAAACATTAAATGTCCTGCTGTTTGACACTGATTCACGTACATTGTGCAATTTCTGTATGAACTCCCTGACCTTTTTGGATGTCGGTGTCAAGTCAATCTGATGACAACTGGTCACATTATAAGAAATCAGATATTACACATCACAGGATAGGGAATTGAATTCTAAACATTTTGAATCTACTTACATGCAAATTGTATAAGAATTGACCGCGTTATGATAATAAAGGTCGTTGACCCCCCTGACCTTTGACCCAAACCGCGAACAAAGGTAATGACGTCATTGTGTCATATCGTATATCACAAGATTGGGCATTGAATTCACAACATTTTGGCATTGGTTGGATGCAAATTGGATAAAAATCGACGGCACTATGGCAAAATGACGATTTTGACCTTTTCATGACCTCGACCTTGACCTTTGTACTCTTAATTTTGTAATTGGTATTAGAGTGTGGGGAACAAAACAGTCAACATTTTGGTGTTGGTTTCATGCAAATCGGATAAGAATTGACCGTCAGGTCAGGTCAGGTATGGGAGCATGTGCCAGAACAGCACGTCGCTGCGTCCACTTTCCGCCGGTACTCCAGGGGCCTCCGTCTGGCCATCCCCCAGGCAGCCAAAGGGCGGAGGAGCTCCTTGTGAGCCAACGGCCATCCATATCTAGTGCCCAACTGTGTCTGCGGACGTCCTCCTGCAGTTGGGTCACTTCTTATTAGGAGGTTGGTGGCAGGATTTGCACTCCGGCCACCGTAAAACCCTTCATTCCGCAAAACGCAAAAAAATCTGAAAACCCACTCCGTGGGAGTACCTCCTGTGCAGCTTCCCTTCGCAGGGCAGCTCACCGGATGACGGGATTGGGGCAAAGCCTTCGGGACCCCCAATCTTTGATAGGAGGGAAACCACGGGGTAACATCCCTGGGTCAGATTGCGGGAGAGTGTGTCGGAGTGGTGCTGTGGTGTCGTCCACCAGACGGTGGTCTCCTTGGGGTTAACCTGAATTGACCGTGTTATGACTAAAACCGCACATTTTGCAATGTCGTGACCCCCCCCGAAACCTTTGACTCCCAACCGCTAATAAGGGTTATTACGTCATTGTGTCATGTCACATATCACAAGATGGGGCATTGAATTCTGAACATTTTGGCATTAGTTGCATGCAAATTGGATACAAATTGACCGCACTATGGTAAAAAGACGATTTTGACCTTTTCATGACTTTGACCTTTGACCCGATCGCTCCCAAAATCTAATCAAATGGTCCTCGGATAATAACCAATCATCCCACCAAATTTGCTGCGATTCAGTTCAATACTTTTGGAGTTATGCGAATAACAAACAAACAAACAAACACACATATTCACAAATAAATAAATTAATACACAGCGATCAAAACATAACCTTCGCAACAAAGTTTGCGAAGGTAATTATAACTGCGTGCAAAGGGACTTCGTGGCCACTCTGTACAGTCTCTGCGGATCATCCGTCAGTGTCCGGATGGAAGATTTGACCTCGTGTCCACCCCGTGGTCCACCGTTACAGTATTTTGTGTTTGGCCTAAACTTTAACAAATGCAGGGAATGCTCTAATAGTATTGCATTGAACAATGGAGACAGTCCAATGTGTACCTCATACATGAGAAGACATGGCATGAGACTGGTGTGTACATGATATGTGCAGGGGAAGGAAAAGAAAGGGAGAAGGAAGGGGGAAAGGAGTCAAGATTTCCACTATATTTGCAATTAATTGATAGCCCCTTAAAGAAAATGTTCAACTCCAACTTGTGCGCAACAATGATTTCGGGATAGTTGTTCACACTTTATGTGCTGTAAGAAATAAAATTTTACTGCTCGTCCAAATGATGCCATGGCAGGAAAGCATCCTTCGTGCAAATGCCCCAGTTAATTCCCATGGGGATTTAATGAGGTTTTAGCCCAGCGAAAAATCCTCCAACGAGAACTTCAAAATGAGATCCCTTTTAGGGTGGTGACGGCATAGAGTCTGGGTCCACCCATACATCGAGGGCTATTCTCACACATATTAGCAGGGTTTGTCTTTTGACTACCCTCTCAACGTATCCTACCCATAAGCAAAATCTTAGGAATATCAGTTATGTGCAGCATCACTGGATCAGATTGCATCACGATCCAGGGATTTCATTTTGTGCAATTCCATTGGGAATTGGATTTTCCATTGGACCCCATAATAATTCCAGAGAACATTTATTCAAGGGATTGCTAAGAAGTACTGCACTACCCTACCATAAGCAATTCAGGTTGAGGATAATATTGGCTTGTACAGCATTGACCTGACAGTTGCACAATGCTGTTCTCTAACCGAGGTTAAAATGTACAAATGTAATGCATGGCATTGGAGATGGCCTGGGATGGTCTCTGGCAACATGGGAAAGTCCTTTCACTCCTTCCCAGTCATTGAACTTGTTTTGAAGCTCAGTCTTCTTGGCCAACCACCAGTGGGGTGCGCTCGGAATCCTGCAATAGACCAATACATGGCATATGTTACAAAGCCGAACTCATCTAGTGTGCTGCAGATCAATCCTTACGAAAAGTTAACATTATACAGGCACAAATTCTTTAATGATAATCGGATCACAGGTCAAGCAAAACAAGAAAATAACACATAATGTAACTAACGCCTGTGTATGATCAACCAATGCCAACGATGCAGTGCCACATGGAAATGTACAAATACTTTGCCACTGCCAACCAAGCAATGCCAAGACTTGATTTGTGATCAGTGGAATACAGTACAGCTCAGCAAATTGAGTTAACCCAGAGCCTTTATGTGCAGTGAAGTCTGAGAAAAGACATCATGTTCTAAATAATATTTTTTGCTAAACGAACAAATCGACATCATGCACAAAACGGTGAGACATGACATTGATAACGAGAAAGCGTCTCAAAATGCAAAGCTCGTCCACGTCTGCTTTGTACTCAAATTCAATTTGATGAAAACGAGTTTAAAAAAATTAAAATGTACATTTTCATCGTGTGGACTATATACCCACTCCTGATGGGAGCGACAGGAAGGGTGATGTTATTATCCTCTGTGAGGTATATAAATTACAGTAGTCTATCTTCAGTCTGGTAGTCTGTGGTTGGTAGACGCGATATACATAGAATGCCTCAAGGATGTCAGGATTCACCTGATTTCTTTCACTTTAGTGCTAAACAGCAGTCGTGACTGTTTAAAAAGGGAATCATATGTGTTTGTGGTTTATAATATTTTTTTACTTCTGGTAGGCCTCTTCTTATTCCACCTCTTCTTTGTGGAGCTTGCCTCATGAAACGCCATGATAAGCTATTCATACAGGTTAACACGGCGTTTGTTCAAGGAGGAAAAACCCCTCTGGGGGGATGGGGATATTATTAGTATTAATATTGTTTTGTAATAACATTAATGTCACTGGTATTGTTATTACTTTTGCATACCTGCCAACCCTTTTTGAAGGAAAAGTGGTAGGTTGGCGTTGCATGCGTCCCTTGGGGGGTCCGGGGGCATCCCCCCCCCGGAAAATTTTCAAAAAAATGAAGCAAAATGGTGCAATCTCCTGCATTTTGAGACCACAGTTAGCTGAAATATATCAACATATTTTTAGAGTGAAAAAGAGAAAACTTAACATGGTTGATCTACTTACCAATCTTTATTATTTCTAAGACATCATGATCATCAGTCACGTTTCCATAAATTACTCACTGTCCAAGCTCTACATGTATGTGCCCATACGTGTACACAAGAGTTTACATAAACTCACTGATACATCTTTATGAATGAAATGACTGGCCACACAACTATTTATTTTTTTCCAATAACAATTTTCAAATGCGGTATGTCTGACTAATAAAATCGGTATGCATTGGGAGCTATAGCAAATCGGTAGGCTACCGCGCGAATCGGTAGGGTTGGTAGGTACACTTTTGTTATTAGAAGCAGCTTTGGAAAAATTGCCACAATTAACTATCTTAATGAAAATAAAGACCGATTACTGCACCGTTGTCCCAAGAAGTAAGACACACACACACACACACACACACACACACACACACACACACACACACACACACACACACACACACACACACACACACACACACACACACACACACACACACACACACACACACACACACACACACACACACACCCTTCTAATTGAAATCAAACATCAGTGGGTTGACATCTAACATGGGCAGAGGTATATCCAATGATGCAATCACAAACGATTCTACATTCCAGTCTATACCTATTTCATGTCAGATCAGTATGAACAAAAAAAATATCGCTAATTTGTATGACCGCTCAATGTAACTGGATCTTTTGCGAGATTCGTAATTGTCTGAATAAAATACCACATTATGCGTGACTACAAGTCTTAAAGTTCCACATTCCCACATTTATTAGCCCGCGTTGGACTGAGGCCGAAATTTGGGCTGATGGATTTGTCTAAACTTTCATGTCCGTATGTGCGCGTGCGTGCATCCGCAACCATATCTCGGACATGGATAAACCGATTTTATTTGTACTTAGCACAAAGGACAACACATGATGGAATACATATGCACGTCAATTTTTTTCAACATCAGATCCAAGATGGCCAAGTGACGGCCATTTTAGTTGTAAAAACAAAAAAAAAAACAAAAAAAAAAACTCGGTGTCGAATATGTCCTCAACCATTTCTCAGGCATGCATTCACCAATCTTGTTCAAACTTGGCACACATATAAGGAATGATGGCTTAAATAAGTTCGTCATTTTGTTTTGAGATCAAATCCAAGATGGCCGACTGGCAGCCATTTTACTTGTAAAAAAAAACAACTAATGTTGAACGCGTGCTCAACCATTTCTCGGACATGCATTTACTGATTTTTTTTTTTTTTTTGTATACCTTGGTCGAGGCTCGTATGAGAGCTAACACACAACTCACAGCAAGGAGGCATGAGACAAGAGGGGCGGGAGTGGAAGGGACAAAACGGTGGGGAACAGACACATTAGGTGAACTGTGGAAGGGAGAGGGATGGGGATGGGACGGGGAACATGGCGAAGAGAAGATGGACGTTTCAGGGACTTTCAGGAAGGAAAGCAGGAGAAATGAAGGAAGTGGGCTTGGATGGATTATCGGGGGTAGAAAAGATCAAGGATTTGGATGGGGGAGGATAAGAGGTGGTGGTGAACAGCTGTTTTGAAAGCCTGGAGGGAAGAATGGGAAAGAATAGAGTGAGGAAGTTTATTCCAAAGGCGGGAAAAAAGAGGAATGAAAGAGTGAAGATGAGCAGTGATTCGTGATTTTGGTAGTTTTACCAGAAGGGGGTTGTTGGCGGACCTTGAGCGCCCTGTGGAAATGTGGTGGGGACAAATCGCAGAGAGAGCAGGGGGGCAAGGCTGGAGAGGAGTCGGTAGAAGACAGAAAAACCACCGACCAACCTGCGGTGATTGAGTGAGAGGCCCAAGGACTCAGCTTCATTGCGGGAGATGCCAATGATCTTAAATGCCCTGGTTTCGACAGCGTGAAGCCGAGAAAGGTGGGAGGCAGGAGCACCAGCCCAGAGGGGAGAGCAGTACTCCATCAGGCTACGGACAAAAGCTTTGTAAGTGGTCAGGAGCTCAAGAGGGCCGAGGAAGGACTTAGCACGATGGAGGATTCCCAGTCGGCGACTGGCTTTTGAGGCGAGGTTGGAAATGTGGCTTTCCCAGGAAAGGTCATGGCAGATAGTGAGACCCAGAAGCTTGAAAGAAAAGACTTCTTCCAGAGGATTGTTGAGAAAGTGGATGGGGGGGTTTTGTAAACGGTCCTTTCGAAGAGACATAGTGAGAGTGTGAGATTTGTCTGGATTGAAAGACATGTTCCACGTGTTGGACCAGTTTGTGATTTTATCCAGATCTGCAGTGAGCGAAGAAGCTGCTGCTTGCCGGTCTGAGGGATGACAGATGGTACGGCAGAGGGTGGAGTCGTCGGCAAAGAGAAATAGAGGATTTTCCAGAGAGTCGGAGAGATCATTGATGAAAACCAGAAAAAGAACAGGGCCCAGAACGCTACCTTGAGGAACTCCAGCCTGCACAGGAAGAGGGGATGAAAGAACTCCATTTAGGGCCACACGTTGACTGCGACAGGAGAGGAAGTCTGCGAGCCATGAGTGGAGATGGCCTTGAATACCATGGGAAGAGAGTTTGGTGAGTAGTGCAGGGTGCCAGACTGTGTCAAAAGCACGTGATATGTCCAGGGATACGGCTCGGATTTCCTGTCTGGCATTGAGGACCTCCATCCATTGATGGGAGAGCAGAAGCAGCATATCCAGGGTAGAGTGACCTGGTCTGAAACCAAATTGATGATTGGAAATAAAGCCATTGGAGAAGAGGAAGGATTGTTGTTCAAATTTCGCACACACAAACGGAATTATGGCTTACACGTGCATGTCATTTGTTTTTGAGATCAGATACAAGATGGCCGACTGGCGGACATTTTGTGACTTCAACATGTCCCCAACCATTTCTCTGACATGCATGGTCCGATTTTGTTCAAACTTGGCACAAGCACACGACATGATGGTATACAGTACATGTTCCCCTCACTTTATTTTGCGATATTATCAAAGATGGCTGACTAGTAGCCATTTTAGTTGCACTGTGCATAAATATCAGATAGCCCTTTAACTTCACGCAGCAAAATTACTAAAACAATGGGGGCTATGACATTTTGTCTTTTTTACTTGTTTACCATCATATGTCGCCTTCGCTGGAGGTACAAAAGAATGACCATTTGTATTTCTGGTGTAGCAGGTTCACAGTCACCTTCAGTGTAAATTTTAGGGATACACCTGTGAAATTTAATCCAACAGGATGGTGTTCCAAGTGTTGGAATCAGTGCTACAGAGCTTCAAACCGGGTTTGATTCCCGACCAGATTACAAACTATTGGATTGGTCCTTTGCAGCCGAGGCATTGCATCAAGGTGTGTGCTGTCCCACGGATGGACATTGAACTGGGCTTCTAATCTGCTGTCATTAGCTCGTGGACATTTCAGATGCCACTGTGTCATTTGCGAAGAGCAGGTGAGTTATCTCCGACAACCTGAACAAATTAGAAATTCCTGTCACCTTCAATCTAACAACTGGGTCATGAAAAAAACAAGGGCCAAAAATGTGAATTGAAGTCGTTTTAGCAGTACTAACACATTCCCCACAGTGACACACACGCGCACGCGCGCACACACACACACACACACACACACACACACACACACACACACACACACACACACACACACACACACACACACACACACACACACACACACACACACACACACACACACACACACACACACACACACACACACACACACACACACACACAAACACAAACACACACACTCAGGCCTCTGCGGTGACACCACCCTCTGCTTTTACAGTACAAACACAGACTTAACAACACCATTGACAACACCTGCAACCTCTGCTAGGCCACCCCACACATAATATAACACATCATGGAAGATTGTGCAGTCCTGGCTCCATAAGGACAAGAACACACCATAATAGATCTGAGAGATATCTGGGTTGCTCCTGGAAAATTGATAGGCTATTTCCGTGTTGTAGGCCTGTTCGAGCAGAACTGGCCGCTGCTACCAAACAACAACTCATCAATCCCCTCCCCACTAAAAGTCCTCAATCACCATCCCCTCAAAGCATCAACCCCCCCTTTCCAAATCGGTCCCATCTTTACTTCCCCTTCCCCCCCACCCCAACACCCCCACCACCCTTCTTACCCTCCTCCCATTCTTAAAAGCAAATGGGCATTCCCACAACAAAACGGCAGAATATTTAACGCTTTCTGCCCCCTATAATGCTATCACTGACTTCACAGCCCATCACAGTTGTTTGTCCAACGCACTATTTTAAGAGAAAATAGTCGGAAATAATAACAAGGATCTGTGTGACCTCCATGGTAAAAACGCTGCTTTAAAGAAGGCCAAATAGTTATTTGGGCAGTGTTTAAACAAAAGAATGCTGCCTCGATCGCTGAGGCCTATCTTCACAAGGCCTGTGACGCCTATCGGCTCAAAATCCTTTTAACTGTCGCTTTGGTGATTTTACACTGAAGGAAAAACTTATAGGGAGGGCATGGCGATTGTGAATATGACTGACTTAGTTTTGAAGTAATTACCAACATGGTGGCCATCATATATAAATTGTAGGTGAAGTCAGGTGAACTGTCCAACCAATGGGTGGAAGGTGGAACCCAGGAGCACGCGCACACTGCTTCTTTATTAGTAATAGTAGTTGTATTAGTAGTTAAGACATGTGCAATTCAGAATGTTTTATTTTTCTCTTCGAACCAATTGCAAGGGCACTCCAACACTTAAACATTAGTTTTAGTTCTTCTCATAAAAGATGTGAAATAAGTGTGGTAAAGAAATAAATCAGCATTACAAGCATCCCCTTGAAAAATCAGTGCTGCAAACAGTCTCCACCTCCCCTGACCCATTATTCCTCCGTGCCCCCCCCCTCGGTTGTGTCCCTCCACTCCCACTGTTGGTGTATTTCCCCATTTTCCAGTATTCTTAGTCTTCCACGAACCTCAGCTTTGCATACATACAAGTTAAACAACACAAAGAGGGCATCCATTTATTATGTATATAATTGTAAAATTTTTGATTTCAATAACCAACCTCCCCCCTTCCATCCATGTTTTCAGATACCTCGGGATCACAACTTTACCCACGGTCTTCTCTGCTTACTTCAAATGAACCCATTGGACTGCCTGGTTTATTATTCACAGACGGTAAGCTTCATTGCCAAGGTACATAGAAAAAGTGAGGGGCAAGTAAATAAATAAGACTAATTAACAGCAATAATATGTGGCAATGGTGAAAGTACACCGTGAAGAATTGTATAAAAAAAGGCAATCTATGTTCTTATGGCGGCCTTCCCAGAGGGTCTTTACACTTTCTGTAGTCTTATGATCTGATAAGGTAGTTTTTATAAAAAGAATAGGACAGTTATCTGGGATACTTATCTTTTACTGCAGCTTGATGTAATTTTAGTGCTGAAACGGCCAACGATCACTAAGGCCAATTCCGAGCGTTTTCGGTGCCTTAACAGTCCACAGGCATCACAGTTTCATAACTGATCAGTCAATAGCAATGTGTGGGTGAAGAAGTGGCTGAGTGGGTTTTTAAAAGTGTTCTTTATCATGTCTGGAGCGTTCTCCTCCTGGACTACAAAAGACAAGATGGCAAATGTGAGCAAGTCGAGGATGCCCAGTTGGGGGAAGGGGGAGTGGGGGGGGGAGGGGTTCCAGATGGTCCGTTTGGAGAGACATAGTGAGAGTGCAGGATTTGTCTGGATTGAAAGACATGTTCCAAGTGTTGGACCAGTTTGTGATTTTATCCAGATTTGCAGAGAGTGAAGAGGCTGCTGCCTGCCGGTCTTGAGACTCGTCTCATGTGCAGGCCCCAGCAAAGCTTTTTTTGTCTACAATGTCGAAGCTCGTATAAAAGCTAACATACAGAACGTACAATAAGGGGATCAGGAGACAAGAGGGGCAGGAGAGGGAAGCAAAACAGTGGGGAACAGAGACACGAGGAGATTTGTGGAAGGGAGAGGGATAGGGCGGGGTAAACGGGGTCAACAATATGGACACCACAGGGAATTTCAGGTCCTTACACTACAAGGACTTTCAGGAAGGAAAGCAGGGAATTTGAAGGAGGTGGGCTTTGGATGGATTAACGGGGGTAGCAAAGATCATTGTTTTGGATGGGGAAAGATAAGAGATGGTGGTGAACAGCTGTTTTGAAGCCCTGGAGGGAAGAGTGGGATTGAGGAGAGTGTGGGAGTTTGTTCCAAAGGCAGGAAAAAGGAGTAATGAAAGAATGAAGGTGAGCAGTGATTCTTGATTTTTTGTAGTTTTACCGGAAGGGGGTTGCTGGCGGAACTTGAGCGCCCTGAGGAAATATGAGGGTTGGGGGGGGGTGGTGGGAGGACACATCGCAGACAGAGTAGGGGGTGGTGAGGCCAGAGAGAAGATGGTGGAAGGCAGAAAGACCAGTGATCTGCCTGCAGTGAGAAAATGAGAGATCCAAAGACTCAGCCTCATCGCGAGAGAGAGGATTGTTGAGAAAGTACTGTATATGGGGGGGGGGGGGGTTCCAGACATTCCTTTTTGAGAGACATAGTGAGAGTGTGAGATTTGTCAGGATTGAAAGACATGTTCCACGTGTTGGACCAGTTTGTGATTTTATCCAGATCTGCAAAGAGTGAAGAGGCTGCTGCTTGCTGATCTGAGGGATGACAGATGGTATGGCAGAGGGTGGAGTCATCAGGAAAGAGATAAAGAGGATTTTCCAGTCAGAAAGATCATTGATGAAAACTAGAAAAAGAACAGGGCCCAGAACGCTACCTTGAGGAACTCCAGCCTGGACAGGAAGAGGGGATGAGAGAACTCCATGTAGGGCCACACATTGATTGACTGCGACAGGAGAGGAAGTCTGCGAGCCATGAGTGGAGATGGCCTTGGACACGATAGGAAGAGAGTTTGGTGAGTAGTGCAGGGTGCCAGACCGTATTGAAAGCACATGATATTTTTCAGGGATACGGCTCTGATTTCATGTCTGACATTGAGGACCTCCATCCATTGTTGGAAAAGCAGAAGCAGCATATCCAGGGTAGAGTGACCTGGTCTGAATCCAAATTGAAGATCGGAAATCAAGCCATTGGAGAAGAGGAAGGATTTAATGTCTGAAGCGATGATGGATTCCATAACCTTGCTGATGATTGGGAGAAGACTGATTGGTCTGTCATTGCAGGGATCAGTTTTTGCACCTTTTTTATGCACGGTGGTAATGTTTGCTGATTTCCAAGCAGATGGCAGATGACCTTGAGCAAATGAGAGGGTGAATAGAACAGAGAGAGGGTGAGGCAAGAGCAGCAGAGCAGGTTTTTAGGACACGTGGGCTGATGCCGTCTGGACCGGTTGCAGAATCTGAGTCGAGGTTTGACAGCAAGCTCTCCACCTTGTCAGGAGAAAAGGTCACATCATCTAGGAATAGCTGGGTGCAACTGGGTAAGGTGGGTACAGAAAGCGATGGGTTTGGGACACAATATTTCAAAGCAAAGACGGAGTTTAAGCATTCAGCCTTTTTACGTGCAGTATCAGCAGTGCAGCCATTTGAGGTAAGGGAGGGGATGGAGGGGAGCATGCACCAGAAACACATTTGATTAGATGCCACCAGGATTTGGAGGAGGAAGAGAGGTTTGAGAGTTCAGACTTGAGGTTAGGAAGATGTTTTCTGGCTCTCCAGAGGGTAGATACACACTTGTTCTGAGCTTTGTGGAAGGAACTGAGATTGTCTTCATTTGGATTTGTCTTCCATGAGGCGAAGGCAAGTTGTTTCAGGACAACTGCCTTGCCACAAGCTTCAGTGTACCATGGGTGGGAGGAAGGGTAGGACAACTGAAGACAATATGGGATAAATCTGTGCATGAGGGAGAGCAAGTTTCTATGAAAGAATTCCCAGGATGAGATGGTGTCAGAGGAAGTCGAGATGAGAGACCAGTCTCGAAGTTTGATGGCTGCTTGAAGTCCCTGTCAGTCGGCCTGAGTGAAATGCCAGATTCGACGGCACTGAGGGGGTTCTCTAATAACAGTCAGACATGTCTACCTTGCCAAGCAAGTGGTCAGATGAACCGATTGGAGCAGAGGAAGAACAGCAGATATTTTCAGGGAAATTGGTCAAAATCACATCCAGAAGAGATGAAGTACTGTTGGTTGAGATGCGGGTCAGGAAGTTGACAGATTGTGTCAGCCCCAATGAGCCGCAGAAGTCTTTCTGAAGTGCCATGGCAGGTGAGGGAGGTACCCACACCCAGCTAAATGGCATGATGACAGTTGAAGTTTTGGCTCGATGAGGCCATGAAGCACCAGTTATGTTCAAGCAGACATAATGAAAGTTTATTTTAAAGTGTTCTCAAAAATTTGAAATTTGCAAGGCATAAATTAATGCTATTAAATGTATGAAGATGGTGGAAGAAATGAAGTGAGGGTATCCAAAATAAAATATATAAAAAGATCATTGGCAATGGAGCTGATTGGACCCAAAGAATCATTTGTTTTGCTCGCAAGTTGCCCGTGGCCGCAAGGGATTTTAAACTGGGTAGGGATGGAGGGGTCAAAATGCAAATGGCGTTTTCTGTCATCGGGCTGGGAAGCTGTGAGCAACAATTCCCACTTATTACCACATCTGATGCAATTTAAATGTTCTAATATTGGCGGTGTGCTCCATTTGAAACTGTTTGTTCGATATACGTAGATTTTTGATGCCAAGGGTCCACAATAAAAAATTGTATTGGTGTGAAATCCAGTGAACAATTGCAAATTAATAGTAGAATGACACATTCAACTCGATTTGGGGAGAGAGACCAGCAACAACTGCAGTTGGCCATTTAAACCGAGCACGCTATGCCGTAGCATCTCAATATACTTAGAGAGATAAAGCTTCGCAAGTGGACATTGAGATGAATTAACAAGTACGGTTTTACGTACCATACCACCATCACATGTGCATATGTGAAGTAACGAAGTAAAGACAAATGTGGTATGTGACGTCAGTCTTCAGACCAAGCGTACTGCAATTCTGGAGGCATAAACGCTAACCCAAGCTGTGCTGGCTGATCTCATCACATCGCTGGGTCTGTATGGTTCTGCTCAAATGATTGCAGTATACAAACAGACATCGTGCTTGCTTGCAACTTGTGCAAACCTTTTTATCAACTTGTTAAACCGCCTCTGGAGATACGGCTTTGTGGCTGCTCTGCACAAAACGAGTACAGAACACTTTCCTTTTGTATCCCCAGCTATGAACAGTTGTGAGTGATAAGTGAGAGTTCATGGCCAGAGCAGCCATCATGGGTGACAGTCTTGATTAGCATTGAATTAATAATTTGAGCATTTAAAAATGGGATATTATTTAGGGCATAGTTCATATTGCTTCATATTTTAATTTACGGAAAGCGTCCGTAAATGAAAATATAAATAAATGAAAAAAAATAAATGCAGGTGAGCGACCCAAGACAATGAGGAAGCACGGAAATTTTGCGTGCTGATGGACATCGAAGCTGTTACACCAGGAAAACTCACATAACCTTTGGAAAGCATTCGTCGATGAAAATATAAATAAATGAAAAATCAAATGCAACTGAGCGACCTGAGACAATGGGGAAGCACGATTCGACATTGCTTACAATGTGGAAGCATACCCCGCTAATATGATACAAAGGTATCAGGAACAAAATACCTTCTCCATTACCTCCTGCAAACTGAGAAACACATTCTACTGCTACCCGAGATAAGCCAATAAATCCTTGTTGGAGATGATAATATCTGGGACAAAGTGTCATGTGCAAATCTTCAAAGCAATTTCTACGTTCATAAAAAAATTATATCAGTTATATGAATCAGTTATAAATCGTCTTCCTATTTTTACGAATATTGTCCGATTACAGCCTACCGGCACCATTCCAAGATTCACGTAATTCGTGATGGCCTCATTAACGCTCAATGGTATTTTCCTCAAAACGTGCATTATCGTCGGAGTGCGCACAATGCATGCTTGCTTCAGGACGACGACGAGACTTCACCTTTGCCACAAATGTAGAAAACCTTGCCTCTTCCCTCAAGGATTTCAGTAGCAACCTTTATTCTTCCTTGGCAAAATGCATATTGGAAGGGTATTCGATTACTAGTGTCTCCTCCGGGTTAGATATCTGTTCCGACTAGCGCTTCGCAGGCAGGCGTTACATCACGAAGTGCTCTCTAATGCATGTTGAAACCTGGTATCCTGTCTGCTACTGTTAGTTGGTGGACATTAGCGATTCCACGGTGTATATTACAAGGAGTAGGCTAGTTGTCGCTGGAACCCTGAACAGATTTACAAATTCCTGGCACATTCAGTTGAATGTGAAGCCTGGCCCAATCGCTTTGTTAAAGACTTGAGCCAAAAACGTTCCCCAGTTGAAATAATTGGGGCAATTGAAGTAGTAGTAACAGTCATAGTAGTATTAGCGAGTACTTGGCACTATCTGACCTTATACTGATATATATCTCTTGTATATCTATTAGCGAGTACTTGGCATTATCTGACCTTATACTGATATATATATATATATATATATATATATATATATATATATATATATATATATATATATATATATATATATATATATATATATCTACTATAAGAGAGCCGTTTGTGTGTCTGTCTGTCTGTGTCTTCATTTTTCTCGGAGATGGCCAAATGGATCTTCATCAAACTTTCAGAGGTTCATCAATGAGTGCTGGGGAGTGTTTATGCAAAAAAAATTTTTTTTTGATAATTTAGATTTCTTTTAAAGTTGGGATTTTAAATTTGAAATCGCTATACAGTATGGTGCCTAAGCCTTGATAGCTTTGTGAAAGTAAATATTAAATTATTCCTCATTCCATTCCTTAGTGGGTGAAGACAAGTGTTTCAGGCCCTCACAAAAAAATTGAAATATATATATTTTTTGATTTCTACAAAATGCCAACAGGATTAGAACAGCACCGGGCAACGCTGAGTTCCCATGCTTGTGTAATATAAATTAAATATTTAATTTAAAGATAAAGATGGAAGTCTTATAAAAATCCCAACAAGTCCAATAAACATCAATAACTTATGAGGACAAGCTCAGCATGACGACGACAGAAAACCCTGACCAGTGAGCTGAGCCATGTCGAGGGTGCATACCTTTAGGTCGAGGCTCTCCTGGCAGCCCATAGAGGTAAAGGTAGTGCAAGAAGAATGCACCGTTTAAAAAAAAACAAACAAACCCACAATTCCACTGATCATTCACTGTTAATATGACTTACCTCTGAGCTGTCTCACCTACATTCGAATTTGAATCAGTTATAAATCGTCTTCTTGGTTTTTCGCATGCACAGCAATGCATCAACGTGTGTGCCGTCCCTCGGATGGACATTAAACTGGGTGTCCCATAGGCTAGCATTAGTTCGTGAACCTTAAAGATCCCACAGTGTCCTTCGCAAAGAGTAAGCGAGTACCCTTGAACCAATTACAAATCCCTGCTGGACTGTAGTAATAGTAGTAGTAGTAGTAGTAGTAGTAGTAGTAGTAATAGCGGTCTGGTGTTCTTGGAGGTTCCATCAGAAGCAGTTACACTGTTTGCTATCTCCCAGAGCGTGGTTCCTGTCTTGGCTGTAGCTTCTGCACTTTAAACCTATTGAACAGATGGTTCGCATGTTTCATGTGAACAGCCTTCTTCGACTCCAAAGGGCAATCAATTATCTGTATTCTACTGTTAATGTGAGCTCAGTGCTGTCCATGCTTGTTGAATTCCAATCTGTTGTGAATAAAACTATTTAATAAAGCAAAAGCAGCTGATCCCTGCATTCACAAGCCAATGAGCAGCAATCTGTAAATGCATAATTCATCTTTACGCATGAGCTTAGTTAAGAAAATATATTTTCATTTCAATTCAGAAATGTTAATTGTATTACATTAAAAACAATTTTCCTGCTAAAAACTGCAAATAAAACGGTGCTGATTGTGTGCAAAGTAATTCTGTCTGTTGTGAGTCAGGAAAGCAGGAGAATCCCATTTTGGACTTCCTCACTAACCTCAGGTGCATCTGTCAATACAAGACTTACCCTGGATGTGGCCCGAGCATGACGGCAGGCCAGCCAGGCAGCCACCAGTGCGAACAACCCGGCCAGTGCTATGAGGATGTATGGGATGTTGAGGAGCAAGGAGATCTGAAGCTGCAATTGTGCAAGCTCACCTACCGCTTTGGGTTCAAGCTCCATGTTCTGTGGCACATGCGCAACGAGTTTCATCAATACGCACCTAATGATGCACACGGCGGTGCATGGTTAAGGTTGTACATTTTGTTGAAATACAGTCCAGTAAAGTCGACCATAATCAAAGAAGAATGATTATGAGAACTAGTTTTGCTGGTGAAGGCTGCAGTGTCTATCTGGATTGGTGGACAGGTCGACATGCAGAAACTTTGATCGAGGTATGCTAACTGCCAAGGGAGGCAAGGAGAAGCTGATGTTTTGGGCATTGACCCTTCGTCAGAACGAAAAAGGGTTCATGCCTGAAACGTTAACTTCTCCATGCCTCCCTCAGCAGTTGGCATACCTCAATAAAAGTCCTGTTTATTTTATCCATTGTTCGACCAGAATCTAACCCCAACCCCATTTTGCCCTCTGACTGTTTGTGTCCAACTGTGACCCCACTGCCCCAATCAACACATTGCCGTTTTACAATCTGCCACTTCACTCTTCCATGAGCCTCAATTATGAACACAAAAATAAATAACGCGCCCCATAATTATCAATGGGTCACTGGCTACTCCGATATCGTCATCGTGTCACTGGGGATGGGTGGGGGAGCCAATTAAAATACTGACTAATTTGGAGTCAAAAAGGTGTAAATCTGTTCATTTCATTGAAGTCTTACACTTCTCCATACTTTAATTTTATCTCCAAATGTACAGAACTATTGGTTCATGAACTAGTGGAGCAGGCTCTGACCTTCTCCCCATGTGTCACATAAAGTGAAACTTTAATCCAATGGTGAATGTGCAAGGAATACAAATACCCCAGCAAGTGCAAGAAACATCAAACTTCATCAACTTACAGACCAAAGTTCAAACATCTCTAAAAGATAACTTCCAACATTTTTATTGGTTACCTGTACTTTTACAACCTTACAAGTTACCATGTAACAGACGATATGAAAGAGAATCCCCCATTTTTATCTCAACTCTTCCATGTTACTCATATTCTGCTTTTCCTCCAAACCACACAGAACTTTAACACAGGAGGAGGCCATTTGGCCCATCATACCTGTGCTCCATCAATACGATTAATCCAATTCACTAATTTAGTGCCTCCTGGGAGGGTGGGGAGAGGGGGAGAAAAATGGGGGCAGAGGCATGGACATCACCAGGGTGATATAGAAGTCTTCTTCTTGCGCATGGCATCTTAGCTGCTGGGGTAGCTATCATTTCGTGAAAGCACGACTGCGTCGCTGATGCAGTGCCCCTCTACCAGTACACACTGGTACTCATTTTGCCGACCTCAGAAGGATGACAGGCTGAGTCAACCCCCTGGTGTATTCATTCAGCGGCCCAACGAGGCTTGAACTCAGGACCCTGGGATCCCAAGCCGCCACCCTAACCACAAAGCCAACACCAGGCTGATATATAAATATCATATACATTATATATCTACACACTCGCACACAATATATACACAAAAAATGCATTTTTATTTCCAGCCCCCATTACCTCCCTTATTTCCAGCCCCCATTCCCCCCTTCTCTCTCTCTTTGACAGACATCTTCATGAAAGTAACTGGTGGTTTTCAACACTGCACATTGTAAAAGTGCAAATAAGGAGACGATTAAGGAAATTGCCTTAAAAGAGAAGAAAACCAACAGTTAATAAAACGTTTCTTTCCAATGAACTTCCATGCAGGAGGCCATTAGGTCCACCAAAGCCTGCACGACTGGTATTGCCAACATATATATATATATATATATATATATATATATATATATATATATATATATATATATATATATATATATATATATATATATATATATATATATATATATATATATATATATATATATATATATATATATATATACACTGAACAAAAATATAAACGCACCAAGCGATTGTTACTATTTTACCTCGAACTCATTAATACTAAATCTTCACAACAATTTGGTTATAGAATCCATGACAATTGAGCATTAAATTTCAAAGAGTTCCTTGAGAATTCTGGCGACAGTCTTTGTGCTACAACAGCTGACACAACCGAGGTGTCACTGTCAGAGTTCACACAGTCAGTAGCGGGTGTGTCCACCGTTGGTGTCGCGCAGAGCGGTGCATCTCCGGCACATGGACATCACCAGATTATCGATGGTGGCCTGAGGGATGTTTTCCCATTCCTCCTGGAGAGCCACACGGAGCTGGCGGACGTTCTCTGGGACTGCGTAACGTTGTCGTACGCGTCGATCAAGAACGTCCCAAAGGTGCTCGAAGGGCGACATGTCGGGAGAATATGGAGGCCAGTCGAGGACATCAATGTCCTCCTCACCGAGGAAGTCCATGCAGATCCTGGCAACATGGGGGCGAGCATTGTCGTGCTGAAACGTCACATGGTGAAGGCGCACAAACGGCACGACGATGGGTCTGAGTATCTCATCCCTGTACCGCTGCCTGTTCAAGTTGCCTTCAATGAAATGAAGCCGAGTGCGCTCTCCATGGCATATGCCTGCCCACACCATAACACTGGCACCACCGTGTGACACCCGACGAAGGACATTGGCGTCGGTGTAGCGCTCCCCAGCCCGACGCCAGACGCGGAGTCTGCCATCAGCCCGATACAGCTGGAACCGCGACTCATCGGTGAACAGCACTCTCCTCCATCGTGCGAGGGTCCAGCGCAAGTGAACATTGGCCCAGTTCAGTCGGGTCTGACGCCGGACTGCAGTGAGGTCGAGTCCCCGGTGTGGTCGGCGGGCTCAGAGGTTGGCCTCCCTCAAGCGGTTACGCACCGTCTGGGCTGAAATGCGCCTGTTATGCAGCCCGACAGTCTCATCGGCAGTCCTCGTGGCCAGTCGGAGTCGATCCCGGAGATGTTGCAGCCTCATGTGACGATCCTGACCGGCGGTGGTCACACATGGTCGCCGGGCATGTGGGCGGTTCACAGTGCTTCCAGTCTCTCTGAGGCGCGTTCTCAGGCGGCTAATGGTGGAGTGGTGGACATTGAAGTGTGCTGCAACGGCCCGTACTGATGTCCCAGCATTCAGCATGCCAATGGCGTGCTCCCTCAAGATTTGTGACATCTGTTGCATCTTGACATTTGGCACCAGTCCACATTTTGGGGAGGCCTTTTATAGGGCAAGCTATAGGGAGTGTTTGTGTCCTGGTCACGCTCACTGACCATCACTCTGTCAAGCCCCATGGTGCTCATGGGAAGGATTACTCAACGTGTGAGTCCACACACTCAGAGTGGTCAATTTCAATGGGAACATCTGTCTTGAGCAAAACAAAGGAACCATTGCTCAAACATATAATCGGTTTGACCATTTTCCCATAATGGCAATCTTGACTTAGATATTTAGGTTGGTGCGTTTATATTTTTGTTCAGTATAGTATATGGTGCCCCAAAAAAATACAACTTTTAAAATGCTTCGTTTGATCCTAAAAAAGCAATAATTTTGTCACTGATGCTTCATTTCTTGTTGCAGCGACACTGAAGTTTATTTTGATACCAAGCAAGCGCCAGAAAAATGCCAAAAAAAATAAAAAATACCGTACAACAACTTACAAAAATTGTTGAACTTTGGCACCAGACAAAAAGTGTCATACAGGTGCAACGTCTTTACTCAAGACATTCCGGTATCCACTTGCGCCATGCACCAAACGTTCGGACAATAAAGTGCACCATCGCAAAGTTTACCAATGTGGGAACCATCTGTGACCTTCACAAGGGTCACAGTGGTCGGAAGACAACAGGTCGTAGTGAAAAAAATGTGGAAATGGTGAGACAGGCGGTCGTTCAGAGTCCAAAAAAATCGATTCGACGACTTTCTGCCAAGACAAACATTCATAAGAGCACCGTTCAGAGGATCCTTCGCCAAGACATTCATGTCTTTCCATACAAAATTCAAACGGAAACGGTGCTTACTGATCAACAGAAATGCAAACGACTAGACTTTCCAAATTGGTTCTCAGGAAAGTTGGAGGAAGTTGCAGACTTCCTCAAAAAACTTCACATGACGGAGAAATGCCGTGCTCACTTGTCCGGGGAGGTAAACAAGCAAAACTTTTGGTACTGGGGAACTGAAAAATCTGGTAATGCATCAACTGAACTGGTGTCTCAATCTGTTCTCAAAGTCACCATGTGGGTGGCGGTTGGTTGGTATGGGATAATTGGTCCATACTTCTTTGAAGATGACCAGGGACCCACTTGCATGGTAAACCAGAGGAACTATCGCGAAATGATTCAGGAATTCTATCTGCCTGAGCTACGTACTCAGGCCCGAAGGAGAAACAACCTGATCCAGATGAGAACCTAGTGGTTCCAGCAGGATGGGGCACCGCCCCACACAGCCAGGGAAACAAGGCGTTTTCTCAACCAACATTTTGAGGGCAGCTTTATCTCCCTCTACGAAGACGTTGAGTGGCCACCGTATTTCCCTGACCTTACTCCTCCAGACTTCTTCTTGTGGGGGTATCTCAAGGACAGGATCTATGGAAACCCTAGGCCTCAGACTTGATCAGCTGAAGGAAAACATCCACCGAGAAATCAAGAACATTCCTCAGGAAACGTTTCCCAAAGTGATGGAGAACATGACAACGCGTTTGCAGGCAGTGATCGGACAATGTGGAGCCTACGTCGAACATGTGGTCTAAAAGAAAACGACGATTCTATACCAAAATTTAAATTTTGGAGGCAATTTTGACATTGGTACAATAAACTTCAACCTTCCAGCTTTCTACCCAGCCATATATCTTTTTAAAAAATATATGTTATGACCATCCTCTTTGCAGATGAAAAGTTGTATATTTTTTTGGGACACCCTGTATATATATATATATATATATATATATATATATATATATATATATATATATATATATATATATATATATATATATATATATATATATATATATCTTCTTCTTCTTCTTTCGGCTGCTCCCGTTAGGGGTTGCCACAGCGGAGGATCATCCGTATGATCCGCATAGTGATTTGGCAGATGTTTTACGCCGGATGCCCTTCCTGACGCAACCCTGGTCGCCTCTTACGACACAGGGATCCTGCATATATATATATATATATATATATATATATATGTATACATATATATATATGTATATATATGTATACATATATATATATATGTATACATATATATATATATATATATATATATATATATATATATATATATATATGTATACATACATATATATGTATACATATATATATATATATATACATACATATACATATATATATATATATATATATATATATATATATATATATATATATATATATATACATATCTTCTTCTTCTTCTTCTTCTTTCGGCTGCTCCTGTTAGGGGTCGCCACAGCGGATCATCCGTCTGATCCGCATTGCGATTTGGCACATGTTTTACGCCGGATGCCCTTCCTGACGTAACCCTGGTAGCCTCTTACGACACAGGGATAATATATATATATATATATATATATATATATACATATATATATATATATATATATATGTATATATGTATATGTATATATATATATATGTATATATATACACATACATATATATACACATATATATATATATATACAGATATATATATATATATATATATATATATATATATATATATATATATATATATATATATATATATATATATATAGTTGTCTATCTTTCCTCTATCCTTTTAAATGCTGAGCATCATGCGAGGAAACAGTATGTATCATTTCTCAAATCTTTGGTATGACTTGGCTGGGGTTCAAACCACCGACCTTTCAGACAGACTCAGAGCAGACACTCGAACTATAATATTACATCACTGAGTCTTGGTAATTTATTGTTGTTAAATTAAATAATCACCATGCACACCCAAAGTGGCATCACACTATGGCTTATGCACAACATCATTGTATTGCCAAATTAAATGAGTCCAAAGGTTTCTAGAAGTGGGTATGCTCACCCAGGCAGTAAAACTTTGTAGTCCTATCAAGAAAAGTGCATACGCTGCAGCTGCTATCTGGAAATTCTTTACAAGAGCCACATCGTTATTTGGCAACCAACAGCTCATTGCATATGAAGTTAATTAAACCCATCTGTACAATGAAGACTATGGGCTTATGGAGTTAAAAATAACAGAAGGTGCATTGTGGGTCACTGATTTTTCTACATTTGTTTTAAATGTTGCGTAACAATCGTGACACCAGATGTCCACTCAGGTGTCATGGTTGGAGCGTCAGCTCTGAGCCTGGGAATTCAGTGGTTCGAATCCCATCCGAGTCATACCAAAGACTTTAAAATGGTATATGATGCTTCCTTGCTTGATTCTCAGCATGTAAGAGCATAAAGAACAGACAAACAATGCTGTGGAGGTAATGGCAAACCACCCAGTATAACCCTTGCCAAGAAACTGCTTCGGCAGCACCAACGCTCCGTAAAGAGTACTGCACATCATAATCATAATCATCAACATTTAGGACACAATTTAGATCCTGTGTACTCCTCGATGCAGCATATTCAAGTAGCTAAAGGGTAGGAGTTCATCATGTTTCTTAGCCTCATAAACAGAGGGCTGCAGCAGTGAATATCAATCAATGAAGATCTGATATCCTGTGGCAAGAAACAGGATGTTTAAGGACTCAGTCTTCATCCTCAAATACATTTGACGCAGGAAATCCCAGGTCTTCCAAGTTGTGTTGCAAATAAACGATATAAGAGTGCATTCATATTCATACTAATAATAATAATAAAAATAATAATAATCCTAATAATAGTAATAATCATAATAATAAAAAACTCTCCAAGTGTAATATTGTTCAGTATTAATGCCATTATTACAATGAGTATCGTAACTTCAGCATTTTTAAGAATCATGTAAAGAAAGCACAAGACATGTGCAATGCCCAGACATCGGAAGTACAGGAAAAATGGGCAAACTAGACATTCCATAAAGCAAGCAGACAAAGCAGAAAATGTTGAAAGATTACACGTCCATATTATTACAAACAAATACCAATGACCTTGAACCACAAGCAATATTTTTTAAATGTTATTTTCGTTTTCTATTTTCTTTACAGAGGCAACAGTGTATCGTCGAGTTGTCGATGCATTTGAAATCAGTCATAAAGCAATATTGATCACTTTTGAGTGAAAGTTGGGCGTTTTGGGGGACTCACCTCACTGAGAAACATCACAGGAAACACGAGGGTCCTTATGTTTCCCGTTTGCCTGTTGGTGAAACAGAGCAATGGTTAGCTTTCGTGTTGGGAATCTGCTTTGGAATGTACAGGGTGTCCCTGAAATAGGTACCCACTTTATTTGTTGACTCCAACAAGCATGCACAACTTTCTGATTGAAACTTATATGGAGCAGTTAGAGTAAAGTTGGAAGTTTTGTTTAGTACATAACATGTCCACCTTCTCTTTCATTTAATGTTCGTTTACTTATTTTGCGCAGGAGCTGTTCGTGAATTCCTTGATTTAATGGTCCTTCATCAATGGATCAGCATGTTGGACACATTTCTCCCCCCCCCCAAAGATCTTCGGGCCTGACTCCCTGTGAATTTTTTTGTGGAGTTTCATCAAGGACAGAGTTTATGGCACGAGTCCACAGTCCTGGGATGAGCTACGAGATCGCATCACCAATGCTGTTCAGGGCATATCCTGTGCCATCTGTGCAAAGGTTATGGATAATTTCGTTCAATTTTTCCAGAAGTGTATTGAAGGAGAAGCTGGACACGTTGGGTATAAACAAAACCTCAAACATCACTCCAACTGTTCTATATGATTGTTGTATTCAATAAATAAACTAGAAGGACACATTTCAACGTCGCGACGTCGCCAGATATGCCTCCGCCCACATAAAAAAGGTTGTCGAACCACGTGACCGATGACGTCATCAATTCCCCCCCCCCACACAATTCAGCCATAGATGACTCTCAAAATTTTTCATACTGATCAGATAAAGCGTTTGATGTATGCAATTATGATGTCATAACGAAGCCACCTGTGACGTCATCAAAAACAAATTCATATTTGTTTCCCATGGGGAGTACTTGACACGTGCCAAGTTTACTTTTTTTTTCCCTGGAGTGGTTTCAGTATTATCGCTGTTACTGAAAGCCTCACCATATTTCCGAAATTCAATAAGTTTTTCCTTTTTTTCCAACATGGTTGGCACAGGACGTGACCTATGTCATCATAACTATCATTAAAACATTCTACATGAGTCTTCATGGTGAAAATATGGTGAAAGTTTTGTGTCAATCGAATAAGCGGTTGCAGTGAAAACAGAGAAAATTAGCACAAACGGACGTACGTACGTACGTACGTACATACATATGTACAGACGAACAGACGGACAACCTGAAAACATAATGCCTCTGGCGACTTCGTCAGCGGAGGCAGACAAATGGTTACTTATTTAAGGGACATCCCATAGAAGCAATCCTTGAGAATGAAGAAAAATAATATGAATCAGATATCTGCGATCACAAAGTGATCGACAAGGTTAGCATCCCCCAGCGCACACGATGGCCTTATTTCTTTTCGGAATGCCATGTGACCTTTACCTTAAACACTTAGGGATAAAGTATATATTGAGGAAATGTGTCTCCATCTCCAATATATCCAGGAAACTCAACACCATGAAAATCGGAGGAACATTATTCAAGCTCTGATCAAAAAAGTGTTTATTGTTAATTCGGTCACAATCCGAGAAGAGTAGGTCAAGGACACTAATGAAATATCACTAGCACAACTACAGTGCAGGTACACTCGCGTGATGCAAGCAGTCTTTGAAATTCCACATTTGAAAAATTCAGCAACAAGAAAAATAGGGTGTTTTTTTTTTTCAGAGCGCTATTTGACGTTTACCTTTAAATCCTCGGGGTATGATGTAAATGAAGCGTAACTGTACCTTACTCTAGGCTATCTCGAAAGGGCAATTCCAGTCTGAATGGAAAAACCTTTATGGAGTTATGGTGAAAAATGTTAAAATGTCTATTATTGGGTCATGACCTTGAAATGATGTCAGGGTCAAACAAACTATGTCAACTCGCATACCATTTATTCCCATTATTGATGCAAAATTTCATTCTGAAAATCCCAGCCGGATCCAAGATACAGCTCGGACATTGGGAGAAAAAAGAAGAAAAAAAAACCCACCAAAAAACCCCCTAGATGGTAGTTTAGTACTCCGAGGGAGTGTAAGAAACACTGAGATCCCATTAAAAACTTCGGGGCACTAGTTGGAGAAACTCGACACTAGGTATAAGCTTAATAAAAGCATCCCACTATAGGATATGAAGAGGCTTATACCTGTTGTCACTTTAATTACACCTCTACCAATTATCATATTGAGCTGACTGAATAGCTCAAAGGTAACGTACTCACCTTTGAGCTCTTTGGTTTGGGTTCAATTCACAAACTGACGATAAACTGTCATTCGGTTATTTCGTAAGCAGAATGTCGCATCAATGAGTGGTCCTTTGGAAAGGCATTAAGCCGGGTGATCCGTATACTAGCATCTGCTGTTGGACATCAACAGACATCTCATGAAGCCTTTCAAAAAGAGTATGCCATTATGTGCCATTACTGTCACCTCCTGCTTGAACCAACATCACCCTGTAACTAGAGGACCTGTCTAGTGTTGGTTCTCAACCAAATTGGATCAAGTGAACGATAATTATTATTGTCCAAAATGATAATCATCACCATTCATCCATGACCATGCAAGATCTAACTTGGCTTAGAATCAACAGTGAATAATAAACCAGATTGAGTACAAGACCAATTTAACATTCTTCTACCCACCCTCCCCCCCTCCTCCCCCCTTCCTCAAAATATTTCTTCATTCAGCCTCTTGGAGAGAGGTACAGTCTATGGAGCTCCTGGGCCTCATGATCTGTTATACTATTTTTGGTAATATCAAATCTTCAACTTGGCTTCCAAAGCTGACTGCCACCTTGGAATTCCCCACAGGGCCAATCCTTCGTCTGTCATCCTCAACATGCAAGGGCTTCACCT
Organism: Eptatretus burgeri; assembly: GCF_056783735.1. Classification (NCBI taxonomy): domain Eukaryota; kingdom Metazoa; phylum Chordata; class Myxini; order Myxiniformes; family Myxinidae; genus Eptatretus; species Eptatretus burgeri. The sequence goes on from NC_140971.1 coordinate 20,716,232, forward strand.
AAAGCATCATGATATATACTTCCTTGATGGGATAATGCTGTTGCATCCCATCTTTCCCCGCTCGAGGCCATTGAGTCTCAGGCCCTCCATGTTAAAGGCATCTCATAACAGGATCAGGTGGAGTCTCAGGGACTTCTCAACCAGTACTGGCAGGTTGGTCGCCTCGCAGTCTTTTTCCAGCTCCAATCTGGTCTTTTTCCTCCTACGTTCTGTGCTCAATCACTGACCTCTACCCCCATCCCCACACCTCCACCAGGTAACAGGTGTTCCACTCGGAATGCTTAGCTTGTTACATTCCCAAAGTCTGAGCTTAATTGTTCACCTCCATTTGTTTGATCTCTCTCGTCTTGCATATGGAACTGTCTTTCCAAGTTTCTTATCTGATGTTCTTCCTTCCAGGCCTTCAAATCTGCTGTGCAGTGCCACCGAATGCTCTCTCCCATCTTTAACTTGAAGTCATTCTACATCTGTTGAGACTCCCCCAACCCCCCCCCCCTCCCCCGAATCAAATGCAAGTCTTACCTTCATACTCTATGTATTCTTATATTATTGTCCACCTGTTTCCCATTCACCATATTTCATCTGTTGACCCTTTATGCTCTGTAATTATTCTGCTCTTCCATGAGCCATTACATCTGTATAAAAAGCTGGCAGTGTGCACAGCTTTAAATCTGCCTGTTCCTACATTTGATTTTAAATGGGACTGAACCGAAGAGAATAATAAAGAAAACTGCCATCTGGTAGAGCAATAAAATAAGGCAATTAACAGGAGGCTTCAGGTTCCTTCAGCCTGCAGTCATTCAGAAGGGACATTAAGCTGGCTATTTCATCTGCCCGCATATTTGTAGACATTAAAGATCCCATTTACAATAAGTCTTGAAAAGATGAGATCAATTTGATCCCATGATATCTGTTGATCACAGCAGGAATTTTCAGCACATATTGGCCTCCTCTTTTTGAAGGATATCGTGGTATCTTCAACATCCAACAGCAAATGCGAGCAGATGGAAAGCCCCCAGGGACGACACGTTCATACGTGAAATGCCCTGCTCACAAAGCACACTGAGCATGCTAATCAAACCCAGACGACGCAGCTCAAAAGATGAATGCACTACCCCCGAGATATCCTGTTAGCTCGTTCTTGAGATTAGCAATATCAATGTGGTGTGACGTGAGCTGTAGGTACGTACTCAACAAGATGCCATTTCTGTACATGCACGTTCACTTGCAGACGTTTCGCAGCGCGCACAGGGAAACCGATGTACTACAACGGACACAACATACGACAGAACATCGTTTTGACGGAAGCACAAAAATGTGAGATCCCTTCATGTTATCATTATACTTTTCAAGCCATTCCTTTTCCAAACACGGAACTACCAGTTCGTTTATCAGAGATGGACTGTCCCAGGTCAAAAAACCAGTAAAGACCAGTAGCTTACTGGTCAACTGGTACCAGTTGAAAACCAGTAGCCAACTGGTACCAGTAAAGCCAGTTGGTTTCTTACTGGTTTTAATATGGAAATTGGAATAGAGTGATATATTACCAGTTGAAATACATGTATTTAACTAACTGGTATCAACTGGGACCAGTACATTGTAACTGGTATCAACTGGGAGACCAGTACATTGCAACTGGTATCAACTGGGACCAGTACATTGCAACTGGTATCAACTGGATCCAGTAAGACTTTAACTGGTACAAATATGAGCTACTGGTTTTTTCAACTGGGAAATTGGAATTCTGACTGAATTTAACTGGTACCAGTTGAAACCAATAGAGACCAGTTAAAGACCAATTAGAACCAATAGAGACCAGTTGAAAATGTGTACTGGTTTTAACTGGTTTTTCGACCTGGGGTGCAGATACGTGAAGAGAAGAGAGTTAAAGTGCCTGGGAAGTAGAACTCACAGGATGGATATCAATGAACGTTTGATGTTTCTGCTTGTTGGGCTTCAAGCCCTCGACGGAATTCACATATTGTGGATCAGCTTGATAGAAGTGTGGAGAAGACATGATAATGGGTGCTCCTGGTTAAAAACAAAAACAAAACAAAAACATAACAACAACAACAACAACAAAAAAAAACGTGTTATTTTAAAAATTGCACTTTGAAATAGTCTCGCGTGGGCCAGAATAGAGTTTGTAAATTATAATAATCCTCGTGAAGACTTGTACCCTGTTTGCAGACACTGACGTTGAGTACTCCTGAGCCAAGGCAATTTCCAGTCGGAGTACAGAAGCCAGCGTTGGCCGGGTTGGTTGACGCATTGGCAAAAACGGAGGCCGGAGGGGTGAAACGAAAAGCCCACAAGCCAGCCACCGTTAGCTCCTGTTCATAGGTCGCATAGATCGACCTGCAATGAAAGACAAAAAAAAAAGAAACCAAGACTGGCATGACACAATGTTCGATAAAATTAGCATTTTGGAGGCTGGGGGTCAAAGGGGGAATTAATAATGGAGACAACATTTCATTGTAGGATTTTCACTGAATACAAATCATTGGGATCATTTGCCTTTTATTGTAAAATGGAAATAAAAATGCACAACAAAAGTACATACAGTATAATATATTGGTGAGTAGAAAGGAAAATATTTAATTCAGCACTACTCAGAAGTTTTGTTCATTTACGTTGCCCTTGTGTGTTCACATCCTGTCTGGCAATCCTGCTTGCGCTGCAGCAAAGGGCTCGCCCAGGCATGATGGGCTGAATGGCCTCCACCTTTGTTGGATTTCCTTGTTATTCCTTCTGCAACTCTGGGGGTTTGACCCAATCTGTTATCCAGACTTCCCAATCCGGATTTCTACTTCTGGTACGTCCTTCCTCCTGAGCCTAGTAATGACTAACTTTCCATACATTCGCTCTTGTCCCTCTTCTGCCCGTATTGGCTCTTCTGATAACTTTCTTGTCAAGGCCCATATCTCTTCGGATATTGTAGGAAAGGAAACTCAATGATGCAGGTATTGGCTATTCGCACAGGCCAACTGGCAGGGACTTCAATCTGCCCTCTCTCAAAAGGATTGGACCACGATACCCACAGCACCTGACAATTATTCCACCTGGGAATACTTTCACAAAAGCCTACTTTCTCTCATGCACCAGTTTATCCCATCCCATCTGCAGCTATCCTGTCCATCCTCTTGGCGATGGTACATTGAACCGTATCGGAGGCAGTTGCAGTCAAGCAGCTTGCTTTCTCAGCATGGAAATCTAACCCCACTGAGGGCAACTTTTCTTCATTCCGTAATGCTCGCAACAAGTGTGAGTCCGTCCTGAGGCAAGCCAGGAAACATCATCTTGCAAATCCCAAAGCTGAACTCTCAAACCAGCAGTCATGGTGGTGCCTTGTCGAGTTTGTCTTTGGTGTGTGCTCCCTACCATCCAATCCCTAACCTCATACAGCATTACTGGAGAATCTGCCTGAGAAAAGGCAGAATGTCTAAACTCTATCTTTGCCTCCAAATTTTGTGTATCCACCCATCCCATTCTGTCGCCAGTGTAACCCGACATACCCACTGTCTAATTGAATCTGTGTCCTTCTCACCCAAGAAGGTAGAGAAAGTTCTGTCTGACCTTGACCCTACTTCAGTGCCAAGCCTGGATGGCATTAGTGCCCAAGTTCTTGTTTCCGCTCTATATGCCATATTCAGTCTGTCCTTCTGAGGCTGTCTCCCATCTGCATCTCAGTCAGCGAACATCACTCCCAAGCACAAGAAGGGTGAAAGAACAGACCCTACCAGCAAGAGGCCAGTGAGCTTGCTTCCAATTACAAGCAAAATCATGGAATCAATCATTGCTTCAGATGTCATCTTTCCTATTTTCCAACAGCCTGATCTCTGACCATCAGTTTAGATTCCATCCTGGACACTAAACTCTGGACATGCTTCTGCTCCTCTCTTGGCAATGGCTGAATGGCCTCAATGTCAAACAAGAGCTTAGGACTGTCTGTCTGGACATACATTGGGCAAGCGACACAGTCTGGCATCCTGCTTTGCTTGCCAAGCTTTCTGCCTGTGGCATTCAGCTTTCATTCCTGGATTTCTGACTTCCTCCACTCACGCAGGCAATATGTTGCCATCGATGGAACCCTCTCCGCCCCTCACCTCGTGGAAGCTGGAGTTCCCCAAGGTAATGTTTTGGGCCCAGTCTTGTTCGTCATCTATATAAATGACCCCTTCAACGTTCTGGAAAAGCCTCTCCGTTTTTGTAGATGACTTCACATTTTGTATATTCTGCTAGGTAGACGGCAGTTGTATCTCTATCTGCTGATATGGAAATGATTAGACACTAGATTGATAAATGGAACACATCCTTCAATTTGAAAATATCACAGTCTCACCCAATTGCTCTGGAATGATCGTCAAACGAACTCACATATTTCCTTGGTCATCCACTGAAGAGGTTCAGTCTCTTGACCTTCTCGGGCTCCAGGCAATCAGCCATGACCTTTCATGGGCTGACCACATAGCTAAGCTGGCATTCAACTGGACATCCTTGGTTGATCCAAGTCTTCCTTGGAAAATCAGAGATACTCAGTCTCGAGGCCTTTGTCTGTAGCTCAATGGAGTATGGCTCTCCACAATGTGCTGGTGCCCCAGAATGACATCTGTCTCTCCAGGATTTTGTGGAATCTAAAGCTAAAAATATTGGAACCTCCTGTGACAATGCCAAAGACAAAGATTTGTTTCTGTAACATTGTAAGCAGTTGGTGGTCTTCCTGTTTCCTCTCACCTCTTCCTTATTATTATTATTATTATTATTATTATTATTATTATTTGTATACAAAGTCAAGACTCGTGGAAGAGCAAGAAGACTGAACGGGTCAGTATACAGCAGAACAAAAGGAACAGTAGAACGAGGAAGGAAACACCAACAGCAGCATTGAAAGACAAATCACAGGCAGACTTGGACAAATCAGGGATGTGCAACGGAAAGTGGGGTAGGGGAGGATGGACATGGTAGACCACATGCATGCAGAAGCAAACTCTCAGGAATGAAAAAGGGAAAATTTGGAAGGAGGTGGGCTTGGGGTTGGGGAGGGTTAAGAGGGGTATTAAAGATCATGGTTTTCGATGGGGGATGGTGGTGCGATGCTGTTCAGCACCATCTCAGATGATGGTGAACAGCTGTCTTGAAGACCTGGAGGGAAGAGTGAGATTGAAGAGAATGAGGAGGTTGATTCCACAGGAGGGGGGGGGGGAGGAACGAATGAGTGGAGATGAGCAGTGATACTGAATTTTGGGAGTTTTACCAGAAGGGGGTTGATGGTGGACCATGTGAATCCTGCAGAAACCTGGGGGGGGGGGCGAAGGGAAATCAGAGAAAGAGCAGAGCATGCAGACCAGAAAGGGAGCAGTTGAAGACAGAGACACCGTCGACCTGTCGACGATGGGAAAGTGATAGGCCCTTGGACTCAGCCTCATTGCAGGACTTTCCAATGATCTTGAAGGTCCTGGTTTCCATGGCATCAAGATGAGCAAGGTGTGAGGGAGGCATGCCAGCCCATTCTCTGAGCTTTCTGCAACATTGCTCCCTCTGCTGTCTCACTCCTCCAACCCTCCTGATATACTCCTTCTTCTTCTTCTTCTTCTTCTTCTTTCGGCTGCTCCCGTTAGGGGTCGCCACAGCGGATCATCCGTATGATCCGCATAGTGATTTGGCACATGTTTTACGCCGGATGCCCTTCCTGACGCAACCCTGGTCGCCTCTTACCACACAGGGATATGGTACACCTATTTTAACCGGGGTATACACAAGCCCAGTACACTGGTACTCATTTTGCCGACCTCGGAAGGATGGCAGGCTGAGTCAACCCCCTGGTGTATTAATTCAGTGGCCCAACGGGGCTTGAACTCAGGACCTTTTGGATCCCAAGCCGCTGCCCTAACCACTGCGCCAACACCAGGCTCCTCCTGATATACTCCAGGGTGCACATATTCTTCCAGTAACCCCCTTCTAGTATATTTCAAAATCCAGGCTGGCTGCACACCTCAACCCTTTTATTCCTCGTTTCTCCCATCGAGGGAACCACTTTCCAGAGGCTGTTCTGTTTCACTCTTCACTCCAAGGCTTCAAGCAAGCAGTGCACCACCATCTCTTGTCATCCCCAATTCTATCTCATGATCTTTATGACTCCAAATAAGCTTTCCTAACATAACCATTGTAATTCCTAGTTTCAATGCTTCCTCTCCTCTCCCCCCTTCTTTTTATCCTGATCGTTCATTCCCTTGATGTTCATCCCACTGTCAGATCTACCTTGCTCCTCGATGAGCCTCACACCTGTAAAGAAAAAGGAAAATCACCGACTTGTGTACCTGCATTTCCCCCGAATCGTGACCCCCTCCCACATGCAAAGTGGTTGATAACCCCCATTTTCTCCATCCCATGGTACGTCCTATTAATCGAGAGGCACATCCACCACATTCACACCACAACTTCCACAGCATTAACCACATTGTAAAAAGGCCACGGTTGCCATGGGCAGTGTTACAAATCCCTTGCCAGACATAGTTAGACCCACAGAAGTAAAATAAAATCTCTTGGGAGTAAATTATTAAATCCACAATGTTCTTCAAAGTTGCTTTAAAAAAAATTACTACTGCATGAAGCAGCTCTTTCAGCAGTTTCCCAGACTGGTATTGATGTAAACCTTTACCTAACCATTTCAGCAGACTGTACATTATCTTTAGGGGGATGGACTAAGGTCCAGGCTTTGGCAAAGCAATCTTGCTGCCAATCCCATAAAACCCCCTTTGGGCAATCCCTCACGAATAAGTCTCCTGTTCACTATTTGTGAGTGAAATATTAAATTTATAATTCAGATATTAAAGGACATAATCAAAGATCTCCCCACCCCCCCCCCACCCCCTTTCAGGGTATCCCCACAAGGCAAATTGAATGGATATTGTCTGAAAAATTTTAACTAGTGTTAAATTGCTTCACAAATGACATTTGTCTATCCTTATTTCAAAAGAAAACGTTAAAAATCAGTCGACTTGTAGATAGTTGTGGATATATATAACTTCCCATCTCCATTTGGGGTTGACATCATGACAGCAGAAGATTTCCCACGAGGGTGAACACTTTCAAGGCTCACATGTCTCGATAAGCCTCAAGTTTTCCATTGCAGCTCATTATTGTAATAAACGGTGAGTAAATGGGATTTTAAATAATTCAGCATCACATTACAATGCCAAGCGAGCTGATGACCAAGTACAGTTGTGATAATTTGCATTCGGAATCACACTCAGTGAAACTTATAGCTCGTCCCTCTCCCCAGCAACATCGAAAACAAACAACTTCAGTTTGTGGTTCTCAGCTTTCCCGTCCAACTGTCAAGATGACAACACACACTGGTGTCAGGAGTCGGGCATAGTCGTCTGTTCAGGAGTAGGAGTCGTCGTCCAGTCAAGAGTCATCAGATCGAGTCGTCAAGTCTGAAGTCAGACAAGGTCCCAGACAAATGGAGGCTATCTGGGATTATATGGAGCAAAACATCACAACTCTGTCCTGAAAACGTGATCCTAAAAAAAGAAGGTGGATACTTTGAGTATTGGGAGGACTCCATTTCACCTTAAACCTGGAAATAGAGATTACAACAAACAGGAGAAAGCAATTGTTCCAACCGCAGAACTCATGCAGGATGCAATCCTTGGTTTGGAGCTTTCTCAACCCTCATAACTATATCGAGGACTAGCAGAGGTACCTACACCTTGTGCGGAAGGAATTTAGAGTTTAGATATTAGAAGATGATAAGTAATACTCCCTACCGCCGGGTGGCGCTACACGATACACATTTACAGAGAAAATGGGTGTCTTCCCCCATCCCTGAACACCTACCCTGTAGGTTTGAAAATGTTTCCTTGCATCTCCATTTGCCAAGAAGATTCCAACGGTATGCAGTATGATGTGGTTACTACTGGTGGGGCCAATTCTAATCAATGGACAGACAGACAGAAAATACAACTATATACAGGGTGAGTCAAAAGTAGCACCCGATTTCTGTTTTTTTTGGCTATCAGATTATTTCTGAGAAGTCATGTTGTTAATAATTGTCTTGCAGATTATTAATTTTATCCCAGAAAGTGGATCGGCCGCCGCCGTCCGATCTAGTGGCCCACACGCTCCGCAGACCTTACACCTCCAGATTTCTTTCTTTGGGGGCCTTGGGGGGCATTTCTTTCTTTGGAAAGACCTTGTTTATCGTGAAAAGCCTCGTCCCATTCAGGTATTGAAGGCTCAAATCACTGCAAAGTTTGAGGAAATTGATATCGAACTCTGCAGACATGTGTGCTGCTCTGTGCCTGCTCGGCTGCAATTGTGCATCGATCACGAGGGATGGCACTTTGAAAATTGCAAGTGAAACAGCTTGGTACAGTTCCGTAATAATTTTTTCTTGAATAAATGGTTAGATAAATATGTCATTCATTTATTTCTACCTTCTTGGACACTGTAATACAAATGGCAAACAAACAGTCAACTGACAGAAATCGGGTGCTACTTCTGACTCACCCTGTATATACAGTATGTATATGTATATATGGTGTCTCAAAAAAATATACAACTTTTAAAATGCTTCGTTTGATCCTAAAAAAGGAGTAATTTTGTCACTAATGCTTCATTTCTTGTTGCAGAGACCCTGAAGTTTATTTTGATACCAAGCAAGCGCCAGAAAAATGCCAAGCCTGACCGTACAACAACGGACGAAAATTGTTGAACTTTGGTACCAGACGAAAAGTGTCATCCAGGTGCAACGTCTTGACTCGAGACATTTCGGTATCCACTTGCGCCATGCACCAAACTTTCGGACAATTGAGTGCACCATCACAAAGTTTACCAATGTGGGAACCATCTGCGACCTTCACAAGGGTCACAGTGGTCGGAAGAGGACAGGTCGTAGTGATGAAAATGTGGAAATGGTGAGACAGGCGGTCGTTCAGAGTCCAAAAAAATCGATTCGACGACTTTCTGCCAAGACAAACATTCATAAGAGCGCTGTTCAGAGGATCCTTCGCCAAGACATTCATGCCTTTCCAAACAAGGCGTTTTCTCAACCAACATTTTGAGGGCCACTTTATCTCCCTCTACGAAGACGTTGAGTGGCCACAGTATTCCCCTGACCTTACTCCTCCAGACTTCTTCTTGTGGGGGTATCTTAAGGACAGGATCTATGGAAACCCTAGGCCTCAGACTCTTGATCAGCTGAAGGAAAACATCCAACAAGAAATCCAGAACATTCCTCAGGAAACGTTTCCCAAAGTGATGGAGAACATGACAACGCATTTGCAGGCAGTGATCGGACACCGTGGAGCCTACGTCAAACATGTGGTCGAAAAGAAAATGACGATTCTATACCAAAATTGAAATTTTGGTGGCAATTTTGACATTGGTACAATAAACTTCAACTTTTCAGCTTTCTATCCAGCCATATATCTTTAAAAAATATATGTTATGACCATCCTCTTTGCAGATGAAAAGTTGTATATTTTTTGTGACACCCTGTATATGTATATATATATATATATATATCTATCTATCTTCTTCTTCTTCTTCTTCTTCTTTCGGCTGCTCCCGTGAGGGGTCACCACAGCGGATCATCCGTATGATCCGCATAGTGATTTGGCACATGTTTTACACCGGGTGCCCTTCCTGACGCAACCCTGGTCGCCTCTTACGACACGAATATGGTGCACCTATTTTAACCGGGGTATACACCGGCCCAGTACACTGGTACTCATTTTGCCGACATCAGAAGGATGACAGGCTGAGTCAACCCCCTGGTGTATTAATTCAGTGGCCTAACGGGGCTTGAACTCAGGACCTTTTGGATCCCAAGCCACTGCCCTAACCACTGCGCCAACACCAGGCTAATATATATATATATATATATATATATATATATATATATATATATATATATATATATATATATACATATATTTATATTTATATATATACATATATATATATATATAACTCGTATTTATATATATATATATATATATATATATATATATATATATATATATATATATATATATATATATATATATATAACTCGTATTTATATATATATACATATATACATATATATATATATACATATATATATATATATATACACATATACGATATTCGATAAATAGAGGCCGTTAGGAATTGCTTGTTACAATAAACATCTCACCTCAACAAACGTTACACACTGGGATGCAATAACTTTTCATTCCATATTGATTCATGAGTACAGAAGCATTTACATTGCACTGAACCAATGCACTGCCTAATGGTCATTCATAACGAATTTGTGACATGCCCATTATTGTCTTTCTTTGTGCATTTCCATAGTAATTGTCCCCTACCGGTTTCACCAGAGGAGACTATAGGTTTGCTCTCCGTCTGTCTCTGTCTGTCTGTCTGTCTGTCTGTCTGTCCCACCTGTAGTTTTTCTGACTTTTTTCCCCATAGCCTTTCACATATTCAACTGAAACTTGGTACATGGCTTTACTGATAAGTTGCAGAACAAGTTCGAGTTTCAGGGTGTTTCGTAAAATTTTCAGCATTGTTCCCTTTTTAGATTTGGAAAATATCCCATAATATACTGTACACGAGTCGGTGCTGCCGATGCAGTCCACTGGGCTATTGGGCACAATCCTGGACAGGTCAAAGTCATACCAAAGATTTTTAAAAATGGTACGTCTTGCCTTCTTGCTTGATGCTCAGCATTTAAAAAAGGATAGAGAATGGACAAACAACCATAGGTTGGCAATCATAATGTAGGCTTTGATGAGCCTAATGGCTTCATCCTGTGTTGAACAATCCTTGTCAGGTAACTCGTATTTATTTAAGCTACAGTAAATGCAGATGTATGGAAATATTGTTTTTGGCCAATAAATAAAATACCAGCTTTTTTTCTATTAACTTATTTAGAAAACCTAGGAGGTAATTTGGTCCAAGGTGTCTGTGCCATATCCAAATCCAGTTAATGTAATTTATTAACTTACTTATCTTCAATGTGCCAACCCTATTCTTACCATCAGCATTTACATACGTAACATCTACACCTCTTTTACAAATCAACATGCCTATCCCATGTTAACCTCAAAGCAAATAATTCAGTCAGCATACTAAGCACACAATGACCCTTTTTAATCAAGAGATACCATTAGAACTTTAAAGTCCACAAGGGTGTGCTGGGAATAACTCGCTCACTATTCGTCAATAGAGACCATGGGATGTTTAACGTCCACCAATTAAGGAGAGAAAATGGGTTACCCAGCTTCGTGTTGCATCCGAGGGACGGTGCACACCCTGCCTGCGAAGCCTCGATGTGACAGTTTATAGTCAAGTCAGAAATCAAACTCAAACTAACAGCTCAAAGTTAAGTGCGTTACCTCTGCACCATTCCAACAGACTGGGAATTGGGTACAATGGTGGAGCGTGACGTACCAGAAAGAGGCTGCTCACCTGCATAGCTCTGAGTTGAACATATACAAGACATCTTTACGAGAGAGCATCGGACGGAAGCTTGTGCCATCGGTTCCATTGATAGCATTGCAGCTATCGCTTGTCCACCAGGGCAGCGTTCTAACACACAAACGAATGCATGGACATTGTATAACTTGAGAATATATGCCATTGGACATACCAAAAGAAAATTTTCACACAAGTATCAGCACGTCTCTTTTTCCCCAAAAAATGATTAAAAAAAAAAATATCCTGAGCAATCACTACAGGTGTAAGGTGGTCGTAGTTCAAAAATTTATCCAACATCCAAATCACATTGAGGTTTTCTTATCTTTCAATACACACACACAAACAAACATTTTAAGGCTATTTTCCCTGCCAGAGCAGGGGTTAGCCTTGGATGTCCCATGACAATCTTCTATCATGGTTCCCTTTTTGAGGCAATGTTTTTTTTATGGCCAGATTCCCTTCCTGACACCAACCCTTTAACACCTCTTAGAACACACAGGGATACGGTGCACCTATTCGAAACTCGGGCACACACCAGAACATCCCAGCAAGCTAGTTGGTACTCATTTTGCCGACCTCAGAAGGATGACAGGCTGAGTCAACCTCACCTGGTATTAATTCAACAGCCGAGTGGGATTTGAACTCAGGAGCCTCGGATTCCAAGCCCACCACCCGAACCATTAAACTAACACCAGGCTTGGTTCTTTTCTTTCAATATTTCATGTATTTTACAAATTACATATGGATTTTTTTTTACATTGCCACATCTTGGAATACCATGAGTATCGCGCTCATGTACAGTAACATGTGGAAGGTGCATTGTAGGCAGTGCTGCTCTGAGGGCCCCATTTCCCCACAAAAGGGGGCCCCCATATCAGCTTGCAATTTTTTTCAAAGCATCTTGAAAGTCCAGTAGTAAAGTGTAGACACATTATCAATAACATGGCCGAACTTGAGCTTAAGCCCGGGAGTACTTCGGAGAAAGTGTGAAAGCTTTCCGAAGGAAGTTCTGTAAATTCGAGTGAATTTGCTTGCGTAGCAAAAAGGTATTTTGCATACAAGTCTGCAGATGATTTCCGAGCCATAGGAAAAGTTCAAAGTTTAATTTCTCTACTGGATTATTGATGTTTGCTAAAACACACTGGAGAATCGATTCGATCAGTTGAGCTGCGTCTTACAACCATTCAATGTCACACCTATGAAAGCTTTGAGCGATAATGATCTCAGAAAAATCTGTAATGACCTCCATATCCTCCTAACTGATTAAAACTCAAGCAACCTGGAACCTAACTAGCTGCTGGAAGAACTCAAGCTTCTGTACAACTTGGTGCTGGAATGATGTGCTCCACTAGAAACACTGACATAATGATACAACTAGAACGGCACTTGGTAGAGCGCATGTCCCCGCCAAGCTGAACAGTTTACGTATTGTATCCCACTGATAGGACACATCCCAATCCAGATCTTCGTCAAAATCGAACAAATTCATCTTTGTCGCACAGCCAAAATGTCCACCAAGTTCAGTGCGGATCCGTCCACAACTTTTTTGAGATATCGTGCTACATATCGTTTTTGGCCCTATCTCTCAATGGTGAAGGAGGAGGAGATTGGGACCATACTCTGTGCAGAGCGTTGGTGCTGCTTAAGCAATCTCCTTGGCTATTGGACACAATCATGGACGGGTTGCCACTCTGACACAGTATACCAGCATGCTGGCACTCATTTTGCCGACCTCGGAAGGATGACAGACCGAGTTAACTCCACCTGGTATTAATTCAACAGCTGAGCGGGATTTGAACTCAGGACCCGAGGATCCAAAGCCCACCACGCTAACCATTAAGCCAACACCAGGCATAATGGTGAAGAATCACATAAAGAATTCTAGTATCTGGATCTGGGTACAGGATCTTCACCAAGATCTAATCATTTCGTCCTTGTCACAGACCCAACCTGTCCATCAAATTTGGTCCGAGTCCGTCAACAACGTTTTGAAATATCCTGCTCGCAGACAGGCAGACAGACAAGCCGGTAGGCAGACATGGGTAGTCGATCAAGTCGAATTTAGTCGTTTTTCAGCCGTTACTAGCCAACAAAAGCGTCCATAGCAACGGTTCTTTCTCACACATAACTAGGACGTACCATGAACCTACCATACCAGTTTCATGTATATCTGACTCATAGTCTCTGAGATATAACGAACTTCGTTTTTTTAATTGTTTTCGACCAGGGTTCATTCAAAGTCTATCTTCTCCGACAGTTTTCATAGGATCCGGCTGGAAATTTTTTGACAATATGGCTGAATGTACTGCCCACAGTCGGCCATGGCCCGATTTTTGAAAAAAAATAATTTTTGAGATTTTTTATTTTATTTCAAAGGTCCGTTGCTAGGCAACGGATGGGTCCATAGCAACGGTTCTCATTTGCACACAACTAGGTCATGGTATGAACCTACGAACCAAGTTTCATCGAAATCGCCATTGTATTAACGGAGCACTGGACCGAAAAGACATACATACAGACAGACAGACAGACAAACATATCGACGGAAATACTGATAATAAGGGTAGACTAGATTGACGACCCAACGGACAGGGGTGAAAACACAATTATGATGATTTATTTATCCATCAAATCTTACACTATTCCAATTCTTCCAGATGGTGGCCCGCTGTCATTTCACATCATCTTCGATACCCATCCACTTATATATATTTTTGCTAACACTGCCACCTCTTCTTTATCTGAAACTTTTTCCACCGACAATAATCATTTGTGTTTATCTGTATTCCGTCATCCACCTGTTTTTCCCTGTGATAATTTCGGCACATTGACTCAAGCATACCTGCCCCACCCTCCCCATCCACAGTTCAGCTCTTCAATAAGCATCAGCCAATTCATTGTTGGCGAGGTTTACACCGTAGGTGTGGGAGGTGTGAAATTAGGAATCAAGCAAAGATGAGTAGTGAGAATAGGGCTGGCAGGGTGGCCAACACAAATGCACACTCACCTCTGAGCCATCTAGTTTGTGTTTGAATCTCGGCCCAGCTACAAATTGTCATCCTGGTGTCTCGTAGGAAGGGCTAGGAATCAATGTGTGTCCCGTTGTTTGGATGGACATCGATTTGTTAAATTGGGCACCCCATCCCGTCTGTCAGCATTCGTTGGCAGACGTTAAAGATTCCATGGTGTCTTTCACAAAGAGTAGGTGAACTATCGCCGGCACCCGAAGCAAATAAAAAATTCCTGCCCAAAATTTAACAAAGTATTGAATATAAGTGGTCACAAAAGTTTAAGAAAAATGTCATGTGTGAATCTTCCAATGTATGGTCAAAAGCAAGAACAGCTGGTTTTCTCACTTGCCTCATGCCTTTCCACAGCTCAATTCTGGAGAAATTGTAGAAATCTCCTTTTCCACTGTTGAAATCATAACGTCCATCATTACTTCCATTCCTCTGCACACAAAATGGATTTATGGAAATCAAGAACTGACAGGCACATATGAAAGTGGCTTGGTGATGAAGGACACGCATGATGGGAAAACTGGATGTACTGTACAATGCGAATGATAGGATATCTCAAACAATGTGGACTCACCTTTGAGTTGTTCAGTCTGCATATGATTCCTGGCCCAACTACAAAATGTAAGTTCTGACACTTAGCAGGCCAGGTGTTGTATCGATGGGAATGCGTCCTTTGGAGGGTACATTAAGCTAGTCGACCAATCTGGTGGTATTGTGAATGTTAAGGTGAAGGCCATTGTGAAGTCCAGAAATGAAATAGAAACTTTTCTAGCTTACATTCTCAGCTCTGAAAATATTCACAACCTATTTGTGGGCACCCATGATCCTCCGGAGAGGGTTATGGGGGCAATCATAATTCTTCAAATAAGTACAAATCTCTCACCTTGTAAAAAAATCCAAAATGTGTATCTGGAACCAACAAAGGGTCGATTCTATTGAGGAAAACCAGCAGAGGGTCTTCATAGCCCCACAGCAGCTCATGTACTGAATGTGAAGTGAAGAGCGTTTCACTCTTCATTGCAACCAGGAAGGAAAACAAGATATTGACCAGGCTTGGAAGCCCAAACGCCTGCACCTTTTCAATTGCTGCCTGTGTGGTGAGGAAGGGGGGACGGGGGAACAATATGTCTGTGTGTCTGTGTGCCTAATAATTAACTCTGCCAAAGGTGGATGGAGGTTATGTTTTCACCCATGTCTGTTTGTCTGTCTGTTTCTTTGTCTGTGAGAAGGATATCTCAAAAAGTTGTGGATGGATTCGGATGAAATTTTACTTCGTGAGTTTGCCTAAAAGTGTTTCAAAGTACCACATGTACATTGGCATCTTTCGATGACAAATGAATAATTTACATAAATTATCATAAATATGTAGCCTCGGGGAATTAAATCATTTATTTTCAGCACTCAGAAAATATTGCACTGCATAAAGTTTAGAGCTGGTAATTTACACTTTCAAGAAAATACCTGGAAATACATGAAAAATGCATATAATTTGCATAAATTAATATAACAAGGATAAAATATAACCTCAGATAGCTGAATTTAATATTGATTTAGTGTTCTGATGATAAACAGGCAGAAAGCATTTCCTCCACACAGTTTTTGAGCTTGTAAGTTACAATTTCATTAAATATTCATCAATACATGTAATTTGCATAAATTAGCAGAACATGTGAAGGCGTGATTTCATTAAGTGAGTCGAGGATAAATGGGGCTTCTGAGGCAGCCATTCAAATGAATGGGGGAAAAGGGAAAAACTCTCTGACTTAAGCCCAAAATAGGAGACTGATTTCCTCCCCCTCCCCTACAAGCAAATGTTAAATTGAGACTTACTGATTAAAGCACTTCTTTCCTTTTATATTTTCATTCCATTCAAAGAGCGAACCAATGAATATTTGTCCATGTTCTCCTTTAGGGAATAAATTAATTTTCCTATTATATTCACTTTATCTCTTCAAGCATGAAAGAAAGGGCTGTTAGGGTGAGTTTTGTAAAATGGGGAAATGTTTTTAGAACACAGTCGTGCCGTGAAAATGAGGTAGTATTCTGTGCCTTGTCTCTCGTGGTTATATTTTAAATCATCAGAACACAAACAGAACAAAGTTTAGTTAAAAACAGCTTTTAAACGTAGGTTTTATCAAAAATCATTCAAAGCAAGATGTTTCATTTTCGTGTTTTCACCAACAAGCAAGACTTAACGAGTCAGTTTTGAAGTCAGCCAATCTGCCTCGCCCGAACCAAGCCAAAAAAATTCCGAAGTCATTTCCCATGTGGAAACACACCCTGGAAAAACCATTGTTGTGTAATCTCCCATTACGTCATCAAGTTGCTTATTTAAACTGCCTTGCTTATTTAAGTTGCTTATTTAAAGTTGTTATTAACTGACAAGTTGCTTATTTAAAGAATTGGATGAAGCTGAAGTTGGATATTATTTTGAGGTTGATTTAAAATATCCAGAAGAACTTCATCACAAACATAACGACCGACCTTATGCTCCTGATAAAGAAAGTCCAAGAAAACAATGGTTAAGTGATTACCAACGGTCATTCAATATAAAAGGTAAATCTCCAGAAAAACTACTTACTACATTAAATGATAGAGAAAGTTATGTTTTGCATCAAAGGAACTTGAGACAATATTTATCTGCTGGGTTGAGAGTGAGGAAAATTCATTGGATTTTGAAATTTAAACAGAGTCATTGGTTAAAGAAGTATATTGATTTTAATACAAAAAGGAGAACAGAAGCAAAAACAGATTTTGAGAAGGACTTTTATAAATTAATGAATAATGCTGTATTTCGAAAGACGATGGAAAATGTTAGGAATCGACAAAACATAAGACTTGCGACGTCTTGGAAACAGGCTTCAAAGTTAATTAATCGACCAAGTTTTGAACGAGCGGAGGTGTTTTCAGAGAACTTTTGTGCTTTTCATTTGAAAAAAGAGAGTATTGAAATGAATAAACCTATTTATATAGGAACATCAATTCTTGAGTTGTCAAAGTTGTTAATGTATGACTATTAATATAATAATTTAAAATCAAAGTATAAGGATAATGTGTCATTGTTATATATGCATACAGATAGTTTTATGTTAGAAATTAAGACAAGTGATGTATATGAGGATATGATTGATAATATTGATATATATGATACAAGTAATTATAAATCAGGTGATGTGTTGTTTTCATGAAAGAATAAAAGGTTATTGGTAAGTTTAAAGATGAATTGGGTGGGAAGGTCATGAGTGAATTTATAGGATTGAGATCAAAGTCTTATGCTTTTACGTATATTGATAATAATAACATTGAAAGGTGTGATAAGAAGCTAAAGGGAATAAAGAAAAATATAATCAAGGAAACAATAAACATTAAACATTATTACAACTGTTTAACCTTAAAGAAGGAAGAGTACAGAAAAAATCAATACAATAAGAAGTTATAAACATCAATTATATACAAAAGAGATAAATAAGAAAGCATTTGGAGCTTTTGATGATAAAAGATATATTTTAGAGAATGGAATCAATCGTCTCCCTTATGGTTATAAGTATAAGTGTTAAGATATTGGGTTGGGAATTTTAAAAGGCTTCCGCCGTCTTTTTACTGATTTATAAATGATAGAATCAAGCAATAACCAAACCAAAGAGTGGAGATGTAATCAGCCTTGGTATTTAAATGGGAAACATAAAGAATGTGAGAAATATCAAATAAGTTTTATTGAAGAAATAACTGTGGTAAAAGTAGATAAAACAAATAAGCAGATAAATTTAATTATAAATAATATGGAGGATGTAAATAAAAAATATATCCTTGAATGGACTGAAAACTTTGATGGTTATCAATTAAACAATGGAAAAACAATTTACTGCAATCTCAAAATGATATGTGGCTCAGGAGGTGGTCAAATAAGAGCATTAAGAGAAGTTTATCATTTCATCTCAGCTCAACAAAGAACCAAGAACCAAGTTCCAAAGTAATCTTTGTGAATATACTCAATGGTGATGAATGTAATAGGAAAATTAAGTTATTCCCCAAAGTAGAACATGGACAAATATTCAATGGTTCGCTCTTTGAATGGAATGAAAACTTAAAAAGAAAGAAGTGCTTTAATCAGTAAGTCTCAATTTAACATTTGCTTGTATGGGAGGGGGAGGAAATCAGTCTCACTTTTACATTTGTTTGTATGGGAGGAGGAGGAAATCAGTCTCCTATGTTGGGCTTTTGGGGCTTAAGTCAGAGAGTTTTTTCCCTTTTCCACCATTCATTTGAATGGCTGCCTCAGAAGCCCCATTTATCCTCTACTTAAGTGGCACCGATCAAAAAATTAAAGCTACAGGTCTACCGAGCACCTGGAGAAAGTTTTGTGTTGTTGTGCGCTCTGTCCCCATAACTCGAAAATATGGGTCTAAGCTGCCCGACTATGAGTTTTGTGTTCTTCTTTTGTATACAAAAGTCGAGGCTCTTGGAAGAGTGAGATGATGGAGCATAGAAAGACAAGCGCATGTTGGATGACCCATCCAGGTGGGGCAGCGCTGAGAGTGGAGCAATGAGATAACAACTGGGCACAAACAAGGGAATGGATCAACAGCAAAATAAGAGAACAAAGGGAAGGAAACATAGTGACCTGTGAACAAATGCAGTGGGTTGGGGTATGGGTAAGGAAAAGGGGATTAATGCCGGTAAATATATATATATATATATATATATATATATATATATATATATATATATATATATATATATATATATCATGGGTTTGAATGGAGGATGACTTGAGGTCATGGTATACAACTAGCTGGAAAGCCAGGAGGAAAGAGTGGGATTGAACTGACCGAGGTAGGCGGTTGCACAAGTGGCAGGGAAGAGGAACAAAGATATCGAGGTGAGTGGACAACCAGGATTCCTAAAGTTTCACAAGGAAGAAGTTACTAGAAGAGCAAATGTTCTCCTGGAAGAAATGGAAAGGGTCAAAGGGATGAAATACAAGAGTACAAGACCAGAAAATCGGTGGTAAAAACAGGCCACCGATCTGTTTGCAATGAGAGAGCTGATTCTTTCTCTGAAATAACAATTATTTTTAAAGCTTTGGCTTCCAGGAAAACCAGAAAAGAAAGGTGTGACCAAAAGTGTGAAGGGAACTAACCAATATGGGAGACCAATATGCCATTAAGCAATGAACAAAAGTCTTGTATGATATAAGAAGTTCAAACCAAGGAAGGACTTAGTATAATGAAGGATGCCCAGTATATAATGGCTTTGGACAACAGATGTGAGATATAGTACGCCTCAGAGGGATCGTTTGTGATGGTGATGTTCAATAGTTCAAGAAAATGAAGCTCTTGCAATGATTGATCATGGAAATAGAGAGGTGGGTTTGCTAGATGGATAAAATGACGTATTCCAAGTATAAGACCAGCATCTGATTATTTTAGGTTTGCAAAAAGGGAAACATTTCCTGTGAGACATCAATGGGATGTAGGATCATAAAATAAAATGTGGTCATTTGCAAATAAGAAAAAGTTTCCAGAGCATCAAAGATGTCGTATACTGTATGTTTATGAGGAACACAACTGGGCCCAAAATGCTGTTTTTGGAGGGGAGCAATTTTGGGGCATCTCTCAAGCCCTTACTGTGAGAGAAGGTAAATGGATTCCATTGAGAGTAACCCGCTGGCAGCAGCAAGCCATAGTAGAAAGCTACGCAAACAGAGCAACGTGCCAGATTGTGTCACGTATCTGAGCTATGCCTAAACATAGCTCTGAGCTCTTATTTGAAATTCAAAGCCATGTCATCTTGGCCCATCACTGAGGCAGTGTAGGCTGGTCAATCCCTGCCATACCCTGTTGGGTGAAAAGGTCACAGTGTTCAGAAGGCGGTCGGTAGAAGGAGATAATATTGTAATACAGAGGGATTGGTTGGGTACACGAGGTTGGCGGTAAACAACGAATTTAATTAATTTGGCCATATCTTGAGGACAGTCACCTGTAAAGCCATTTGAGGTGAGGGAGGGGATGGAGGGGGTCACAGTGGCATACATCAGAAAAGTACTTAAGAAGATGTCACCAGCATTTTGTGGAAGGAGACAAGTTGTGGAGTTTAGCCTTAATAGTTGGAAGATAATGTTTGCTGGCTTGTCTGAGGATGGATACTTCTTGCTAGCCTTGAGAAATGATCCAAAGTTGTCAGCAGTCAGGTTAGCCTTTCATAGTGAGAAAGCTAGCTGCGTGATAGCCATTGCCTCACCACAGCATTCAGTATACCAGAGACAAAAGATTAGATATGATAGCTGCTGGTGAGATTGGGTAAATCTGTGCACGCGAAAGAAAGACAGCAGGTTTGGTGAAAGCATTCCGAGGCTGACTCGATATTGGATGCAGAAGAAATGGAAGACCAATCCTTTTGTGAGAGGGCAGAATGAAGTACCTGCCATTTGGCCAAGAGAATATCAAAACTCTACGAAGGTGTGGTAACTAACACCAACCAGAGATTTGTACTTTCAAAAGAACATGGTCAGAGGAGCCAAGCAGGCTGGAGGAGCAACAGGAGAGGTTGGCTGGAAAGTTATCATCAGTTGCAGAGATCCAGGTTGGGAATTTCACAGATTGGGTCAAATCGATGGAGTCACAGAAGGACGTGATTGTTGTGAAAACTGCCTACCAACCAGCAAGCAAGGTGGCATTTAAAATCACCACTGGTGTCGGAAGGGAGGCTATTAGTTGGTCTATGTCACTGTAAAGATTGGTGTATCTGGAATCTTCATCGTTCTGTGGATGGCGCATCATGCAGACAAACATTAGGTGGTTGTGCAGAGGAAAAAACAGTAAACTGGAAGTAAGAGGATTGATTTAAATTGGTTAAAGGGGGAAGTGAAGATTGCAGGGAGAACTGGAAGTAAGAGGGTTGAGTGCCGGGGGAAGCTTACAGTACCGTTGGCGATTGCTTTGTGATCACAGATACCTAGGTTGTCGTTGTCGTTAGAGAAGTCGAAATGTGCACAAAGAGCTGAATTAAATAGAAGGAATGGTTTAACAGAATGACAGGGGCACAAAAGGAAAAAAAAGCATACAAAAAAGTACAGCTGAAAGCTGCTTGTTGTAATATGCATATTTGTCTTTTTTGTCTACATAATATATATATATATATATATATATATATATATATATATATGTATATATATATATATATATATATATATATATATATATATGTATATATAATACATACTTTTTTGTCTACATACAAGCTCAAAAATGAACCTTTTCTCTTTTAAAAGAAAAATAAACACTCAATAAACAAAAACTTCTAATATCATTGTATGTGCTTACCACCAGAGGGACATTCAACATCATAATTTTGTCTTCCATAGGACTGCCAACTGACAGTTCTGGTATCCAGTTGTATGTGTGGACGAGAGTTGCTGACACAGTGTTGTTCTCGTGAAAGATCACATTTTGTCGCGAAAGTCGTTCTCTATGAACAAGACGATGAAAAATACAAAGCAGAAAATATACTTCCAGGTGTTTATTCATTTAATTAGCTGCTACAATTGTACAAGTGAAACAAAACGACTGTTTTTATATCAAACCAATTGCTCATTATTATAATAAATGGTGAAAGTGCAATAACTGAGGAAAGGAAAGGAAAGGAAAAGGGAAAAGGAATGGAAGATTAAAAAAATTGGCAAAAAGGAAACTGTATTCAAGCATGAAACAACCAAAAAGTAAATGGACAAACCTATAGGTGTATGGTCCACGTTGTTGCAGCACCGGGCGCTCCCCTGCCAGCACCTCACGGGGGTTTACGCAATGAAATAGGTATACCTCAAATTCCACCATTGCTGGGATTTCTTTCCAGTTCTTGAATGCTTTTGAGTTTGGCTTCAACACCATTCGCTGAAAATCACATAAGACTTGTTTTTGGAAAAAAAAGTATTTGCTTGGAAACTGAAGGGGTGCGTAAGCTCAGTAGCTACAGTACTGAATCAGAAAATATCACCACAAAAGGAATTCTTGTAAAAATGGTGGCTTTTACAAAAGTAGTTAAATTATGTTTAATTAGACAGCTGAACTGAATTATGGGGATACATCAGCCAAAAGCACAATTTTTTTCCTGGGTGTCATTTATATCAACAGCATTAATTTTACCATCGGTGCCATGAAATCTGTAATTCACGACTATGAGTAAAATGATAATTTATGCAAATTATTTGCATTTTAAGCAGATTCTTTGGTAATTTAACAGCGAAGTATATTGGTAGCTGTTTTTTTATGTGCATCTGTATGTTTGGCACAGATAAATAGTATTGCAATGTTAATTTTAAATTGATGGATGTTGTCTGAGTTTATGCTAATGCATGCATTTAATTGCATATTCAATCTCATTCTAATGATTTCATTAGCAGCTTTGCTTTTTTGAACTGGGTGTGTTTGTTCTATTCAGAGCCTTCATATTGCAAGCTTTGCTTTTAGATTAGTTAATTTCAAATGCCATTTTAATGTAAATTTATGCAAATTTAATGTAAATGTATGGTATTTTGCTGACATTTCAATATCAAGTGATTATACGATACATGCATTACTGATAAACAAAATGGGGATAATAGATCTAAGATTGGTAGCCTAAACTTATACACACAGGATAACTTCCCTCCAATATTGATATGAGCTGCTCTTTTGATACATGATAAAACATACAAATTAATTTCCATCAACTTTTCCATGATATAAATATCTATTAAAAAACAAGTATTTGCAGGATTTGCAAATTCAACATCTCATGAAAAGTGTATTCAAGTGCTATCAAAGGGGTGAAGTATAACGACCCACTCACATCACTCACCTGTGAATGGAGGGAATACCCAATTAGCTCTCACCGAATCAATTAAACCGAGGTGGCTCGGATTATATAAATAAATCGACTCCTCCCATGCTCTTCGAGCTGAAGAAGTTGCATAAAGCATCCAAGAAAGGCTACCCAAGGTAAACCCTTTTCTGTTTCAAACGCTTCCCTGAGTTCCTCCACAGCTGTAAAGACATTCACAAATAGAACACACATGAGAATCCCAATGCTACACACCCCCTCAGCTGCCGGACCAGTTTCATTGCTTATTGGCAAATCATCAGCGACAGCGCAGAAAGAAATGCATACCAACGAGACTTCCAAGCATTTACCACATGCAAATGCCAAAAGCAAGCATGTACCACATGCAAAAACAAATGTCGCATTTGCACGTGGTACATGCTTGGGAGCCTTGTTGGTATGCATTTCTGTCTGCGCCGTCGCTGATAATTTGCCAATAAGCGATGAAACTGAAACTGGTCCGGCAGCTGAGGGGGTGTATAGCATTGGGATAATCATGTGTGTACTATTTGTGAACGTCTTTACAGCTGTGAAGGAACTCTGGGAAGCATTTGAAACAGCAAAGGGTTTACCTTGGTAGCCTCATCAGCTGGAATAGCATGGGAGGAGTCAATTTTTATGTATGTAATTTTTACATATATATATATATATATATATATATATATATATATATATATATATACACACATATATATATGACTATGTCCAATGGATATCGGGGGAATGCTCGTCACTCTCTACATGTTTCGATTTACCTGCCGATCACATCACCTGCCTTCTGGTTGAATGGTTTGCATTAGTGGGAACAATCGTCTGGTAGCAGATGGATGGTTGTTCTTTGCAGATTATGCGGTTTTTCTGTGTGAGACATAATCCACGGCGATGCTAATCATAATGGTCAGGAGGTGCGTCTGATGTTTAAACGACGAATGTGGTCATCGTTGATTAGATATTTATTGGTATGCCATTCTGATGAGGGAAAACAAGCCTGAAATCTGCAAAGGCAGCTCCGTTTTATGTTTAACTGATGTTGACCATGTAATCATTGTCTGTTGGACAGATTCACCCAGCAGAAGATTCCGGATTGGAGGTGACGCTTTGGTGTAGGACTATCTCCAATGGAGATTGGGGGAGTGTTTGTCACATTCCACATGTTTCGATTTACCCGCCGATCACATCACCTGCATTCTGGTTGAATGGTTTGCATCAGCTAGAACAATCGTCTGAGTGGTAGACGGACGGTTGTTTTTGGGGGGGATTATGCGGTTTTACTGTGTGACACATAATCCACTGTGATGCTCACCATTAGAGTCAGGACGTGCATCTGATGTATGTATATATATATATATATATGTATATATATATATATATATATATATATATATGAGTACCAGTATACTGGGCCGGTGTATACCCCGGTTAAAATAGGTATACCATATCCCTGGGTCGTAAGAGGCGACCAGGGTTGCGTCAGGAAGGGCATCCGGCGTAAAACATGTGCCAAATCACTATGCGGATCATACGGATGATCCGCTGTGGCGACCCCGAACGGGAGCAGCCGAAAGAAGAAGAAGAAGATATATATATATATATATATATATATATATATATATATATATATATATATATATATATATATATATATACACATACACATATACACATATACACATATACACATATACACATATACACATATACACATATACACATATATACACATATATACACATTTATTTATTGTTATGATTATGGGGGTAGATGGAAGAATCGAATAGGGAATAGCATTGTGTAGAGTTGCGTGGTCCGTGGATGAGTCGAAAGCATCTTGATGTAGTCAGGAGGGAATCTATGAGCTGAAGTGTTACGTGTCACCACACGGGGTGGTGTGGTGTTAATTAGCTTTGGGAGTAAGAATAAGTTCCCCAGTACATGATTGCGCTCTGTGAATTTTCCATATGTTTTTATGGTTCAAGATCGGCAATAAAGGTGGGGAACGCGTCCCTGAAACCACAACAAATGGGTAGAAAGCCCCGCTTTCAAAGGTTGACAACAAGCGAAGTCACGCCCCGAAGGACGACTGATGGACGTGATGTCAGCAGCTAGCCGAGCAGGAGAAGCCCCGCCTTCCCTGGCTTCGTGGGAGCAGGCCACGCCCCGGAGGCAGAGGATAAAACAGGACAGAGAGAAGTGGAGTGATGAAGGGGAGCTTGTGCATTTTAAGAGGATTCTTGTGGCACATTTTGAGAGGTGAAAGAAAGGGAGCACACAGGAGAGGTTACGCATTTTAAGAGGAAGAAGGAGTTGGCTTGGCAGTTTGGGAGAGCCGTGATCAGAGTGGAGGCACAAGGTGCATTGTTTGGAGAGGTGAGAGCAGAGGTTGAGCACATACCGAAGAGGACAACATGGCCATTGAATCCGTGTTTAGGCGGTTTGGCTCATGTGGGGAAGTAGGATGCTGGCCTTTTGCTTCTGGTTGGGTCGATGAGGATGAGCAGAGTGCACGAAGCCGTTACACTGGGGCTTTGAGCATTGATGTGGAGTGCCACTCGCGGATTGCCCAGCGTGCATTCGTCCCTCTATGAGCGCCCTGTGCTGTGTTCCTCCCCATGCTCCTCCCTGTACTCCTCCTGGGTGGATCGCCTCTCCGCCATTACGCCCCGTTAATGCGAGCGCATTAATCCCCAAGTCTCGGTTATAGCCTTCAAGGGAGAGGTTTTGCCATCCATCCAGGTAGGGTTTTAACCCCCTGAACACGACAAAGCTTAATAAGTGATGCACTGAGGAGGGTGGGCTGTTCGGTCATTCAGGCAGAAGGGGACGCTGATGTGGATATTTGCATTATTTGGCCCTAAAACTGATTTACAGGTGAAATAATATGGGACTGGTGCCTTCGATCATGATTGTTGGCCGCCATCTTTGATTTACAGATTTGATGGACCAAGTCATAAATCCAATGGCACCAATGAATTGCTTGACCCTTAAAACCATAGGTTAGATACCAAAATTATAGTTCTACACAAAATAATAAGGAAGCTACAGCCACCTTCCTGATTTTCAGGGTCAGTGGCGGCCATCTTGGAACTGACCCAGTTTTAACCCACTTCTGGTGGTCAGATTTTGGGAGACTTTTTTCTGTCGTTTAAAACACACAGTAGGTAGAAAAATAAAACACTGAAAAGCCTTTTGTTAATATTTGTTGAGAGTCTTATGATACATTGACCTGTCTATTTCAGCATGACAACGACCTGAAGCACACAGCCAAAGCGACATTGAAGTTGCGAAGGAACAAAAAGATAAATGGCCTTGAGTGACCCAGTCAGAGCCCCGACGTAAATCCAAGCGAAAATCAGTTGCATGACTTGAAGATTGCTGTTCATCAACGCTCACCACAAAACTTGACTGAGCTTGAACAGTTTTGTACAGAAGAATGGGCAAATATTGCCCAATCAAGGTGTGCAAAGTTGGTAGAGACCAATACTAACAGACTCAGAGCTGTAATTGCTTTCAAAGGTTCTTCCACAAAGTATTAACTCAAGGGGGGGTGGACACTTATCCAACCAAGATATTCTAGTTTTGTATTTTTATTTAATTTTCTGAAATTTGTAGAATTTGTTTTTCACTTGGAAGTTGTGGGTAGTGTGGAGGAAAAGTTTATATTAATGTATTTTAAATTGTAACAAATGAAGTTTCAGAAATGTAACTTTTATGCTGCAAGTTGAATTGGCTGTCATTTCTGGCCAAAAGACTTTTGCCCTAAATGATAAGAAATGTCTTCTGGAGCAGAGTGACCGAGCTGATAAATGAACCTTTGCTTAGAAATGTACGAAGTGGCTTTTCGTCTAAAGGACACGTCTACAGTCTGGGTGAATATCCCCCAACCTCTCTCTCACGAAAGTATAAAATGCTTTGAAAGGCACATTGTTCTCAGTGCGAGCATGTGAGGAAGTATAGTATCTCAGTGGCTTGTACTCCTTGGAACTGACCAAGTACCAAGTTAGAATAAAACTCTCTGATGTAATGTAGAAGTGAATTGAATCGGGTTGGTCTAACTG
The DNA here is from genome assembly GCF_056783735.1 of Eptatretus burgeri. Classification (NCBI taxonomy): domain Eukaryota; kingdom Metazoa; phylum Chordata; class Myxini; order Myxiniformes; family Myxinidae; genus Eptatretus; species Eptatretus burgeri. Next base: position 20,743,638 of record NC_140971.1, read on the forward strand.
TTAACTAAAGTAAGAATAAATGAAATAGAACCAAATAATATTGCAATCAATGGGGATTCTTAAGTTCATTGTACAAGGGTGAGAAGTGTATGGTGTATAATTAGAAAATAAATTGTTTCACAAGGAAGAACTTGTGTGGACATCAGTTTTATCAGTGTTGATAGGGTTTTTGTAGGATTTTATAATCAAATCGGACAAACGTTAAACTCTGTCTGAAGTCAAATAGGATTCCACAATCGGCCAGTTAGAATCCTTCAGGAGGACAACGATCACAACAAGGTGGGTTTAAAAATCCACGTCAGTACAATGTGTAAGTAAAGGTGGAAAAAGTCCGATTTAATGCAATTTCTTTCCAGGCTACAAGGCAACAAAAGGTGAGTATTTTGAAAGGGGGTGTAGACTTTCTATAGGCACTGTATGTGATGAAAGCAGGGTCTGAGAATATAAAGAAAGAAAAAAAAAAACTCACAGCTCAGATTACATTCTCTAATCTGTCTCATTAACCTTGTGCCGTGTCTGTCCCGTGTTCCCATGTGAATGAATAAGATAAGATAGATAAGGTTGATCATGATTCCGAACAGGGGATTTACCCTTATATCTGTTACCTCAGTTTTGTTGTGTGTGTGTGTGTGTGTGTGTGTGTGTGTGTGTGTGTGTGTGTGTGTGTGTGTGTGTGTGTGTGTGTGTGATGTTTTTTTTGTGGAGTTCAACTGGAGAGTTCTGATGTGGAATGTGATACACCAAAATGATCGTCATGATCTCCTGAGTTGATTAGGCTAATTAACTACAAAGAACCCAGAAGGATTCCCACGTTTTAAACACGTGCCATGTTAAGGTGTATAGGGCAGCCTAATAGGTCCATCGGCAGCATGGCATTCTATTTACAAAATAAATAATAAAAATATTGATAGCATTGTCACAAATCATATAAACAATATTAACAACATGAATAATCGTCGTATCATTTGGCATGAATAATAACAAACGTATAATCTCCACCATGGCAGAAGCAAATCTGGGCTTGGTGAAAGGCAAACTAATGTTCAATGAAAGTTTGGTACATTGAACCAATGCACCAACTAGTGGTTCTAGAGGGTTCTAAAGGCAATTCTAATGGATTGAAAGAGGTAATTTGAAATGGTTCTAAAGGGTAATTATAAACGGTCATTCTGAAGGGTTCTAAAAGTAATTCTTCTAAAGGACAATTCCAAAGGGTGGTTCTTAGTGGTTCGAAAGGGTTTTATTCATTTCTCGGCTTTGCCTTTTTCATATTAACAAGCTCAAATGAGCTAAGATCCTCGTCCTTTTAATGATGACGTCATTGTGATGGATCAGGTTTGCGATAAATTAGCTGTGCTAATGCCGGCTTAATTCCCGCTAACAAAATTCAAACAGCTTGCCGAGTTTCGGAGATAATGGTATAGGCGATTTCCATTAACGACGATATTATGACGTCAACTTTTTTCTAGGAAGAATTTCCAAAATCGGAGATGGTTACTGCCTGCACGTGGGCTTTCTGCATATACATGGCAAGTTTCACGAAGATCCGTTAAACTCTGGGTTGTGAAACAAAAAATGTCAAAAAATAGGAATGACGTCATAAAAATTGATATGACGTCATAGTGATGTATCATATGTGCGGTAATTCATCTCTGATAATGCCCTGTTCGATTCCCGCAAACAGAATTCAAAAAGCTTGCCTAGTTTCGGAGACAATTTTTTAGGCGATTTCCATTAGCGGAGATATTTTGACGTCATAACTTTTTTTCTCGGAGGAATTTTCAAAATCGGAGATCGTTACTGTTTGCGCAGGGTATTTTTACATAGGTATGCAAAGTTTCAGGAAGTTTCGATGAAAACTGTATTATGTGAAACAAAAAAGTCCACAAGAAGAAGCAGAAGAACAACAACGTGAGGAAGACTTAGAGATCCTCCACGAGGATCTAAAAATGCCAAACTGAACCACTTCCTTTGGACATGGGTGTGATATATATATATATATATATATATATATATATATATATATATATATATATATATATATATATATATATATTTTTTTTTCAGTAATGGCGTTCTGACGTACCATGCATTCTGAAGGGTTGATTAAACCTTACTTTGGGTTGATTCAACTAACATATGACTAGATTTTTTGCAATCCCTCATTGAGATTAACACTAGATCCAAACAAAGCCAATGGAAATCTTATGCAACAAGCCGGACAGTGCAGGTCATTGCACGTGAATAATTTTGTGTCGTCGCGGGTCGCTTAATCGACCGCCAATGCCAATAATTTGACCACGAAACCCAGTGTCCTCCATCTGACTACCGTTTAACTGGGAACATGTGGTCACCTTAATCAGGGAATCACACTCTCGATGCGTACCTGCATCCTTACCATATCAGGTACAGCCGAACAGAGCTGCCAAGTACTCATTGTCTAATAAGCAGATTTTGGGGGTATAATTTCCCAGCAAGGCTAATGTGTAGACCATGCTGGACTAATGGAGGAAAAGCCAAAAATGAGATAGGTACATTTATAACAAGCACATTTATTTTAACAAAGTGAGGAAAGTTATGTGGAACAGTATGGGTTTATTCACAAGATGTACAGCAGCGGAAAGCAAGCAATTTGTGGGTTCAACAAAAGAAATGCAATATTCACAAAAGAAGACGGTGCAGATTTACCGCGAATAACTTATACAGTCTTAAATTACTCGATACATGACAGGCGCCATCACACACACACACACACAAACACACGGAAAATTAGAGATAGCCCAGAAAAAGAGAGCCAGTTGAGGACTAGCGACCTCGTGGTACCTGGTGCAGTCAGCGGACCGGTAAAACCCAAACACTTAGGAAGGAGAGAGAGAGAGAGAGAGAGAGAGAGAGAGAGAGAGAGAGAGAGAGAGAGAGAGAGAGAGAGAGAGAGAGAGAGAGAGAGAGAGAGAGAGAGAGAGAGAGAGAGAGAGAGAGAGAGAGAGAGAGAGAGAGAGAGAGAGAGAGAGAGAGAGAGAGAGAGAGAGAGAGAGAGAGAGAGAGAGAGAGAGAGAGAGAGAGAGAGAGAGAGAGAGAGAGAGAGAGATATTAGGACCATACTCTGTGCAGAGCGTTGGTGTTGCTTAAGCAGTCTCCTTGGCTATTGGGCACAATCCTGGACGGGTCACCATTCCGACACATGATACCAGCATGCTGGCACTAATTTTGCCAACCTCGGAAGGATGACAGGCCGAGTTAACCCCACCTGGTATTAATTCAATAGGTGAGTGGGATTTGAACTCAGGACCCTAGGATCCAAAGCCCACCATCCGAACCATTAAGCCAACACCAGGCATAGCCAACATCAGCATCTGAAGGGGGAAGAAAGGAGGAAAACTGAAGGTGTCTGTGGTGTGGGAGTGTGGGAGGTGTGAGTATAGTGCAGTGTGGTGTAAAAGGAAAGTGTGAGAGGTGAGAGTCAGTAAGGTCGCTCTGAAAAGAACGGTTGTTTGGAACTTGCCTTCACCGATTGCTCTTGTGCGTCCACAGTGGACGAGAGATAGATGGGAGAGAAGATGCTTTAGCGAAAGACGCTAACAGAGATGTGTAATAGTCTGTGAATATAAATGTTGGTTGCTGGATGAAGCCAAACTGAGCGTCAATGACCTGGAGGTGGTCCCAGCTCATTCTCGTAATCACTTGCTCCACCCCGATTTCCTCACTTGGCTTCTCCACTGTCTTCTCTCGGTCATGCTGACTTGTGGTGAGATTTGCTCAGACACTAGAGAGCTCTCGTATGACCACCTCGAGAAGTGAAGAGAAGTGAAGTCTGCCGAAGTCTCCCCAGTCTGCCTCGATTGTGAGCCGAATTGCTTCTTTTATGGTCCCTGAGCAAGGGGAGGAGCTAAAATTCGGATCAAGCAATGCTGTAGGCGTTTCCGAGCTCCATTGGCATATCGCAGTTGCCCTGCGCTGCAGCCACACCCTGCCAGGCTTCAGAATCGAAAATGGTCCCATTCGCTCTTGGACCTTGCCATGCGTCGGAACTCTATAGTTAACACGGGGTGAGAGTTTTCGGGAGGGCTCTCTGGTCCCGAACATGCGCTGGACTCCATTCAAGCATGGCCAATCGGGGAAACCCCAGCACTATCGATACGTTTCCGAATGAATCCCAGCACATGCGTGGGCTTTGAGTTACACGCCAAAACATCCCGATTCTCGTTATCGTTGCTTCTTTGGCATCTTCTGAGACTGGTGAGCGTCCAAAGGGTAGATGACAGTTGCGGCGGTTACGGAGAGGTAAGAAAAGTGCTGTAGCGTCTGTGGTGAAGAGATGGTTGTAAAAGCGGCAATGCAGCGAAGAGATTGCAGCTGTGGCGTTTGTGATGAAGGCGTGGATGTAGGTTGTTGTGGGGATTTTTAGAAGACATGTGGGGTGGTTTTGGTGTGCGTTGTAACATTGTGGTGAGCATAATGAAGGTCTGAGGTGTGGAAGAAAATAATTATATTAATGTACTCTAAATTGTAATCGCGGCTGGTGTTTTATAAATTTAATTTTATGCTATAAGTCGAATTGGCTGTCAGTGATGCTTCCCTTTAGCCAAGTCTTTTGCCCTAAATGTTGATAAAAGGAATGTCTTGCTATGGAACAAAGTGACCTGGGTTGATAACAGCAAACTTTTCCGTAATTACGTCATTTGCTTTTCACCTGGAAGACACGTATTGCAGTTGGAGTTCTTTATTTAAGGTTTAAACAACCCCCTCCAACTATCCCAGAAAAGCATTATAAATACCAGAAATTGTAATCTTGTTTGAGTGCAAGCACGTGTGGATGTATACCACCACAGTGGGTTGTACTCCTGGGCTTCCAAGTAAAAAAAATAAAACTCTGATGTAATGTACTTTCATGTTGTGGCAAGTGAATTGATCGGTGTCTGTCATTTGAATAACAGGATTTGCATCGAGTCGGTTAAACGGTTGATTAAAAGTAATAGAACAAATAAAACGTGAACAAATAAATTCCACAACAGAGGTGAAGCGGCAGTTGGGCTTTGGCACGCAGTTTGAATGTAAATTGGCGCGTGTATGCAAATGAACCTTTCTGTGCTCCCTCGGATTCCTGTCATCATTACTGTTCTGCATGCGGGCTTACGTGGTTTTGTGTAAGAGATAACATAAAATAAAGGGATTAAATAAAAGAAAGAATAGCGGGTTGAAGACCAAACCAAAAGCCCGACACAACACATCTTTCCCACTTACCCATTAGACACATGGAAAGGACTAACTTAACACATATTAATGAAATCACTGCCTTAGGATCACTGTATGTTGTGTGCCATTGCCTCGGAGGAGTGCCAGTTTTACAGAACCACAACAGTATAATGAGCAGAGACCTTCAAGACGAATGTGTTCAGCCCACCAGAAAACCAAGATGGTGGCCATATGATGTTGCCTGGGTGAGATGGTGGGTGGAGCCAAGCGACCGATGTGGGTGTGGTCCAGCAGCTGTCTGACCAATGGGTGTACATTTCAAGCATCGACCCCCTACCAAGAACCCCAGCAACAACAACAACAACAACAACAGCAGGGCAACAAAGCTACTCCCACCCCTCTTGTCTCCTGCTCCCTTTGTTATATCTTCTCTGTTTTAGCTCTTATACGAGTTTAAACAATGTTCTGTATACAAAAAATAATAATAATCTTGGTGCACCTACATTAGGCCTTCTTACAAGCACATCTGCCAATGCAGCTCTCGTGCTCTTGCAGCCACACTTTACCAGTTCATTACAGGTTTAGGAGGTAAAAAGTAGAGTGGTCCAAACTGGAAGCCAAGACTTGCTGTCTTTGTCCAATGTCCAGCCCTGTGACTAGGGTTGGCATCTGTTGCTGACTCGGGTGACTGGTGCTCCAGGTCCCAGCATGATACACAGCATGTTTCAAGTGCTGCAGTAAGGCATCCTGAGTCAGTGGAATGTTTTCCATTGCATTGGATTTTCAGCAGAACATCACCTTGTGGGCATTGTTTACAGAGCTCAGCTGGCTGGTCTTGTCATGGACAACAACAGTGAAATGCTCTATCAGTTTTAAATGACTGTTCTCGAAGTCCACTGTAGCGTAGGGATGCAATGCAATAAATGTGAGTGCCTCTGTTCAGTGGCGTATTGAGGAAAAATGCTGCTCGGGGTGAGATGTCACATTGCCGCCGCTTCGTAACTTACGTGCTGAATTAAACACAAAGCCTAATCAAATAACGTTATTGCAAATCAAATAAAGTACAGCGCATTTGAAAGTAAACAGTTACACCCTTGTTTTCCACTTTTCAAAATCAGCATCGGCCTACAAAGCATTCAGTTGTTGTGACTGTCAGGGTCGGATTTAGGCATGGGCAAGCTGGGCAGTTGCCCAGGGGGCTCCACAACCAGGGGCCTCCACATATTTCATGAAAAAAAATTGCAGGGAAAAATGTATTTGTGAGTGCATGAATGGAAGTTGGTAGTTAGTGGAACAGATACAAGATATTCATCTATAACATATAAGATATTCATCTTATCTCATTCTCTATTTTAAATAGAAGTTCAGATTCTTTGTTCTTGAAAAATATTCTTTATGGATGACTGTAAATATGTCTTGTCACCTTTTTAGTATTCTAAGGTAGGGTCGGCCTCCACGACTGAAGGCCCAGGGGCCACCACAGGTCTAAATCCGGCCCTGGTGACTGTGTGGTTCATATTTTCCGAGCCTTCAGTGAAGCAAACTCCTCTCGCGAACACAGGAATGAGACGCGTTGGCACACTTTGGGGGGTGCGGGGAGGGTGGTCCGCCCCGGGTGACAGCCGTGGGGGGAGAGGGGGAGGTGCCATTGGGAGAGTTGAAATACCAGCACGATTATATAACGATGGTTTTAGTTCCAAGTGACATTATAATATTATTATTTACCATACAATAAAGACAGTAACTCAGTAATGAAGTTAATTTAGTTGTGACACTAAAATAATATTGAGTCCAAGTTCCCGAAGGAGGAGACCGCGTGTAAGATAAGGCAAAAAAAGAAAAAAAAACACCAGGTGATCGTCCCCACTCGCTTCCTTTTTTGTACCTGCCTCCTTTTTTATCATCTGCTATTTTGTCAAACATCCCGAAAAAACACAAAAATCACACCGTGTCGGAAAGAAGTTGCGCAGTGAAGCAGCTACACCGCTTAAAAAGTGGCCCCATGGGGGACTGACGGTTACTTCTCCAACAGGCGGGGTGACCTTACTATCCTGATGCAAATAAACAACAACACAACAAACTAAACAACAACACAAGAAAAACTAAAAAACAAACTATTATCGAATGGTGCGTTAGAAGGATTCTTCTTTTTCACTTTTGATAGACGGATGGAAGGAAGGACATGAGGTAGGTATATTGAAGCGGTTTGCACCAATTAAAATCTATTTTCTTATTTCCAATTTGCTTACTCCAGGTTCAGTACTGTAATCTACTTGAAATTTTACTTGTACACAAGATATATTTTCTGTGTATTTGATGTTTTTAATTATTCATCTCAGGGGCGAGTGCCAAAGCAAGAGTCCGCCAAGGGTGCCAAATACTCTCGTCTCTAGGTACGCCTCTGATGAGATGAGAACACAGGAATGAGATGTGAACGGCGAACTGGAATGAGATGCCAACGCCTCGCTACCTCGTCTTTGAGTTTAGTTTCCCTGCATTCCGAGCAGTCATTTTTGCCCAGCCCCTCTCTTTGAGACATCGTTGGCTACAACCATTGGTCAGCAAATGGAGGGCGGGGCCATTTGCACTTGCGCCTTCACATGCCACGGGAAAATTGTCCTCAGAAGTGTCGATAGTGATAGAAGAAATAAAACAAATTTACCGCCCCTCTCAAAAGTACCGCTCGGGGTGGCTGCACCATTGCCCCCCCCCCCCTTTCGCTCACTATGCCAGTGTGCCAGTGCCTCTATAACCTACAGAAAACACTTCCATGCCTGCCTTGCAAGTCACTTTATTTTGCCAAAGAAAGCCAACAGTGTCACATCCAGTGAAAAAGGGGCAAGGTCAAGGATTTGTCTCTGCCTAGATACCCCAGAACATGGAAAATGGCATTCAAGTGGTGTCAGATGAGATGAGAGAAAGATGCGCTGTCTTCTCTCTGGACTTATAGAAAAGTGGTGTGAAACATTTAATGGTTGGTATTTTTTTTTTTTTAGCCAAGTCCGCTCACAGCCGCCAGGGAACCAGTTCTGGTGCCAAATTGCGAGCAGGAGAGGGAAGAAGGTCCGCCCGCCGTTCGACCCTGTACTCCGAGTCAGCAGAACCCCAGAGCCAACCAAGGTGAGGCACGAGGCTCAGCAAGGCTCCAAGACACGATGAAGAACACGATCGAATCAGCACAACAACAAGTACGCTTCCCGCGCAACAGCCTCCACACCAAAAAACACGATCTTTTTGTCCCGATCTTCTTCCTCTTCCTTTTCGACCCCAAACAGAACCTTTTTATCCTCCTGTCCTCGTCACTTCCAATCGAGCCGTTTTATTGGCCCACCGCCGTCGCCTTCCGCCAATCGTGATCACGGGGCGGAGCCATCCGCAGCCCTGTCCTGTGACGTCACGGCCAGCCTCCAGGGACTACTAAAAGGGGTTTACGCAGACACACTTACCCTATCCCGTGTCGCTATCTAATTACGTGACAATTATCATTTCCCCCTTGAAGAAATGAACATTTACTAGACAACTTATCACCACTGAATTGCTACTTATTACATTGAGATCCTGGTAAACTCGAACAGCATGGCATACCTGATTAAACATCCTAATTACCCTTTGAATGCATACCCCCCCTCCCTCAAACGTAACACTGCCCCCTCCTCTGGTACCGCAGCTCCTGCAAGGTATATCACAGGCGCTACCGTACCAGCCTTAACACTTCCTGACTCACACCTAATTAACCTAACGAAATAAAGTAGGAGGGGCAATGGGCAGCGAGTCACAGCTAACTTGCCTATCCTGCTTAATGTACTACCCCCTTATGGCCTTATCCTCGCCTAAACAATCATTCGTTTTTTTTATTTTATTTTATTTTATTTTATCACATGATAGCACTGAGCGAAGTTGCACTCCATCTTCTGGATCATCGCTCTTGCCCAACACTCTTCCAGTGATCTGGGGAGGGGAAACAAAAGGTTCCACAAAAACACAACACTTATACTTTACATTCCTACTCTAAGCCTTAACGACACTATTCACGGGATATTTACACTTGACCGCCTCCCCCAGTGGATGCTAATAGACCCAGCGTTACCTGGGGAGCCAATTTTCAAATTTGCTTGCCCCAAAATTATGCGGACATCATGCCCTTGCTGCACCTGTCAAGTTGTGCGGGATCGGGTGGGACTCACACATCTTCACAACACTCACACCATGGTCATCATCACATTTCTAGGTCATGGTCCTCATTTTAATCATGCAGGCTGAATCCCGTCATGGCCGTGGGGTGGGTTACCACAAGATGATGGGGGCATCTCAGGTGCAACCATGCCCACAGGTAAGCTTTAGTCCAACCCGGACGTTTGTCCGCCCCGCTCCCTTTGATTCCCTCCCCCCTGGTAGCCATCAGCTCTAATCCCGTATAACACTCTGGAAGGGGTCTCACTGGCTCCTCTGGCCTTCCTGGGTCGCCAAGGTCCTACCCGCCTTGGTCGCCCAACCAGACCCTCTCCCAGTTGCCTCCAGACACTGTCACCATTAGCCACCAGGTGGTGAATCTCCTTGAAGGGGGTCGCAATTCACGCTCACCGTGAGCTTCAGCAATCCTTGTGGACAAGCACATCATCCCCACCCACAAAACCCACATGACTCCCCCACCCCATCGGCCTTACATGTGACACCTGCATTTCTAACACCTCACCGACCATGACCTTCCCTGTTACCACACCATGCCCAATAAAAAAACAATGTGTGCACCATACATTTCACTTCTTCACTTAAAACAACTCACACAGCACTTCTCATCCGATCCACGCACCAGCCATTGGACAGCCACTCGTGCCCGCTTTGTTTCCAATTACCCACTGTCCCGATTGTCACTCGAAAACCCAGCAGAACTCACAAACCCATGCCAATTTTCCCACAATTCATTTTTTTCCACCAAAGGAGGGCACTTCGCCACAATCTCACCAGCCGAGCATGGCCGTATATGCTCAGCCCAATCTAGTCTCCCCGACCCCCGACAGTGATCTCCGGACCCGACCTATGAAAGGGCATCTTGGATAGACCTGGCGGTTCAGCAGGAGGATTCACCCTCTCCGAGTCTAAAAGTCTATTGGAGGGTCCCTCCATCGCCGGGTACCGGCAATATCGTTGCATGTGTCCTCTTCGCCCGCACCGGAAACAACTCCCCATAAAGGCCCCCGTGGGTATCGGTGTAATGTCTCTTCCGGTTCCGGACCCCCTTGGCCATAATCGAATTGCTCTATTGGTTGGGCTGGACCCCGCCGCTTTGGCACACCAACTACCGAATTACCCCTTATCAAGCTTAACAGTTTCTGGCAAATTTCCTGAAACATTTGGGTAATGCCAATTTCTCCCAGCCCCCCTCCCTGATCCTGAATCTCTGCCTGTCGGATCGTCACCGATGGCCTCTCGGGCACCCGACCTGGCCGACTCCACGAGGCCAGCCTGGCTGCGCACTCGGCCACTAGGTGCACGGTGGGTGGATCCTGTAGCTCCACTAGCGCTCGGACCTCAGGGTCAGGAAGAGCAGCTAAAAATTTCTCGAGTGCCAGTCTGTCCCATGCCTCCACTGTAAGGTCCCGATACGTGATCCTGACTGATTGGTAAATGTCCTGCGCCAGCTCCTGCACTCTCACCCGGCTTTAATCTGCGGTGCTGGAGCTGGGCCCGCACCAGATCACAGTTTGCCGCGAACCCAAACCGACGGCTCAACGCCTCGCAAATGTGGGAGCTGGTAAACATCCCCTCCGCGATCACGTTTAACACATCTGCGGCTGGTCCCCGCAACGTTGCCACCAAATTCCCTGTACGTTCCCGCTCATTCCACCCGTTTATTCGGGAAATGCACTCAAATTGCGTCAGAAAAGCTTCAACGCTCCCTGACCCGTCGAAATTTACCAGGGGGATCACTTTTACGGTGGCCCGCTTCTCAGTTTCTCCCTTGTCCGAATCCAGCCCAGGGATCAAACACTCTTGTGGCTGCGTATCCAATTTCGGAGCCCACTGTGGCCAAAGATTTTTTGTGGTGAGGGTCTCATGGGTCAATTTTGCCTCCTGTTCCAAACGTTGAATGGACCGATTCACCTCTTTCCGCAGGATCTTCTGGGCCCGCACAACCTCCTCCAAGGCTCCGTCGCGAGTTTGTAGCTGCTCCTCAACCAACCCGGACACTCTACTTACAAAAGACGGCTCTACCAGGCCTTTATCCAAGACTTCATCTTGGCTCATAATTTTATCTTGTTCGTCCAAACGAGCCTCCAATCCTTTTACCTCCTCCGCCAAATTCATCCCTTGCTTCCTCAGCTCTCCCCACTCTTCAACTTGCAGCTGCATACGAGCATCCACACAGGCACGATGACGTTCCAGGCTTTCATCCACTTTGTCAACCCGAATGTTCGTTGCATCAATTTTATCTACCAATTTTTTTCGTATATTTTCCCTCTCCAATGTAATTTCTACCTTTGTTTCCTCCAATCTATCCTCGAATTTGCTTTGTATTTCTCCCAATTTAAGATCCACACACTCCTGCATCTCAGTTTTCATTTTCTCCATCTTTTCCCCCCAATTCATCCCTCATTAAATCAATCCGTGCACCCAACTGTACCCCCATTACCCCCAATTGATCTGTCATTTCTGCCCCCTGTGCCGTCATTTTTGCCATTTGTGCCGTCATTTCTGCCCTCTGTGTCACGAATTGATTTTCCATTTGTGCCGACATTTCTGCCCTCTGTGCCGTCATTTCTGCCCTCTGTGTCACGAATTGATTTGCCATTTGTACCGTCATGTCCCCTATTAAACGTTCCAACATTGTCTGGATTGACATCGCGCCGGTTTCCGGCGCTGCCGGCTCCGTTACGGGCGATGAAGCGCGGTCCACGCTCGGAAGGGGGGAGGTTCCAACCCTACCCCCGTCTCTCCCTTCTTCCCCCGACTCGCTGCCAGACACGTGGCCTTCCTCCTCAAACATCTGCACATCCGCCATGGTGCAGAAGTCCCGTTTGCCGCCAATTAATTTAAATTTGAAAAATCCCGCCAAAATTTTCCCGCGATCGCGCGCTTTTCTGTAGTAATTTTATATTCCAATTCGTGGCGAGATTTTAATCTTGGTATATTCTCCCAATACCAAATATAATTTAGAGGGGTTCGAACATCCCACTTCTGACACCAATGTGACGTCCACGGGACTTGAACAGTCCCGCCAACGTAGAATGAGCCGAAACGATGGAGGGGGTTTATTTATTTATAACCCAAACATGGCGGTTCTAATCGCTCTACCGCAAACGGGACGAGGAAGGTGGCACGTGTCACTTTTCACTGAGTTGATGATGTTTATTTGTTTTTATTATTAACCAGAAATAACAAGACTCGGCAAGAAGAGGGATCCGGGGCGATTCGACGGGATGGTGTGGGATCGGGCGTGGGGAAAACACAGACAATTCCAATGAATATACAGATCTCAAACCCTCTAAGGCGCCAAGTACACACACACACACACACACACACACACACACACACACACACACACACACACACACACACACACACACACACACACACACACACACATACACACACAAAACGTAGCTACTTCTGGTGGTCAGGCTGGACCGTGGTGTGGACGCAACTGTCCCTGGATCAGCGTCGGACGAGCTGGCCTTGCTCTCGTCGGGGGGGGGGGGGGGGCAGGAGAAACCGTGGTGCTGTCGACCTCCTGGTCCTGGCCCAAGTCCACTCACAGCCGCCAGGGAACCAGTTCTGGAGCCAAATTGCGAGCAGGAGAGGGAGGCAGGTCCGCCCGCCGTTCGACCCCGTACTCCGAGTCAGCAGAACCCCAGAGCCAACCAAGGTGAGGCACGAGGATCAGCAAGGCTCCAAGACACGATGAAGAACACGATCGAATCAGCACAACAAGTACGCTTCCCGCGCAACAGCCTCCGCACCAAAAAACACGATCTTTTTGTCCCGATCTTCTTCCTCTTCCTTTTCGACCCCGAACAGAACCTTTTTATCCTCCCGTCCTCGTCACTTCCAATCGAGCTGTTTTATTGGCCCACCGCCATCGCCTTCCGCCAATCGTGATCACGGGGCGGAGCCATCCGCAGCCCTGTCCTGTGACGTCACGGCCAGCCTCCAGGGACTACTAAAAGGGGTTTACGCAGACACACTTACCCTATCCCGTGTCGCTATCTAATTACGTGACAATTATCATTTCCCCCTTGAAGAAATGAACATTTACTAGACAACTTATCACCACTGAATTGCTACTTATTACATCGAGATCCTGGTAAACTCGAACAGCATGGCATACCAAATTAAACATCCTAATTACCCTTTGAATGCATACCCCCCCCCCCCCCTCAAACGTAACAATATGTATGATTGGTCCAAGTTAAAAGCAATGAATATGATTTTCCTGTTTTACTCAAAATGAAGTATGATTCCAAGTTTATCATCATATATATTATAAAACTGCGGAAATGAACACTTTTTATTTTACATATATTGTGACTGCTCAGTCATTATTATATTAATACACGAAGCCATATTTTGTGGACGTATCTCCTCCGAAACTGCCGGACGGATTGTCGTAACTTTTGGTATTGCGGGTGCTCTGTGGTCTAATGAACAGCATGGGCTATGTGAGATCACGCCAGACGGACAGGTTTGGGAATTTTTGGCGATTTTCTAATTTTTACATTCGTTTACATGGCGACGTGTGACGTCACCGCTGAGAGGCGTAATGATGTCATGACAATCGGTCATTCGCCGACGCCATTACGTCTGTCGTCGACAGACCGTCACCGCTGAGAGACGTAATGCCACTCCTAGAAAACAGCGTCTGCAATGTAAAACCCTCTTCTGCACATTCTGACTACCTCAGAAGGTGCATTTGACACAAAAAATGTAACAAGAAACATTGTATATAAAGAAATTCTATAAATCACATGATGAACACTGGATACATTGATGTCCCAACGAACCCTCACTTTAGAAATTTCGCGCGGAGCGCGGGTTTTGCTTGTACTACAGTATTGCCAAAATTATAGCAGCCAAGTCGAGAAGCAGATTGGGGGCTGACAGGTCACAGACACTGAGTTGCATCAGTGAGTGCACTGTCCATCAGATGACACAGCTGGGTTGATGGGCACTATTTTGGTGGTCGGGGCCGCTATTGGATTCGATTCCGTGGTTTGAATTTTAGGATTCGGCTCAGGTTGAGAGATTCTGGGGCTTATCGCATTTTGGTTGTAAAACGTATGCTGAATTAAAAGGCACAAAACATTGGCGTCTCTGCGAGTTTAGAAGCATTGCAGCTGGGGCGTGATGGACTCTCGGGTCTCTTGGCCTGAGCCGGGTTTTGGGGTTTGGACTGCGGGTTTGGGCTTAGTGGCGAGTCCGGCTGTTGGAGGGGTGTTCGTTTTTTCCAGTTCACACATTCTTTGGCACTCTGGGAATCTTCAGGCCGTGTGACCCTGCTCGGAGAAATCCAGTTCCAGAGCGGGTAAACATGGTGCAGCCATAGTTCGAGTTACATACCTCAAGGGAAGCCCATGTTATAATCTCTTTTAAAGTGGTACATGCTGTTTGAAAGTGACAGATGGTTTTGTTATCCTGTTTGGACATGCTATTTTAACATACCCCATTTCATTCAATTCTGGACCAACGCTGGCAGAAGGGACAATCCCCCACTTCCCCTCAAATCCTCCTCCCAAATGGAAGTCAAACCAACCCCTCCCTTCAAGTACCACTACCAAACACAAGTCCAGAACACCCCCTTCTCCTCGCCACTCCCCCTTCTTTGTTCCCCCATCCTCTTTGCTTTTACCACCTCCTCATATCCCTATTCCTCCCATACCCCATACCCCTCCCTCCTCTCGCTCTCTCTCTCTCTCTCCTCTTTCTTTGTCCCCTTCTCTCTTAGTATTCCCATCAGCGAAGCGACGGGTGGTATTTGCTCATAATATATTGTTGCGAATTCGCGCCCGCCGGCGTGCGATCGGCCATGTGACTCGAATCGCGGCATGACGCCCACCGGACGGACAATTCTGTCATGACCCTCTCGGACTAACGCCGGGAGCTAGTCACGGGTGGGCCTTTTGGCCTCACCACGATCGTGCCAATCGGCCACCCGCGTGGGATAGGGTTGTTCGCCAAACTCGACCTACCTAAGTACCCATGCGGATGGTAAACCGGGCGATCGCCGCAGGTCGACTCCGGACACGGGCCGCTTAAGCGGTCCATTCCATACTATCGGGATAACCGAGCGGTGTTAACGTCGGCCTCGACGGTTCAGATTACTTATCGGGCGTATTAAGCCCACTACGAACCCTTTACGTGAAGCAAGATGGAGATTCAACAAAGGGAAGGACGCAGCTAAACGGGGAACAAGTTCACACAAGCACTTTATCACACAGACAGAGACACAAAGCATACATATACAGCCAAACAGAATCAGAAATGCACATAAAGCAAATGCAAGAAGAAAACAATAAAAGCAACGACGACGCAGAGCTACAACCGACGAAGACCGACACACGGCAACACTTATACAGTTCTACTTTACAAGACACGGCACCACAAGATCCATACAAAAAAACCCCAAAAAGAAATAGAAGTGGTCACTTCCCTGTGCGCGCACTGAGTCCTTCTCCGCGCCCTCAGCTCCCGCTCCTCCGGCGTTGTCGGCGAGCTCGCGCTTCGCGCCCGCACATGTCGCCGTTCGACGCCACGGACCGGGATTTTGGGGAATGAATGGGTTTTCAACGCTCCCTCGGTGCGGACGGGGGGGGGGGGGGGAAGAAATCGCCAACACTCGGGGACGAGAGGGAGAGGAAATGGCGGACGCTCCGTCCCACCAGCGGGGTCTCGGGACCACACCGACTCCGGCGAACCCTCGAACAGGAGCTTTCTCTCTCTCTCTCTCTTCACACCGTCGTTTGTCCAAAAGGTCCAAGGATCATCAGGATCAAGGGCTCCGCAGGGATTAACAGGCAGGCAGGAACAACAACAACAACCCTCTTCGAAGAGCCATCCCTTTTTATATCGCGGGGCTCCGCCCCATTGTTCAGCCCCGTTCTTTGCTCCACCCCCCTTCGAGGCGCTTCGAGAAAGGTCTCGAAGAGGGGCATTCCTCCTCCCTGGCCGCGTCACACCACGCATCCACCAATCGGGCGCCAGCTCCCCCCACCTCGCTTCTCCTCCCTCACACCAAGCACGGAGAAGAATGGCGCGAAAAACAGGCGGGAAAAGCCCACCGAGCATCCTCGTTGGTTTTTGTTTGAAATAAAAGATAGAAAAAGAAAAACGACTGACTCAAAGCGTCGCAGCCCGAATGAATCACATTAATTCCCTCTAAACAATGGGTTTGGGGCTAACTACACATGTACTTAAGAGATACCTCACCTTCGGGACCTAAATGGTGGTTTGCGAATTTCCACAGCCGTAACAATATGAAGAAGAAAGTTTGTGTTTATTTATTTGTTCGTTTATGCATTCGGACCCTGCAGGAACCAGTACAACCAAACTTTGCATGGCCTCCTCATTCATCCAGAGGAAGATCGAGGACTATGGTTGGATAAAAAAGAATGGACCCCAGATAAAACCAGACAATTGGCCTTCAGGCCTCGATAGGCATCTTGTGCTTATACACTGCCTGTCCCCCCCCCCCCCCCCAGAGCAATTGAGTCATATGTATTGTGAAGATCGTATGTTTAGAATTTAGTGACTTGTCAAAAACACAAATTTAATTTTTATGATGTTTACACGTCCGCCTGTTATTTAAAAGTTTGCTTTACATCGTTTTGTTATAACCCTTCTGTGTTCAAGCCTCAAGCGAGTATGTTTCTTACGCACGGCTGCAATTGAGTAATGTGTTTTGTGAAAACCATATGTTGAGGTCATATTATGTATGTAAGCTGATCACGGAAACTATATATTCCATTGGTACATTTCTCCCCCACCTCTAATCCTCTCCATGTCTGTATGATCGGTCTGCTGATATTTTTACTTCAACCAACTGCATCATGAAGATCGGCACAGTAAGATGCCCGCTGGAGTACTTCTGGTGGGTTCACTCGTGCTAATAGAGATAGCTCTGAAAAGGACCATTTAAGGGCACATTGCACCTCGGAATGTATTACAACTCCAGTGTTCATGCTCCCCCCCCCCCACATGCAATCCTCGTCTGTTTTGCGTAAATAACACGGGCTCAACTACTGATGTTAATTTATTTATTTATTTTATTACCCTCGCCGAAGGAGAGGGTATTGCATTTGGGTCCGTTTGTTTGTCTGTCTGTCTGTCTTTTTGTCTGTCTGTCCACAAATAACTTTCGTGTTTTCTCTGCAACTGCTTGTCAGACTGAGACGAAATTTTCACCATAGGTGTGACTAATGTAGAATGTTTCAATGATAATTATGATGTCATGGGTCATGTGGTGTGGCAGCCATGTTGGAAAAATGGAAAAACTTTGGACCTCTGCATCTCTGAAAGCGCACCAAGGAAAAAATTAAAACTTGGCACATCGCAAGTACTCCTCGTGGGGAATGACATAAACAAAGTGATTTGTTTATGACATCATAGGTGCCTTTGTGATGATGTCATAATTGCATGTGCAGAACGTGTGCTGAATTATCAAAAGTGATAAAATGGTCTACAAAAATTTTTTTGATGACATCATCGGTCACGTGATTCAGCAGCCATACTGCTTTTAAAACAAAACCTTCACAAATATTCTCCGAAATGGCTGAACAGATCGAGGTGAAACTTTACAGATATGACCGCCTATCAATGAGGAATAAAAAGTTCACACATATGACACATTCAGTCACATGGTTTGGCAGCCATATTGGATTTATTATAAAACACATAAAAATCTTCTCCATAACGGCTGGACAGATCGATGAGAAACTGCACACAAATGTTCCCCAAGGCGTGCTTGTACAAGGTTGTCTAAGAATAATTGATGTCACATGCTTTGGCAGCCATATTGGATTTCAGAAAACTATTAAATGTTTTCTCTGGAACAGCTTAATCAATCAATGTGAAACTTCAAAAGTGTGATCTAGTAGTGATGGGGAATAAATGTTTTAAATTTAAACTTCATTGTACACATGGTCTGGTGGCCAGGATTATTTAATTTTTTGATCTGGGTTTTTTTATTTTATTATTATTATTATTTTTTAAATAAGGCTCACTTGGCTGTGCCTGGATGGGTTTGAAGGTTAAAGGAGTAGCAGGTGAAACTTGAATCCTATCCAGGTTCCTCCTGATGACTTCATGTTTTCTTTTTCCTTGTTTGGGTTCCTTCTGATTACTTCAATACAGGACTGTACCTATTTGGTCTTCCATTTGATTTGAATTGAATTTATTTTAATCCCATTCTGAATTAAATTGAATAATAATAATAAAAAAGCATCATGGTTCAAGGTCAGGTGTCCAATCAAAGCAGGGTTGCATCAAAGCAGGAAGTCTTGGTACCTGTTCATCAATGACAGCAGTTATAATTATGTCTCTCATTAATTACCTAACACACCAGAACATAAGCGTCACACAAAATTACACAAACACCACACAAAACAATTCCTGGCGAGAGTCTGCAATCTCCGATTGCTCTTTTTCTTGTTTTATTTTGCATTTCCCAGGTCATGAAAACGAACTTTGCATGCAAGTGATGTGCCTCTGTGCAACCAAGATATTTTCAATTCTGACGTAGTTAACTTTCAAGGGAACACTTCTGTTAAGAAATATCTTAACCGACTTTACTTGCATGATAAATACTGCCAAATGCTTCCAAAAAAACCCCTTGTGGGCATAAACAAATCAGATGCAAAGAGAATGGCAGTGTACTGGTCACCTGAGACTCACCAGCAGACAGGTTTGGGTTGAGGATCAACATACAAGATAAGCAGCCTCCAGGGCAACTGAGACTACAGAGTACACACAGGCTTGGGTTGAGGATTAACGTGCAAGATAAGCAGCCTCCAGGGCAGCATGTTTGGCACCATTAGAAAGTGAAGCATTTCGATACAAGTACAAATGCATTTTGCAATGCCCAAGATTGGTAATTCATACTAAACCATAAGGCCAACATTCCCCAATGTTAAGTTAAAAAGTTTAGGGTTTTCACCATGTATGAACTCTTAAATGAGCTATTTATATTCCATACACTTTAAAAAAGAAAATAACTCCAAAGCAAAAAGAAAGTAGGCCTCAACGTTTCAGGCAGCATACTCCACCCATTGACAAGAGAAAGTAACTGGAACAAACAAATACAGATTTTATAACAAGTCCTCACCCCCACCCCTCCCCCCAATTTGATGATAATTGTAGGGTGCTGATTGACTAATTATTGTGAGGTGCTGATTGGTCAGAACATTGTGCTTATCATAGTCCAATGCCCTCAGTGTGTTGCAAGCTGTAGTTATAGGTATTGAATATATCTAGCATCTTTCTATAATTTACCGTCTGTCCATCTGTCTGACTGTTCCCAGGTACCGCAAAAACGGCTGAACTGATCGCAACCATTTTTTGGGTGTGTAATCCTGGGACCCCTTGGAGTAAAATAGGCATAAATATAATAACATGACCCCCTTGATGGCTCCCGTAAGGAGCGGGTGCTTCTCGTTTAATCAAATTAGAAACAGGATTGAATGTGACTCACTATTATTAAAAGCAAGGAAGAAGATGAAGGAGAAAGAGTTTTTGGTTTAATGTAAATTGAAACTGGCCATCCATCCTCACCTTACTCAACTATATCATACTGCAGATTGGGCTTGATTTTGTGGTATCCCCTATAGGACATCTGTTGACAGCTGGACGGACGCACACAGGCAGGTAGGAACGGACAAATGCAGGCATGCTGCGACTGAGCCCCTTTTATATTATAGATCCCAATGTAATCGTTAGAGAAGTTTGTGCTGAACTACCTGACCCTGAAATCGAGCCAACACTCCATGAGATTGTGAAGACATGCTTGATTCTTGGACCGTGTGGAGGACACAATCAAAATGCCACTTGCAAGGAAAATGGAAAGTATTTAAAGAAACACCTGAAGGAGTTTAGGGAACAAACGGTTGCTCATGTTGATGGTTATCCCCTCTATAGAAGACAAAAAGGCAGAACAGCTACAGTCTGAGACATCACGGTGAATATTACAGGAATGTAGTTCCCTACAAAAAGCAACTGCTCTAAAATCAAATGGATGACCAAACAGGTACAGTCCTGCAATGGAATAATCAGAGGGAACCCAAACAAACAAAGAGCAAAGAGTGAGTCATCAGGAGGAACCTGGAGAGGACTCGAGTTTCAGCCGCTGCTCCTCTACCCCCAAACCCATCCAGGTGCAGCCAAAGTGGGCCGAACAGAAAACTTTCTGCAAGAATTCACTTCTCCCGAGACAGATAGACAAAGAAAGAGAAATAAAGAGTAAAAGAGATGACATAAAAGAAAAAGCAAGAATAAGAATGAATAAAGAGAAATGTGAAAAAGTAAAAAGAGGTGTGAAAAACAAAGACGTCCGAAAGAACCCGGAGAGACAGATTTCAGCAGTTACTCCCAAGGCTCAAACGCATAAACAGGTACAAGCTTGAAGTTTATACAGGTACCAACTTCTCGACCTTACTTCTCAAGAACGATCGACGGACATGCGATTACAATGTGATTGTACATAATACCATGATCATACCGTACACCTTCCAGTAAGTATATATCAATTCAGGATAACAAAACTGAATGGTGTAATATATAGCATTTGGCAAGTTCCTGTTCCCATCGAAACCTCTGACTCGTGTAATGAGGAACCCAAAGTTCACATTCCATCCTCCCAATGGACCAAATCCGTTTGTCCATTGTTTACAATAAAACAGTCCATGCCATTCCTGTTTTAAAAAAAAAAAAACCACAACAGTGTCTGCTGATGTCTTTGTCCTGCAGGTGATTCATGTGCACATAAGACATAGATCAGTGTAAAAACACAAATCAAGATGAGGACAAGTGCGGTGAATGTGAGCATACCTGGGAGATTTTGGACCGAAGTACCCGGTGAAACACGCCAAGTCCCAGCAGCAAGACCGCCGCGACTACGAGCAGCAGCGACGCCGTCGCACAGAAGATGAGAGAGCGACGCATGGAGGGACCGACACGGACAAGGAGTGCAATGCACGAGGGACGGAGAGTCGTGTGGGTGTGTAGTTGGAAAGAAGAAGAACCCAAACACGGCGCTGCTGTGCCTTATACAAACCAAGGACGCGCACTGTACAAGCCGAGAACGCGCGCTGTACGAGCCGAGAACGCGCACTGTACGAGCCGAGAACGCGCACTGTACGAGTCGAGAACGTGCACTGTACGAGCCGAGAACGCGCACTGTACGAGCCGAGAACGCGCACTGTACGAGCCGAGAACGTGCACGGTACGAGCCGAGAACACGCACTGTACGAGCCGAGAACGCGTACTGTACGAGCCGAGAACGCGCACTGTAGAGCCGAGAACGCGCACTGTAGAGCCGATAACGCGCACTGTAGAGCCGAGAACGCGCACTGTACGAGCCGAGAACGCGCACTGTACGAGCCGAGAACGCGCACTGTACGAGCCGAGAACGCGCACTGTACGAGCCGAGAACGCGCACTGTAGAGCCGAGAACGCGCACTGTAGAGCCGAGAACGCGCACTGTACGAGCCGAGAACGCGCGCTGTACGAGCCGAGAATGCGCGCACGATGTGGGAAGCACTGTCAGGCGACCCGTGACTCACTTGAAGATTTGGTTTTAAAATAATATTATTGCTTAACTCTCACGAGTTTATGACAAGCAACGTGCGGGGAACAGCTGCTGCAGCTTTAACCGTTCATGATAATAAAACTTAATCATCACGATTCTATTTGGTTCAATGTGATACAGCAACACCGATAATAATAATAATGGGCCATTACAAAAACAGGGACACCGAGAAGGGCTCTCGGTGGAGCACGTGCCTCCGTGACGTCATGCTTCATCCACGAGAACAGATTGGGCCCCAATACATTTTTGAAATATCATGCTATAGCTATACATCGTGTTTGGCCCTATCTCTCAATGATGAAGAATCACCATAAAATAAAAAAAACAATGTCACCCACAGGGTGACCCGTATCTTGCCAAAAGGTGACCACGTGTGACTACTTTAAAGTCACACTGAGGTGAACAGAGCTGCTATCCACCAGGAGGGACTCCTTGAGGAATATCTGCCTACGAGAGATTCCGATGAGAATCGTTCTACAGAGTAACCATGAAAAATATGCGTTTGCCTCATCACGTCACCAAATGACGTTATAATGTCTCAAGCTTGACATATCTAGAAAGCACTCATCGAGGTGTTCAATTTGAGGTACTACACGATATGGTTCCTAAAACTTGAAAATTTGACCTTGGGGTCAAATATGTTTGACCTCAGGCGCTAACCATGAAGGTCAAGGCCAATCGCCACCAAAATTAATCAGCTGAGCGCCAGACCATGAACTATATTCCCATGAAGTTTGAAGACGATCCGATCAAAATTACTCAAAAAATAAGGGTTTCGTCGACTACCCTGATTTGCGACAAAGTGACCTTGACCATTGACCTTGACTTTCAAAATTTTGTGCACTGAAAGGGACCTCTATAGGCCTCTGATATGCAAAGTTACAAAAATTTCCAATGATAACTCTGCTCTGCAGAATTTTTTACACGTGATTACAGACCAACAAACAAACAAACAAAAAAAAACATACAAGCTGACTAACATATCTTGCAAAAACTTCGTTTTGGCAAGATAATAAAATTAAATAACTCTCGTATCCAGATCTGGATTCATATCATGACCATAATTGAACCAGTTCTTCCTTGTCACACAGCCAACGTGTCCACCAAGTTTCATCTGGATCTATCCACCACGTTTTGATATATCCTGCACACAGACAGACAGACAAAGAGACAAGCCAGTCGGCGGACATGGGTAGTCGACTACCCAATATAACCTGATGCAATGGGCCCGTTCGATGGGGAATGACCTGAGGATTAAGCACAAGAAAATTCATGATTATAGCTTCAAGGGTTAATGCTGCAGATTGTTTTTTCGTTAAAATACCCCCACATTTAGAGGTTTTTCGGCCGTTGCTAGGCAACGGAGGGGTCCATAGCAACGGTTCTTTCTCACACATAACTAGGGCATACCATGAACCTACCATACCAGTTTCATGTATATCTGACTCATAGTCTCTGAGATATAACGAACTTCGTTTTTTTATTGTTTTCGACCAGGGTTCATTCAGAGTCCATCTTCTCCGACAGTTTTCATAGGATCCGGCTGGAAATTTTTGGCAATATGGCTGAATGTACTGCCCACAGTCACCCGTGGCCCGATTTTTGATTTTCGAAAAAATAATTTTTAAATGAATTTTCTAAAATTTCAAAGTCCCGTTGCTAGGCAACGGTGGTGTCCATAGCAACGGTTCTCATTTGCACACAACTAGGAAATGGTATGAACCGACCAACCAAGTTTCATCGAATTCGCCATTGTATTACCTGAAATCGCCATTTTAAATACTGATAATAAGGGGAGAAAAAATCTCAATTTTTTTTTCGACTCGATCGACTACCCAACAAGCCGGTAGGCGGACATGGGTAGTCGATCAAGTCGAATTTAGTCCTTTTTCAGCCGTTACTAGCCAACAAAAGCGTCCATAGCAACGGTTCTTTCTCACACATAACTCGGACATACCATGAACCTACCATACCAGTTTCATGTATGTCTAACTCATAGTCTCTGAGATTTAACGAACTTCGTTTTATAATTTTTTTGGACCAGGGTTCATTCAAAGTCTATCTTCTCCGACAATTTTCATGGGAGCGGGCTGAATTTTTTTGTCAAGGAGGCTGAATGTGTTGCCCACAAACCATCATAGTTTGATTTTTGAATGTCGATATTTTTATTTTTTTAGATTTTTTTGAAAATTTCAAAGGCCCGTTGCTCGGCAACCGAGGGGTCCATAGCAAGGTTCTCAAACGCGCACAACTATGTCATGGTATGAACTTACCACCAGAGTTTCATCAAAATCGGCCTTCGATTAACGGAGTACTGGCCTGGACAGACAAACAGACAGATAGACAGACAGACATAACGACGGAAAACCTGAAATAAGGGTAGATAGATCGACTACCCAACATAACGACAGAAAACCTGACAATAAGGGTAGATAGATCGACAACCCAACAAACATAACGACAGAAAACCTGACAATAACGGTAGATAGATCGACTACCCAACATAACGACGGAAAACCTGACAATAAGGGTAGATAGATCGACAACCCAACAAACATAACGACGGAAAACCTGACAATAAGGGTAGATAGATCGACAACCCAACAAACATAACGACAGAAAACCTGACAATAACGGTAGATAGATCGACTACCCAACATAACGACGGAAAACCTGACAATAAGGGTAGATAGATCGACAACCCAACAAACATAACGACGGAAAACCTGACAATAAGGGTAGATAGATCGACAACCCAACAAACATAACAACAGAAAACCTGACAATAAGGGTAGATAGATTGACTACCCAACGTAAAACCTGTGCCAAATCATGATGCGGATCACACGGATGATCCGCTGTGGCAACCCCTAAAGGGAGGAAGAAGAAGAAGAATAAGAAGAAGAAGAAGAAGAAGAAGAAGAAGAAGATCGACTACCCAACATAACGACGGAAAACCTGACAATAAGGGTAGATAGATCGACTACCCAACATACATAACGACAGAAAACCTGACAATAAGGGTAGATAGATCGACTACCCAACGTAAAACCTGTGCCAAATCATGATGCGGATCACACGGATGATCCGCTGTGGCAACCCCTAAAGGGAGCAGCCAGAAGAAGAAGAAGAAGAAGAAGAAGAAGATGAAGAAGAAGAAGAAGAAGAAGAAGAAGAAGAAGATCGACTACCCAACATAACGACGGAAAACCTGACAATAAGGGTAGATAGATCGACAACCCAACAAACATAACAACAGAAAACCTGACAATAAGGGTAGATAGATTGACTACCCAACGTAAAACCTGTGCCAAATCATGATGCGGATCACACGGATGATCCGCTGTGGCAACCCCTAAAGGGAGGAAGAAGAAGAAGAAGAAGAAGAAGAAGAAGAAGAAGAAGAAGAAGAAGAAGAAGAAGAAGAAGAAGAAGAAGAAGAAGAAGAAGAAGATCGACTACCCAACATAACGACGGAAAACCTGACAATAAGGGTAGATAGATCGACTACCCAACATACATAACGACAGAAAACCTGACAATAAGGGTAGATAGATCGACTACCCAACGTAAAACCTGTGCCAAATCATGATGCGGATCACACGGATGATCCGCTGTGGCAACCCCTAAAGGGAGCAGCCAGAAGAAGAAGAAGAAGAAGATCGACTACCCAACATAACGACGGAAAACCTGACAATAAGGGTAGATAGATCGACTACCCAACAAATGAAATTGCTCATTGAGCAAGGAATTGCCAGAATAACTTTGTCATATCTCCATGATCTCTGAAAAAAAACAAAAACCTGGAGTTTGATCTTTCAAGGTCACCAGATTTGCTTTGTTGAGTACGTTATGACAAAAAAAAAAAACGATTCACAGTTTATAGTTGACCTTGACCTTGATTGAAGGTCAGCCAAACTTAACACATCAATAGCCAGTGCCGTTGCCTACATGGATGCAAATATTTGTGAACAAATCTGCACAATTGTGGACGTTGTCCAGGGGTAAATCCAGGAATTGGGTAGGGGGGTTTCCAAATAACAGAAAATTATAAATTTTCCAAATAAATTAATGTGAGCTGTTAGTGGTTTATTGATTATTAGGTACTGTATTGATACAGTTTTTCTGAGGCTTCTGGCCTTTTTTTGTGGCACACTTTCGTGGGAGGAGTTCTGGGTGACCAGGGAACCCCTGGGTTTGCCACTGTCATGGTAAATATTTTTTTGTTAGGAAGGGGGCAGGGGGGGTTCCGGGCAACCAGGAAACCCCCCTGGATTTGCACTGCAGTCAAACTTTTTTAAAATCTGAAAATTTGCATTTGTTTATCATTAGGGAACTTTGTTGCCATGGTAACTGGAAGTGGCTGAACCAAATTTCATCATTTTTGGCCTATAATAGAACACTCATACCAAGATACCACATGCCAAATTGAAAGTCAATCGGGATAGAAATGACGTTTTTATCGCAATTTGAAATTTTTGACCTGACCCACCCCCCCCCCCCCGCGACATTCGACGCCCGACCGCGAAGAAGGGTGTTGGTATGACACCCCAATGAGACATATGGTTGGATGCAGAATTGGAAGATGCACATTTTGGATTTGGTTTGAAGTCGATACGACCATTTTTGCGGACGTTATTGCGAAAATAAGAATTTCGGTTTTTTGATGACCTTGACCTTTGACCTAGATTCACAAGTAAACGCCTAGTGTCTAAGTTGGACCATGACTAATTGTTACTAAATAATTCGTAATTCATGTAAATGCGGCATTATTGGTAGGGGGGTGAATATTTTTGCAGGCCACTGTCGGTGGAAGAGTCAGGTAGGTGACAAGAAGAAGCCGATTAGATTTTGGTATGTGACAAGGATGAATGGTCCAGATCCAGATCAGGTCTATCAGTGGGATACAAAACGTAAACTGTTCAGCCTGGTGGAGGTATGCACTCTACCGAGTGCCATTATAGTTTTTCTTGTGTTCATTGCTACCCATTGTTTGTGCTACTTCGAATAGTGTACCAATCTTGTAACTTTAAAACTTTCCTCGTTACAGGGTTTATTGACCACACTTGATCAAACACCAATCCTTGTAACTGTGGCTTAACAAACTAATGCATGTGCCTCGTCTGGAGAAAGTATTGGAGAACTTCAGCACAGTTCGATCAGCTTTCGATAAGTATGAACAAACAAACATATACATAAGTCATTCATGTCAAAGGGAAACCGCCCATGCTGAAACAGCTTTCACATGCTCCACGAGTGCACTGCTTCGTCCTGCTCACGAGTACTGTTGGATGACCATGTTTGCTGTGGTGTTTGTCATTCTTTTTGTGTCGCAATGTCCACAATGAGATGTTGTATTTCTTGCTCACTTTCCTGAAGCTGAGATCACCAGATTTTACTGCCCTCGTGGCTTTATAAGCTGGTCTTCGGAGTAGCTTGCATACTTGGAAAGCCATTTGTATGCTTGAACCATCTTTCTGGGCAAGCTGTTTTCACCGAAAAATATATTCACTTGGTTATCGTTTAATTATGTATCCTGTGAGCATACTTTAAGCAAGTTTCAAATCACCCTTTTATGTACAAGCAACATAAAATGTATTATAGTGCAACATTGAACACTGTTCAGTTTCTCCAAAATGTGATCAATGTTGCCCCAAAATATTCAACCTTTTGCTGGTATCACAAAATTATAAACTACAATGAAAGTAAGTGTTGTACACATTTTCACAACCAATTAAGGTAAGGTGTGATTACACGAAGGGATCTTATGTCAATATACATACCAAGACTCGAAGTGAGAGGTCACAGAGGGGTCATTCTGCCTAACGTGCCGAATGTAGGTCAATGGTGAGTGAAAGGGGAAGGGTGTGGAGCATCATTGGTAACATGGGTGGCTGATCTCATAAAGGGTGAGGGCAAAAAGAAGTGGGACAACTTGGGAGACACCGACTCGAGGGCTGCGCTGGGACAGAGCTCCCATTAGCCAAGTCACCCTTCACCAAGTTAAGGCACACCTCATCCATTCACAGTCAAAACTCTCTCTTCCTCTCTTTCTCAAAGTCGTTCCTGTAGTCAAGACCTTCCAGTCAAATTAACTTGCTGGGTTTGCCTGACCATCTCTTTCAGTCTCATCAAAACCCATAATCTTTCTATTGTGTTTGCATGAAGTCTTAAGACATTAAATAATATAATTAAGGTTCCTGTCTGTTCGTTCGTTCGTGGGCACGTATTGGGTTAGTGGGTAAAGGCGTTTGCTTTATTATTGACGATTGTGATTGCTTCTTTTGTTCTTCCCCACCATGCCATCATCATCATTTCTTTATTAAATACACTACAATCCCATTTTTCCCTCCAGGCCTTCAAAACAGCTGTTCACCAACACCTTTTATCTTCCCCAATCCAAAACCTCGATCTTCTCTACTCCCGTTAATCCACCCCAAAGCCACCTCCTTCAAATTCCCTGCTTTCCTTCCTGAAAGTCCCTGTAATGTCCGTCTTGTATACCCCATGTTCCCCACCCCATCCCTCTCCCTTCCACAGATCTCCTAATGTCTCTGTTCCCCACTGTTTTGTCCTTCCCTCTCCCGCCCCTCTTGTCTCATGCCACCCCCCCCCCCCTTGCAGTGTGTTGTGTGTTCGCTCTCATACGAGCCTCGGCAATGTATACAACTATATATATATATATATATATATATATATATATATATATATATATATATATATATATATATATATATGTCCTGTTTGTGGCTGCTGCTTCACTTGATAGTTTTGTTTCACTTGATAGTTGATGAGGAATAAATGATTGCCGTCTCCACACCGCTAGTAAGACCATGCCACGTGTTTTACATTGCTCAGCCTAAGATTCAAACCAGTCATGCGATGCCGATTGGCACAGCACTGGGCTGCTTTGAGATTTCCAATCTGCACAGTAACATAGTAGTCAGATGCAGATCCAACAGAGGTGTCAAATGAGTCAACTGTTGCGGTCGCTTTGACACGACCTGCAGGATTCGAATCGGGCAGCTGCCTCCCATCCCAACCCGCCGCCGTTTCCTCGCGATCACCATGCACTGGTTCTTGTTTTTTGGGTTCGGGAATAAACCCATTTATTTTAAAAGAGTAAGGTTCTCATGCGTCTTCTCAGTTCTCGTGTGTGCAAATCAGCCATTAATTCAGAACATCTCCACAGGAGATAAGCCGTTCAGAACATTGCGGGATTTTAACCTCCCGCTGTGACGAGCTCAATGTCAGTTGAGCCATTGGCGCCACGGACCTTTTGAGAGTACAGCATGGTGGAATCACCACCACCCTCCAGTAGGCTTGACCCCACAGTTAGCACGGAGACCTCCATAAACATCATGCCAGTGTCACCACAGCAGTGGGGGAACAGCCCCGAGCTGATGGCAAAGCTGAAAGCTGGTCAAGATATGCTGGCAGGAGACATGGAGGCTGGTCAGGCTGAGATGAGGGCTATTGGCGACAGTCAGGACAAAATGGGGGCTGAGCTGCAAGCCAAACTCGAGGCTGTCAGCAGAGACGATTTGTTGATTGATTCTTTGTTGGAAATGATTCCCACTGCTTCTTAAATGTAAAACCTTCCTCCCTACACCATTCTTCCAGCCATTGGTTGACGTCTATTGTTCTGCTCATAATTTCTATGTCGTTTCCTAATCTTGGGAGAATCCCAGAAAACATGACCTCACAACCCTTAACTGTCAACTGCTTTCCCAATATCCAGTATCTATTTTCAAGCTTTCCCAATATCCAGTATCTATTTTTCAAAACCTCTCAGTAAACTTTCCCTACATCATTCACACCAAAGTGTACCACAACCAACTTCTTCCTACCATGACCCGACACAATATCATTTACCCATGACGGTAGCTTGAATTTTATGAATCCTTTTTTTGGACATCGTTAACCAATGCAAGAATAAAGCCATATATAAAAAACACATATACAAATGTAAAAACGAAGAGGAGCTGTGATTCGGCCTTTCCATAATATATACAGTACATCATGGCCCTGAGTGTGGGGAGGAGAGGTGTTCCGGATTGAGGCTGTGGGCGGTACTTTGGGAGTTGGGGGGTGGGGATGGGGATGGGGATGGGTCCTTCTACCTTTGACCTGCACGTTTGTGTTTGCTGTAACAACTCCACGTCGTTTAATGATCGTTGTTATTGCGATTGGGTTTGTGTATCGACTTCCAGTTGAACATGTCCACATGGCATTAAGCTGCGTCTGCATGGAGGCGCGAGAATGAACCCATCGTCATAAGGATCAATTCCCATGCACATTCAGGTTAATCTCTGGTCTTTCTTTATCTCTTGCCAACCCCACATCTGATTGCTCTTTCTAACGTCTGCTTGGTCTTGCTAATGTCGACTTGGTCTTGCCAATCCCATGTCTGCTTGGTCTTGCTAATGTCTATTTGGTCTCGCCAATCCCATATCTGTTTGGTCTTGTTTATGTCTACTTGGCGTTGCCAATCCCACATGTTTGGTCTTGTTTATGTCTACTTGGTGTTGCCAATCCCACATATGTTTGGTCTTGTTTATGTCTACTTGGTCTTGCTGCCTGTTTGGTCTTGCCAATGCCACATCTGCTTGGTCTTGCTTATGTCGACTTGGTCTTGCCAATCCTATGTCTGCTTGGTCTTGCTAATGTCTGTTTGGTCTCGCCAATCCACGTCTGCTTTGTCTCGCCAATCCCACATCTGCTTGGTCTTGCTTATGTCTACTTGGTCTTGCCAATCCCACATCTGCTTGGTCTTGCCAATCCTACATCTGCTTGGTCTTGCCAATCCAACACCTGCTTGGTCTTGCCAATCCTACATCTGCTTGGTCTTGCCAATCCAACATCTGCTTGGTCTTGCCAATCCAACATCTGCTAGGTCTTGCCAATCCAACATCTGCTTGGTCTTGCCAATCCCACATCTGCTTGGTCTTGCTTATGTCTACTTGGTCTTGCCAATCCCATGTCTGCTTGGTCTTGCTAATGTCTGTTTGGTCTCGCCAATCCACGTCTGCTTGGTCTTGCTGCCTGCTTGGTCTTGCCAATCCCACATCTGCTTGGTCTTGCTTATGTCTACTTGGTCTCGCCAATCCCACGCCTGTTTGATCTCGCCAATCCCACATCTGCTTGATCTTGCCAATCCCACATCTGCTTGGTCTTGCTTATGTCTACTTGGTCTTGCCAATCCCATGTCTGTTTGGTCTTGCTAATGCCTGTTTGGTCTTGCCACACGTCTGCTTGATTTCACCAATCCTACATCTGCTTGGTCTTGCCAATCCTACATCTGCTTGGTCTTGCCAATTCCACATCTGCTTGGTCTTGCCTATTCCACGTCTGCTTGGTCTTGCTACTTGTCAGCATGTCTGCCTCACAGCCGTTGGTTAGGTCTTCCATGAGTGTATATATCTATTAAAATATTATTACCTCCGCCACCGAAGGTGAGGACGTTGTGTTTTCACCCTCTCTGTTTGTTTGTTACTTGCAAAATCAAAGATTTTTATTATTAGTCAATTTTGTTATTTTGTTTGTCGCCTACAGGTCACAATTTTAAACTGATCTTCACGAAACTTCACCAAGTGGTAGAGTTTGTCATAAGGAAGAAGCCTATTGTTTTTGAGGTCAAAAGGTCAACATAGGCCAAAGGTCAACAACTTAGGTGGGATTTCTAAAATCTTCAATTTTCACCCGATTGTCTTAAAATTTGAAGAGGATTTATATTTCAGGTCACTGAATTCAACCAACCGATTGTCTCCAATTTATAAAGTAGGTAAATTTGCGGTTAAAGGTCTTACTCTTCTTCTTCGTCATGCTTAGCCATGACGTCACACCCAGAAGTTGACCATTATATCCGTACTGTGTCCAGGTTACATCGTGAAATGATTTAACTCAAATGGCGAATAATTTTCGATTTTCCACAAATATTCTGAGTCGATGCGTCCTTGGTCGTTGTAGTAACACAAATCAAGATGGTTTCATGCCACACCAATGGCAGAAACACCCTAGGGTTGTCCAAAATACCCGCGTGTGAATCAGGCCTAAAAAATGTTCGGTTTTGTGCTCAGAACATGTTATGAAACAACAGAGATGACTTGATCTTGTGGTTATCCGCCACGATTGAGTGCATACCTCCACCAGGTTGAACATTTCCCTTTTAGTATCCCAATGATAGGCCTTGCTACACACCAAAATCGAATTGCCTTCTTCTTGTCACCGACCCAACTCATCCATCAAGTTTTGTCATAATCCATCCATAACTTTTTGAAATATCATGCTATATATCGTTTTTGGCCCCACCTTTAAATGGTGAAGAATCACATAAGATTTAAAAAAAATTCTCGCGTCCGGATCCAGAACTTCAGCAAAATCTAATCAGTTCGTTGTTATCACACACCCAACCTGTCCACCAAATCTCGTCCGAATCCGTCCATAAAATTTTGAGATATTCTGCTCACAGACAGACAGGAGTGAAAACACAGCCTCCGTCCACCTTTGGTGGTGGAGCTAAAGGCCCAGTCACACCTTGACGTTTTAGCCAGCGATGGCAACGTATTAAAATTTATGTAAAACGCTGGCTTACTTTTGATGTTTTTTTTAAAGATTCGGACGTATTCATAGCGACTTGGTCTTATGTATAACGCATTAGTAACGGACGCAGAACGTTTCGTTGTGTTATAGATAACTTATACCAACGAATGCTGAACCTGTTGTCGGCCTACACAACCTATGCCCAACGATAGTCTAACTTATGCATAGCGCGTTGCACGCATCGCTGACGATGTCGTGACGTAGCCTATTAAAAGGCTGACGCACAACGATTCGAATCATAACTGCCGTAGAAATGGAAGTGTCAACATCGCAGTCACACCTTGGCGATCTTGCCAGCGTATGCCGACCGAAGAAAAATGTGTCTAAAATGTTGGGGCACGTCAAATACGGTATGAGTAAGTTTGGTATACGTGAGTAGAACGCTAAAGTACGCTATCATACGTCGTAGTAAGTAGAGTACGTCAAGAAATTTTAAACATGTTCAAAATTTTACGACGTACTTGGCGTATGACACCACGTTCCGCATGCGATGGGGATAAGTTTTACATACGATATGCGGACGCTTACACACGTCCACAAAGGCTACTTATAAGCTACTCATAAGTCGAAACATGTCGCGGTAATGTCTTTTTTACGCGAAGCTTATTTCTAACTTATGTTTGACGTGCTTTGAACCAATTCTTTACGTAGTCCCAACACACATTGACGTATGTAGACGTATTCCAATGACGTCTTCCGGTCGACAAAAAAAAAAAAAATTAACGTGTTTCTAGCTTACAACTGCCATATAAAGACGTGCTCCCAGCGATTTTGGGAATTGGTATATAAAAATGGTGTTCATAAAAGGGGAACCCAACAGTATTTTCGAGTCCTTTTTGAGTCGATGTCCATGTCAGCAGTAACAGTACCAGTATCAGTATCAGTATTAGTATTAGTATTAGTAGTAGTTTGTTCATGTTGGCAGTAGTAGGTGAGTATGAGGGGGAGGGTGTGGGTTATGATGGATCCTCCTTGCGTCCGCGTGTCCACGGGTAGGAGACATCTTTGCACCATTGTTCAAAGTTCTTCGCAGCTAATTTTTTATGGGGCTTTTTCAACAATGAGCTATGGCTTGTTTTTACGATTTAGGTCTATTCATAACGGGTTGGACAAATGCACAATGAACTAATAATGTGCATAGAGCGCTTCGACAACTTATAGATATGGTATACCAACGAATAATTATCGTGTAGCCGGCGTTCACAAACTATGCCCAAGGATAGCCTAACTTATCCATATCGTGCGGCAGTTTATCTTTGCCGGTGACGTAGGGTTTGCTATTCATAGGCTGCCACTCAACGATTTAAATGGCTGCATCTCCACTATTGAAAGTAGACGCTTGCGCTCAACAATTGGATTTTTTTTTACACTCAACGACTTTTAAACGGTACCACTCAGCTATTTTCATTGTTTACAATGAACGATTTAAATTGCTGTCACTCGCCTTTGTTTTTTGACGCTGGGGTTTGGAAATTTGAAGCGTTTCTCCTGAACGTGTTAAAACGCTCAAACTCGACTATTTCAAATAGACGCTGCCGATGGACAATTGGAATCATAGCCAAGCTAGACATCGAAGTGTGAACATCCTCGTCATGCCGAAGAAAAGCTTGAAGAATGCTGCAAATAAGTGTCCTGGCCGTGGCCGTGGACGCTGACGCAAGGACGATCCATTATACCGACGTCTTTCAGCCTATGAGTAACTTAAAAGTAACGTCTGTCGATGTGTGGCAACGATCGCGTAACGTGCCAACAACACGTTAATCATAGGTTATAAATAAGTTTCGGGTACGCTAAACATTACCTCGGCGTGTCTCAACTTATGATTAACTTACAAGTAGCATGTGTTGACGTCTGTCAACGATCGCAGACTGTGCATACAACTTGTGTCCAGCGTAGCGGAACGTGTGAGTCATACGCCAGCATACGTCGTGAAATTTCAAGCATGCAAAAATTTGAGGACAACCGAAAAGTACAACGTTTAAAGCCAGCGTACAACGACGTATGGCAGTGTTTTTCAGCGTGCTCTCAATGTTATCAAAACTTACCCATAACGTATTCAACGTGTGCCAGCGTTTTAGAAAATTTTTTCAAAAATCGGCATACGTTGGCTAAAACGTCAAGGTGTGACTGGGCCTTTACAAGCACAAGTAGACTCTCAGCAACAATCAAATATCTAAGCACAAGTGAAAAGCTATGGAAGACAAGGCTCCTGGAAGCACGGTTGATGAACTCTCACACTTTCTGTTCGTTTGGCAATATCATCAGACTTCTTTGGGCATACACATGATAAGGCACTTTCCCTCCTCAATCTCCCCCCGCTCTGGCGTGGCTCTTATCCATTGCGGCAGGACCACAACTTCCTTTTATTCCGTATGCAGCATAAGGCTGTGGGGTAGCATCATTGGCTGAGGGCATAGCTGTGCTGCTGATGGTTACATGCCCCTGTAGGTTAGTGCAGGAATTTGTAATTTGTTCAGGGTGCCAGCAATTTCATAAGTTTGAAAGACTCACTCATAAAAACTAAAAAAAATTGTTTTGTGTTTCGTTGGAAGCAAAAACCATGAGAGTGTTGTTGAGTGTGTTTGACTAAATGCAGCTTTGAAGTCTCATTTTGATTCTTTTTTTTTATTCCAGAAAATAACGCTGCATTGTCTCTCTGAAGGAAACATGGACAACCGTCCGCACCTATTGCTGTCTCCTTGCCCTTACTTGGAGTTACATTTGAACACATTCTTGGAGAAATTTCAGAATCACTTCTACATTGTTTGGCTTTCGGAATTCATTAAGAACTCGAAAGAATTAGGAGAAAAGATTGTTGCGATACTTAGTTTTTCACAAGAGACATACATCAACAAAAAAATTCTAGATTTGCTTCCCAACCTGAAGGTTATCAGTGTATTTGGTGCTGGTGTGGATCATTTGGATTTGACTCTGATCCAAAGCTATGGTGTCAAGATCTGCAATCTCCCTGGGATCGTAACGAACCCGACGGCAGATATGGCAATGGCTCTCCTCCTCGCATCAGCTCGGAACATCGTTTCTGGTGATGTTTGTGTGTTGTCCCTGTTTACATATTCCTGTTATTCATCAAATAGTTATGAAAATGGGGTTTGTGTTTCACTACTTTTCTTGAATTGAATGTCGTGCTTTGTAGAAATCGATTAAATAACTCGCAATTTGACATTTTCATGGGTGTTTTTAGGCAAAAAAAAACAAAAATCACACTCCTCTATATGTAATTTGTGAAGTGTCTTTTTTGGTCGACTTCCTTGTGCTCCTAAACCAATGAGTTCAACTTGTTGATTGCACCTGGGGAGAGGGGAGTGGGGGAGAGGTGTACTGGAAAGTCTTAGAGAATAAAGAAATTTCATATTCCCCTGCCCCCGCCCCAACCCCTATGTCATATCGCTCCACTCCGGATAGGGGTGGGGGTGGTGGTAGTGGTTGGAGAGAGGAGGATCGTTATCACAAGTCATAGTTAAGCTGATTCTCTGCATGGAAACCACAGACATGATGGTAGTGTGGAAATTATTACAATAGTAAGTGTAATATTGTTTGTGTGTTTATAATGGTCATACTTGTAGGGTGCACGGATAGGTTTTAAGGGATTCAATTAAAGTCATCGCTCTTGGTCTTGGGTGGGGATTCGGAGTGGGCATCATTTGTATCGGAGTGCAACAATGACAACGATCGGCCAAATGGCCTCATTTCCTTGTTTTATTTAAAGTTGTACAGGATCATGCGACTACTCATTACACTTGGTCTAGTCAGACTGTGGAGCCTTTGCATATTCATTTCCATTTGGCATATGGAATATATATATATATATATATATACACACACGAGGGCCGTACCGAAAGTCATGAGCACGTTTGTTGTACATTTAGGTGCATGTAAGAAAATTGATGTTGTCAATCGTAACTGGACATACCACATTAATTTTCGACAAAATCTCAAGAACAATCCATGCATTTCTGCCATCGTGGAACGAGCTCAAAAATCCCGCCACAGTCGAAGTCCGTTCCAACACTTTGCAGCTCGCTGTGCACAGCTATCTGGGCTGCCTCGTCGTTTTCATCGTGCCAGCCTTTCGTGTGATCTTTCAATGGTCCGAACAGATGGGAGTAAAGTCTGGACTGCACGGTGGTGTAGGTGAGGGAAGGGAGGTTGGGGTGGGGGGGGGAGGACTTCCCAGCCATTCTTTGAGATTTCTTCCAAAGTTAGATGTGCAGTGTGAGGTCCAGCATTGTCATGTTGAAAGATAACAGCTTTTTTCATCAAGCACTTTTCCAGAAGTGCACGTTTCAGTTTCTTGAACATCTGGACACAGCGAGCTGCGTTGATGGTTTCCTCTTTGGGCAGGAAATCAACGAATATGCATTTCTCGGCATCCCAGAAGACAGTTGCCATAACTTTGCTGGTGGGGGGATACTCTTTTCGCCTCCTTTTTTGGAGTTCATGACTTTTGTTATGCTCCTTATAATTCAATGCAATAGCTTTGATTCCTGAGAGAACTCCAATCTTCAAACATGCAGGTGCAGTATTCCAAGCTCCATCCCTCTGCATTCTCTTGTATTTCCATCTTTGTATGAACATCATTATTATTATATTATCATTACAATTGGCTCCGAAAATGTTTTTGCAAATGTCTAATGGGTCTGTACTACTGCTCTTTTCATTGCAGAAGTTCAACAAGTGAAGAATTCAGAGCCAACAAATTCAGTAATAACGGAACCTGTGGAGGTCACAGGGTCAGTCATGGGCATCCTTGGGATGGGAACCATTGGTCTTGCTGTGGCCAAGAGAGCACGTGGCTTTGATATGACTATTCTTTACCACAACCGAAAAAGAAGGTATGAAAACGATTAATAGAATGAAGGACTAGTCTTGCTGGTGAAGGCAAGTGTCGACACTTACTAATGTGGTATGGTGGGTAGCCATTTAAACATCTGTAGCAGCTGAAAGAACATCGTACAATTTCCTTCTCTTCCTCTCTCTTCTTCATTTTTTACTTCCCCCCCCTCCTCCCTTTTTTTCTTTTTACCTCCACCACCGGAGGTGGACAGAGGTTGTTTTCACTGGTCTACCTGTCTGTGAGTAGGATATCACAAAAAATGTATGGACGGATTCAGATGAAACTTAGTGCAAAGGTTGGATGTGTGACAAGGGTGAATCGATTCGATTTTGGTGAAGATGTGGATCTGGATCCAAGAAGTTTGAAAGTGATTCTTCACCATTGAGAGAAAAGGCCAAAAACGATGGTTTTTTTTCGAGGAATATTTCAAAAAGTTTTGGATGGATTACGACAAAAATTGGTGGATATTTGGGTAGTTGACAAGAACAAGTCGATTAGAATTCGGTTACGGTCCAGATTCAGATCCGACCTATCAGTGAGATACAAAAAGTAAAGCGTTCACCCTGAGGAGGTATGCACTTTACCCATTGCAGTTCTCGTTCTCCCTTTCTACCTCCGCCACCGAAGGTGAAGGAGGTTATGTTTTCATCCCTCTCTGTTTGTTTGTTCGTTTGTGTGCAGGCTATCTCAAAAAGTTGTGACGGATACAGATGAAATTTGGTGGACAGGTTGGGTGTGTGACAAGGAAGAATTGATTCGATTTTGATGAAGATCCGGATCCGGATCTGGCTACTAGAATTTTTAAAGTGATTCTTCACTATTGAGAGATAGGGCTAAATTAATATAAAGCACGATATCTCAAAAAGTTGCAGATGGATTCGGATGAAATTTAGTGGACAGGTTGGGTGTGTGACCATGACAAATTGATTCGATTTTGGTGACGTTCCAAATCTGGATATTTGAATTATTTAATTTTTTAAGTGATTCTTCACCGTTGATCGGGCCAAAAACGAGATATAACACGATATTTGAAAAATGTTATGGTCCCGATATGTTCTCGGGGATCAGGCACTACGTGATGGAGGTATGCACTCTACCGAGTGCCCTTCAAGTTCCCTGCTGTTTTCTCTTCTCTTTTTTTTTTTCTTGAGTTTTCTCTTCTCTATTTTTCTTTCTCCTTTTCTTTTTTCCTCCACTCTCTTCTTTCTCAATTTCTCTCGGTCTTTCTCTGTCTTTGGAAACCAAGCTAGCATTAGGACACTAACCATGTCATTATTGGATTGTACGTCAAAACCTAATTAGCTTATTTATGACCTTGAGGAGTGGAGTAATCTACTTGCCCTGCCTGGTCAGGTCAATATGTGATACCAGTCCAGATACATTATCATTTGCCTCCTTAATACCCTCAGGTCAACCAATACAGTAAATGATACTGATGAAAAGCCAATGCTGCCCGCAATACTTTTTAGAAAATGTGCTCCGAACTATTTCGAGAAAAATGTACATGTAGATTTTAAAGGTCACTCAAGAAAATTGATAAATAGCATTGATGACTGTATTTTTCTTCAACAAAAAAAAATGATCGCCTGGTCTATCTGAATTTCCTGCTCGCAACCTCCCCCACCCCGACATGTAACTATCATGATCAGTTTTCTGTAAAACTGCTTTGAACTGTCAATTGTGAACCCAATAATTTAAGCGATATATCTCCATCTAGGAATAAATCGGACCAAATTGTTGCAAAATTGTCGCACCAAACCAAATTGTTGATCAGTAATTGTTGCATAAATTATTCCTTTAGGCCATTGGAAGAGGAGCAGGAGGTTGGGGCTACCTTCTGTCCATATTTGCTCGACATGTTGGCAAAGGTAGACTTCCTCGTGGTGTGTGTGGATCTGAACAGCAGCAGCACCAAGATGATCG
Source organism: Eptatretus burgeri (assembly GCF_056783735.1). Classification (NCBI taxonomy): domain Eukaryota; kingdom Metazoa; phylum Chordata; class Myxini; order Myxiniformes; family Myxinidae; genus Eptatretus; species Eptatretus burgeri. The sequence continues at coordinate 20,783,003 of NC_140971.1, forward strand.
CTGAACAGGAATTCCGTGCCATGAAACCCAGTGCGACCATTGTCAACATTGCCAGAGGTTACACAAATATAAGCAGCTGTATATTTTGGCGTATAAGTCGATGTGGAATGAGAGTCAAATTGACTAATTTCCTCATTTTTCTTTCCTTCATTCATTCATTCATTCATTCATGGATAAGTCTATTTGGAATAGCCGATGAAGCAAGATCAACTGTGGTAGTGAACAATCAGTCAGTCAGAACAAAAGAGGAATTAATTCCTTGCTGACTGTGTCACAACACATCATCAGCTGCCAACTTGTACTTCCAGGTCCAGGATCATGAATATCAATGAGCTGTATTGTGCATATTATTTGAACTACTTTGTGGGAAGACCTTTCGGATAAATTAGGAAAGTAAATAGTATTTCAACATGTTTGTTATCATATAGGGGTACAGTATTTAAAACAAGCTACATTTCTTGTTGACAAAGTATTTCCTTTACATAGCTCCAGGTAGTGAACAAAAAAGCCACTTACTAGGGTGTTGGGTCAACATATGTGGTGACTGTAGCCTGGATGCGCTGTGGAATAGAGTCCATCAATGTCTGGAATTCTGCAGGAGGGATGCGGCACCATTTTTTTCACGAAAACGTCTATCAACTCACACCTGTTTGATGGAAGTGGAAAACGCTATCTCAGGTGTCGTTGCAGAATATCATGTAAATATTCAGTTGGGTTCAGATCTGATGACTGAGAATGTGATTCACATATAGATAACATCATCATGCTCATCAAACCATTGGGTGACCACACGTGCAATGTGGATGGTGGCATTGGGAGATCTCTTGCAGCCATACTATCCATAATTGTAGGCAACCAAGCCTGTGCAGAATTTTTAGCTTCTCTGGAATTTAAATTCCAGATTAAAGGTATCATCATCGTGCACCGTCCATCCAGCCGTCCATCCTTCTCCTATTTCGACTTCTCTGGCCAAACCACTGGGCCAATACGACTGAAATTTGGCAGCAACTTTCCTCTCCTGACTGGTGAGAGATTGCAAAGCTCATTCCAGTCACGTGACTTTAAGTATATCAAAATGGCCGACTTAGTAAATTTCTTCAAAAATCTTCTTCTCCAGACCTACCAGTTAGAATGCTACCAAATTTGGGTAACAACATTAGGCGAGGGTAGGGATGTTAAATTGCAGAGGTCATGCCCATCACCTGACCGGAAGTGTCAAAATGGCCGGCTTAGTCAATTTTTGGGGAAATCACGTAAATTCCTTCAAAAATTCCTTTATACAATTTATTCATTTATGCAGTTCATTGTTGAAAACCATTGATATGGCGATTCTGCATACAAGTCAAGGTCCGCACTTCCAAAGGAAAAAAGTATCAACTTATACGGTAATTATAATAGATAAACCTAGCCAGTAATATACAATACTGTAATTCTATTCCAAATGCCAAGACAGTAAGGCTGCTGACACTAGTTGTTTTGCACCATGAAACATCACATAGATCCAAGGATTATTGGCAGAAAAGGGGGAAAAAAATATACTTGAAGTAGCATTTCTACAGCTCTGCACTGCAATGCAGCAGTTCAATATTAAGACACATTTGAGCAAAACCCTACTAGGCCAGGTCTAAGCCCAAAATAACCAACCTTTTCTGCCCTCGCACTCCTCCCGGTCTCGATTAACAAGGGATTTATTGCAGAGAAAATGGGGGAAGGCAATAAGATGGTTACACCTTATTGTATTCACTCGGGGAATATGGAACTCAAAAGAGGATCGACAAGACAAAGAACCTGTCTTGCGCGGCAATGCTCGCGCATGTGATATGTGTCTGTCGTTCAGCACGATTTGCTCTCCATTATATATGGGCTATTGGAGTCACTTGGGCTCGCAGTGGTGCAGTGTGGTTCTTGGTTCTTGATTTCAATGAACTTCCTTCGCCTCTCTCGAGAACTTGCAAACTCTCCCGAGGACCTACTGGAATTCCTGCTGAATTCACCGACTCAATAACTAACCACCTTGCGCCAGCCCAGTGCAACAACTCCCCATGTGCACGCTGCCTGCGTTTTTGTTTAAACACACAAGTTGCCACCACCATACCCATTGAATTGCGCCAAGGGGGCGTGATCACTGGCTGATGCAGTGAGCCAGATCTCCATATTTGGGCTGGTTTTCAGCCCGCTTTGTGGCCCCATGCCTGACCCTGTAATGGGCCACACTCATTGGCTGTCGCAGTGAGGAAAATTGCTTCATGAGTGCTGCTCCTTGATGCTCCCTCCCATACCTTGAACCTACCATCTTCGACTCCTGCTGATCCTCTCCACACCCCTCTCCCCACCCTGCCTGACTCATACGTGATGTCATTGTTTTCCTGTTCCCTTTTGATCTTCCATCAGACTGTGAATCTGCTGCCCTCTGTCATTTGGCTTCTCCACAAGGCTAGAGCTGTCAAAAAAAATCTCAAAATGGCAGCATGATTATTGTGGAATGGAAGAACTCAAGAAAATTGTGATGAAAGTGAAAACAGTTGACTCAAAAACACACTGCATTAATCAAATACAACTAACTAGGGGATGACTTGCAAACGGTTAACTTGAGAAACACGGTTCCTCATCGAAGGACACACATGGATTTGTACACCAAGCGATTTACATCAAGCAATAAGGATACAGTCCAGAATTGTCATGTTTTCTTTCATTTTATTATGACTTGTACCTGTCAGAAGTTTCTGTGTAAACGTTTATGTGTCTGTTCCTCTTTGTTCTCATCCATACCCCAATCTGTTCCTGGCTATTGTCACTCATCATTGTATTATCCCATCTTTCTCTTTTTGTGTGTGTCAATACACCCCCGAGCTCCCCTCCAATACCCTTTGGTAGTTTGTAAACCTGATGCCTTTTTGGCGTTGAGTTACTCTCTGAGCCTCGGCCATTGTAGAAAAATTATTTTTACTCAAGGAAACCGAGATTAAAATGCAATATAATTGATTCAAGAAGCAAACATATTTCACCATCTTCTTTCTGCTTGCTCTTTCCATAATAAAAAAAATAATAGCACCGCAAAGCGGGCGTAACCCCTCAGCCCCTTGACGCAAACCAATTTCAAGATGGTGGCCACATTGAAAATCGCAGCATGCCCATTTTCGACAGAAACCATCCTCTACTCAACCCCAACACACCCAGCAAAAATGGATTTAATCGGACAAGGCGTTCTCCTCGAAATTGATGGAAACCAATTTCAAGATGGCTGCCGTGGCGGCCACAGTGAAAATCGCATCGTGCCCATTTTGGAAAGGAACCTTCCTCTACTCAACCCCATTATACCTCGCCAGAATAAAATCAATGTGTGAAGCCGTTCTAAAGTTATTGTCCGGAAACCAAATTCAAGATGGCTCCTCCAGCTGCCATATTGGATATCGGATTGCGCTGAATATCAAAAGGAACCTTCCTCTAAACACCCCCATTATCTCACACAAAAATGAAATCAATAAGTCAAGCCGTTCTCAAGTTATTGTCCGGAAACCAAATTCAAGATGGCTGCCCAAGCCGCCATATTGGATATCGCATCGCACTGATTATCGAAAGGAACCTCCCTTTACCCAGCCCCAACACACACTGCAAAAATGGATTTAATCAGACAAGGCGTTCTCTGCGAAATTGACGGAAACCAAAAGTTGACAGACGCCCGGACGGATGCCCGGACAACGCCTGTGATGACAATACCCCTTAGCCCAATTCGGGCTGAGGGGTAAAAATAAAGTTGCAAATGAGCAATCAACTTGTTTTATTTAAAAAAAAAATAACATTCCTGACCAATCTTTAAATTTAAATGAAAAAGTCACTCACGAGTTGTTTTTTTTTTCTTTTCTTCCCATCCCCTGCTTATTGGTTGCATTTGCTCGCTGACCAGATTATTATTTCGATTACAAATGAACAGGTAAACAAACATAATATGTATATGTGGAAGAATTACACGCCCAGACTGGGAATTGAACCAAGGTCATCTCGTGAGCCGTGGTATGGTTCGACAGATGACCTGGGTTCGATTCCTGGTCTGGGCGTGCAACTTTTCCCACATATACATATCAGGTTATTATTTGTTCATATTCTTCTTGATATCTTCAACAGGCTTGGTAATTGATCAGGATGCCATGGTGACTGCTTTGTCTGAGGGCTGGATTCGTGCAGCTGCTCTGGATGTCACTTACCCTGAACCTCTACCAAGGTGAGTGGGCCAAAATGCCCTTTTTTTGAAAACTATTCACTTTGACCTATCCAATTGTAGAGCAGTGAGTTGGGAGGGTGGCAGAAGGCTTTACCTACTTTGGTTAGTGGGCTTTGTATGGAATATTTTCACAGTTGCTGTGAAGGCACATTTTGGAGTACAAGAATAGATGAAATGTTTTTCGTGGGTCATGGAGAGGGGGGGGGGGGAGAGACAGAGACAGATAAATAAATAGATATAGAGATAGAGATAGAGATATATGGGTCATGAAGAAAACAGAGAATAGGGATGTTGGAGAGAAAGGGATAGAAAAAGGCATCTCAGAAGTTAGCGTTGGGATCATGGGACATGACCCTCGATTTATCCCAATTTATCCCATTTAAGGTAAGAATTCCTGTCATTAAGGGAGTATGTGTGCATGTGTGCTCGGTTGTGGAAACTGGACTTCCCAGTAGAGACAAAGCATAACTTCAAAATTTCTTCTGCACATTAACAATCACCTTCACAGTGTTGATCAAACATGCAGTCTCTGACACACAGAACAGAGACTCAAATGACTCCCCTTCACTTTGCCTGGAACACACACCAGTTGTCTTTTTACTTTTAAAGTCTAGAATATTTTTAGTATCAGCTTTCTTCTGACATTTAAATGATACATCTTAGTTTTAAAACATTACGACATCTTTATACGTTTGTTATAATTTTAGGAGTCCGCCGATAGTCCAGGGAAGAAAATAGTAAGGAACCTTAGGATGACTGTCCCAACGCTGTGTGCCTCACCAGGTGAAGATCCCCCATTGGTGCTGCTCCCTGGAAATGTCCAAATCTTCCTTTTAAACAAAATTACCACAGGTTTATGGAAAAATACTGAAAGTTGATTGGTTGGTCCTTCCTACTAAACCACGCCCAGTGATAAGAACAAATCATCCATGTGTTGTATGTTGAGTGCGTAGACCTGTTTTGATGAGAAAGTGATGAGCTCAAGCTAAATTAATTCAGACTGAGCAACTTCCTCATCGTGAAAAATTATGAATTAATTGTGCATGCAATTATGCTTGATGAAAAAGAGAAGACACTACAACCTCCTACATTTAAATCCCTTGTAAGGGAACTCATTATTATCTTCAGTTATACACACGTATGCCACACATTTCTTTAGATTTTCTTGCAATTTCTGTGCCTGACACCTTTGCCAAAAATAATATCTGCAAATACAATACAATTAATATTAGGAAAGTTATTCCACAACAGTCACAGGCGTACACTTGTCAAGCTCTCACAGGCATACCCTCTCACGTGCACAAACATTTTCATTTGTGATTACAATGAGCATTATGAAAGGTATTGAGTCTTGGATACATATATCAGGAAGCAAACAGGTTCACATGGTGCTCTTTTCTCTTCCCACAGAGATCATCCCCTACTGCACTTGAACAACGTCATAATCACACCGCACTCTGGTACAGACATCAAAGAAACCTTTCAAAAGATGTTGGATATTTCATTCGCGAACACCCTTGCTGGTGTGGAAGACCGGCCATTCCCTCATCCCATCAAAGTTTGAAGCTACGACACGTGCTTTAGTTTGGTCTGAATCGTGGTTTTCTTTTCATTTCCGAATTCAACAGACAGCATAAAGATCGATAAATTTGCAATTAAACATGTCAATTTTCTCTTCATTCTTAATGGTAAATTTTGTTCCCAAAAAACAGAACTCTGTTTGTTTTGCCTTTACTTAACATTTACTTTGTTTTGCTGAATTTGCAAATAAATGAACCTGTGAAATTGTAATGCTTTTTGTTGATTTTATCATGAATTTGTCTTTAAAAGTGCTATAAATCCCTTGAACCAATTTATCTGGGTTTCCTTTGCACATGTTCGATGCCTCACTCTCCATCAAACTGTATAATTCTTAATCTGCCCCCACACCTCTCTGTTGGCATAATCAGGGTTAACATTTAAGTCCCAATATCGATTAATCAATTTGTTTCTTATTTAGTGCTATTCATTTTGGAGTAAGATCTCAAAGCATTTTACAAAGAAGAGAATTGAATAAACATAGGGGCAATACCCTTGGGCGCTCACCTGGTAGCGGTTGGATAAGATAACCAAGGAACCACTGATAAGCATGGATGACCCACGAAATATGTTACTGAGAAGAAAGTAAATACCGATGGATTTTTATTTATTTTAATTCCGTGAACAAACATTGGTATATCACAGGTGAGAAAGGTTGTGGTCAAGTTTCATCAAAGTTATGTGTGGTTTTGGAGAAGAAAGCAAATACATATTTTGGGGACAATCCCCCCTGTGGATCCCCTTAGACCCCAATTTTTTTTTAATGATGTGAACAAGCTTTGGTACATCACGGATGATGAAGGTTGTCGTCAAGTTTCATTGGAATTGTGAGTATCATTTCTGAGAAGAAAGGAAATACCTACCTCTTTTGGGGAGACAACTCCCACCCCATAAATTCCCTCCATAGACTCCCTCAGACCCCCTTTTTTATGCCATCAACAAACTTTGGTACATACACGGTGATGAACGTTGTGGTAAAGTTTCATCGAAATCGTTTGTGTAGTTTCGGAGAAGTTGCAAGTATTTGTGGATGGACGGACGACATGTCATCCCATAAGCTCCCCGGAACTATGTTTCAGGTCAGCTAAAAATAGGACATTTGGACCTGTTGCTTATCTGGGCCCTGGCCTAATGTTGTAGCCCCAATTTGGTAGCATTCTGACTGATGGTACTGGAGAGGAAGATTTTTGAAGGAATTTATGTGATTTTTCCAAAACATTTATGGTCTGCCATTTTCACACACTTCATGCAATTGCCAAAAAAAATATTAAGCCTGCTATTGCCATTTTGGTCATGTGATCAGCATGACCTCCACAATTTAATATCACGACACTGTCCTCATGTTGCAACCCAAATTTGGTAGCATTCTGACTGGTGGGTCTAGAGAGGAAGATTATGAATGGTTTAATGCGATATTCCCAAAAGTTGACCAAGTCAGCCATTTTGACACATCTCCGGTCATGCGATCCGCATGACTTCCACAACATAATGAACATCCCTACCCTAGCCGAATGTTGCAACCCAAATTTAGTTGAATTTCGACTGGTGGGTCTCGAGAAGAAAATTTTGAAGGCATTTCCGTGATTTTCACAAAAATTGACAAAGTCGGCCATTTTGACACACTTCTGGTCATGTGATCGGAATGACCAGAAATTTAACATCCCCACCCGAGCTTAATGTTGAAACCCAAATTTGGTAGCACTCTGACTGGTGGGTCTGGAGAAGAATATCTTTGAAGGAATTTATGCAATTTTCCCAACAATTGACGATGTTGGCCATGTTGACACACTTCCAGTCACATGATTGCCATGACCTCCATAATTTAACATCCCTACTCTGGCCTAATGTTGTAATCCAAATTTGGTAGCTGGTGGGTCTGGAGAAGAAATCTTTTTAAAAAATTGACAAAGTCGGCCATTTTGACGTACTTAAAATCATGCAGCCGGAAAGAGCTTTACAATTCCTGTTACCAGTCACAAGAGGAACGTTGCTGCCAAATTTCAGCCGGATCGGGCCAGCGGTTTGCCAGGATAAGTCAAAAAAGTCGATGGACGGGTACGGTACATGATGATAGTCCCAAATCTGGACTTTAAATTCCAGATAAGCTAAACATGGCACTGATGTGTACAGATTGAGAGAAAGGAAGTGAAAAATGGCAACCTATCAACACAAGCCTTCACCAGCAAGACCAGTTCTTCATTTTGGAAAAAGACAAGACTTGAAAGAGATTTATAAACTGACTTGTGAGGGATGAGAATTTTCAAAGGTAGAAAGTTGCACGGAACTGAATACTCCTCGATCATGTAAAATCTCCTTTCCATGGAATGTTATCAAATAAACTCTCCCCTCCATGGAATGTTATCAAATATAATCTCCCCTCCATGGGATGTTATCATATAATCTACCCACTATAGGATGTTATCAATAATCATAAAATCTACTCACCATGTAATGTTATCTACATCTATATGCATGTAATCTTCGCTATCAGGGTGAATAACGCCGAAATCACCTCCGTTAAAACCTACATTCAAGCACGGAGTATATCATAGACAGGTTTAGTCGAGGATGTCTGTGAGGAAGTGTCCGTTTGGGGAATTTGAAAACGTTAACGTGAGACGTTTGAAAGTAATCACGTGCCCCAGAAGTGCTTCGATGTTGATCTCTGAAGATAGATAATTCAGGGAAAGGTAAACGTTCGTTCCACTTTGTCTTCTTCTTTTACTACAAGAAGGACGAATCATATTTTATTTCATCATTTAATACTCATTTGGTGCTGTGGCGTGATTGGCCAACCTTCCAACACTTCTTTCAATCCTGACAAATCTCACACTCACACCACATTTCAAACCTCGCCTCCAAAGCCAGTCGCCGACTGGGAATCCTCCGTCGTGCAAAGTCCTTCCTCGGCCCTCCTGAGCTCCTGACCACTTACAAAGCTTTTGTCTGCAGCGTGATGGAGTACTGCTCTCCCCTCTGGGCTGGTACTCCTGCCTCCCACCTTTCTCGGCTTCACGCTGTAGAAACCAAGGCATTTCGGATCATTGGCATCTCCCGCGATGAGGCTGAGTCTTTGGGTCTCTCACTCTCTCACCACAGGCTGGTCGGTGGTCTTTCTGTCTTCTACAGTCTCCTCTCCAGCCTCGCCCCCTCTGCTCTCTATTTGTGATTTGTCCCCACCACATTTCCACAGGGCGCTCAAGGTCCGCCAACAACCCCCTTCTGGTAAAACTACCAATATCACGAATCACTGCTCACCTTCACTCTTTCATTCCTCTTTTTTCCCGCCTTTGGAATAAACTCCTTCACTCTATTCAATCCCATTCTTCCCTCCAGGCCTTCAAAACAGCTGTTCACCACCACCCCTTATCATCCCCCATCCAAATCCTCGATCTTTTCTACCACCGATAACACTGAACAACAAAATTTTTTTACTGGAGATGTGTAAAGTGATTTAGACTAATTTGGGTACGCTGATTTCAAAAATCATAACCGTTTTTCTGTATCACGTCAGGATTTTCAGTAACAGAAATATTCCCATTGCCTAGAAGTCAGGATTTCAATGAAATTTACAAAAATTCATTTATTCATTTATTTCATCATGAATGCTTCAAAATTATAGAAATTACAGAAAAACTCCACTAGAATGTAATTAAAAATGCTTTAGGCATTTGGCTTTGCGTTTGTGCTGCTCTGTGTCAGTTTCACGATGCAGGAACCAGCAGAAATCGCCCATCATGTTCGGGTTGTGCCGCCCTTGGTAACGCGTCTCCATGAGTGAAATCTCTTGGTGGAATCGCTCGCCGTGCTCGTCCGAGACTGCTCCCAAGTTGTCAGGGAAGAAGTTCAGGTGCTGGTGTAGGAAATGGATTTTCAGGGACATCCTGGAGCCAAGTTTCCTGAAGGACTCCAGCAGCTGCTGCACTATTTCTTCATAGTTGTCCGCGCGCTCGTTGCCCAAGAAGTTGTCCGTCACAGCTTTGAAGCTCCTCCACGCTGCCAGCTCTTTGGGGTTTAGAGTTGTCGGAAAAGTTTCGTCCTTCATAATCTGTCGGATTTGCGGTCCAACAAAGACACCAGCCTTGATCTTGGCCTCCGACAAGGTGTTGCCAAACTTTTCCTTGAGGTATAAAAACCCACGCCCATTCAGATCCATTGCCCGTACAAAACTTTTCATCAAGCCGAGCTTTATGTGGAGTGGTGGAAGGAAAACCTTGGCTGGGTCGACAAGGGCGACATGCTTCACGTTGTGTCGACCAGGTACATGCTCTTTTCGCTCTTCCCAATCTTTCTTCGTCCAGTGATTCTTGTCGTCTCTGCTATCCCAGAGACAAAGGAAGCACATGTATTTCGTGTAGCCTGACTACAGCCCTAACAACAGCGCCACCACTTTCAAGTCTCCATAGATGTGCCAGTTGAAGTCATTGTACTTGATGGAATCAAGCAGCTGCCGCATAGTCTCATAGGTCTCTGTCATGCCGAACGCGTGAGCCAGTGGGACTGATGGTTTCTCGTTGCCATTGTGGAGCAAAACAGCCTTCAAGCTGTTCTTCCCCGAGTCGATGAAGAGGCGCCAGTCTGCAGGATCGTGATCACACCCAAGTTCTTTCAACAGACCGTTGATGTCACTGCAGAATGTCATCGTGTCTTCCATCTCAAAGAACTCAGCCATGTCTCTGTGACGTGCTCTGAACAAGGATATCTTGGTGTTAGGTTCAAGTAGATTCCACTGCTGCAGCCTTGATCCAAGCAGCTCTGCCTTCGCCTTTGACAGCGAGAGATCTCTTACAAGATCATTTAAGTCTCCCTGGTTCAGAAGGTGTGATTCTTGAGTGTCGGGTTCAAAAGGTTCATCATCACCATCCTCTTCACCACTGCTTACAGCTATGTTCTGATCAGCTGGAGGTGTTGGAACGGGGTTCTCGTCATCATGAGGCACAGGTTTACGAGCAGAGACGCAGTCAGCGTACTTGATGTACTTTCTGCTTGTGCAGCAGAAATAACAATCATCATGATGATTCTGCGGCTCACGCCATATCATGGGCACCGCAAATGGCATGCTCGCGCGCTTGCCCACCAACCACTGAGTCAAGGTTGTGTGACAGCTTGTGCAGCAGATGTGTGGTGCCCAGCTCTGTTCTTGGTCCCCCACCTTACACCCGAAGTAGTGAAAGTAGGCGGCCTTCATTTTCACTGCTGTAGATATACTTCGCTGTTGATCTTTTTTGGTATACCGACCACAGACATAACAGAAGTTGTCAGGATGATTGGTACAGGAACGCCTACTCATCTTTATCTGAAAGAAAGAAATATAACACAAGTTAACAACAATTGTACGAAATAGACATGTTAAAGACATATGTAAATTTCATTGAAATCCTGACTTCTAGGCAATGGGAATATTTCTGTTCCTGAAAATCCTGACGTGATACAGCAAAACGGTTATGATTTTTGAAATCAGCGTACCCAAATTAGTCTTAATCACTTTACACATCTCCAGTAAAAAAATTTTTTTTTAATTTGTTGTTCAGTGTAATCCACCCAAGCCCACCTCCTTCAAATTCCCTGCTTTCCTTCCTGAAAGTCCCTGTAATGTCCATCTTGTATTCCCCATGTTCTCCACGCCATCCCTCTCCCTTCCACAGATCTCCTAATGTCTCTGTTCCCCTCTGTTTTGTCCTTCCCACGCCTGACCCTCTTTTCTCATGCCCACCTTGATGTGTATTGTGTGTTCGCTCTCACACGAGTCTCGACAAGGTATACAAAAAAAAATCTAAATATATATCTGAACACTATGCAGGGTAAGGTGTTCTATGAACTCTCTCTTTGAGGGGATCCGTTTTTGCACCGTTTTTACATTCGCCACCGAAAATGGACGTACGTTATTTTTTTTCACCCGTTTGTCCTATCAGTCTGTCTGCTTGTGGCCAGGATATCTCTAAATGTTGTCGATGGATTTGGACAAAATTTGGTGTACAGATTAAGTGTGTGACAAGGACGAAATGTTTCGATTTTGGTGAAGTTCCGAATCTGGATCTGAGAATTTAAAAAAAAAATTTAAGTGATGCTTCACCATTGAGAGATGGGATCTAAAATGATATATTGTTGCAGAGCCGGGTGTCGGCTGCGAGCACGACCGCTCGGTGGAGCAGTAGGGTCGACTCTGCCGAACACCCGGAATCTAGATGGTACCTTTCGGAAAACGTCAAAACGTTATGACGTCATAGGTCATTGCAGCCTTGTTGGAAAAACTTTGGATCTCCATCTCTGAAATTGCACCCAGGAAAAAATTGAAACTTGTCACGTGGAAAGTACTCCTCATGGGGAATGTGATTTTTTAATGACATCATAGGTGCCTTCGTTATGACGTCTTAATTGCATATGTAGAACGCTACATTCGATCAGGATGAATTTTTTGAGGGTGATCTCGGGATAAAATGATCCACAGAAACAAAATTGATGACGTCATCAGTCACGTGATTCTGCAGTCATATTGTTTTGAAAAAATAAAACATTCAAACATCTTCTCTGAAGTGGCTGAACAGATTGAGGCAAAACTTTACATGTTTGACTGCCTATCCATGAGGAACAAAAGGTTTACACACATGGCTTCATCGGTCACATGGTTTGGCAGCCAAATTAGATGTACCCTAAAACCTATAAAAATCTTCTTCCCAGGAACAGCTGGACAAATCGAGGGGAAACTTTACACAAATGTTCCCCAAGCATTGAGGTTACCAGTGTATTCACGAATAATGTCACATGATCTGGCAGCCATATTGGATTGAGTGAGTCTTAATTTTTTTTCTCTTGAATCGCTCAATTAATCGATGTGAAACTTCACAATTATGATCTAGTAGTGATGTAGACTATATTGTCGTGGGAGTGGCTGGTTAGTTTAATCTCCCCGGCCCAACTGTAGTAGATGGGCGGTTAACACCGATCAGGCCGGATCGCCGAACAGTTTTCCTTGGAGGCGGACACGTGATCCTCATAGATTATGGTGCACGTGGGAGGGGCAGGGTGGCACGGAGGGAGCAGATGGATGCACACGGCACAAGGGGTTTATACTCGACCCCACGACAGATGCATGGACACCAGCAACTTAAAATAAACATGGGGATTTAATGAAAATAGACAAATATTTACAAGAGCAACAATTCAAAATGTAATAATAAAATGTGAGGTCAATTTAAGTCTAAAGTTGAGGCACCTCAACACATGGACTTTAATACAGACAAGGGGAAAACAAAACAAAAGAAAACTCTTCCTTTATTCTGGCACTTAGCTTTGTCTAGAGATTGTCTTTATTGAACTTTGGGATTGAGGCGCTTTGTCCTGCGTGGGAAGATGCACCCAAAATAGTGCCGAGCCGCTCTCTGGGCGGGAAACGTACGTGAGGTAATTCATGAGGTGGTATTCAACCCCAGGGCTCACCAACCGCCGTGCAGCTTCCTTGTCGATCGTGCTTGCCGACGCAGCTTCTCTCTACAGAACGGCACTGCTCCCTTTGGTGATCCACACGAGACTTCGAGGTCCATCTCACATGACCAAACCAAGAGTCAATGGCCAGTGTCTTGCTTCACCATGCGAGTCAATTCACCTCAGCACAAATACGAGAATCGTACCGTCTTCCTCATGCGTCGAAGGAAAGCCAGCCGTAATGCCCTGATCTTACACGCCATCTCCTAACTCCGTCGTCTCTCGACCACGTCCCTCACACTGCACTCAACCCCAAAAAAACAACTCCTCTTCCTCCTCGCTTCTGACGTCACGCCCATCAATGATGCACCTCCGGTTTTGGCTTGTTGGCAGGAAACCGGGAAGGCGGGGCTTCTTGCCTGCTCGGCACGTTTGCTGTTGTTATAAAAACGTAATTCTTTCATTGCTGGCTTGCAAATGCAAAAACGTAGGGAAAGGTCACGGGGGCGATTACATACTGGGGGGAATTGGACTTAATCCCTATCTAATTAACATAGCACCACCCCACATGTGGTGACAAGTAACACTGAAGCTCACAGTTTCCTTACTTAATTTACATTGAGATGTCTCTGACACGTCATCGGACCAAGCAACTCTATACAATCCTAACTTTGCTTTGAAATTCCTCCATTGTTATATTCTCCACAACCGTAATTTGTTTTACCATTTTACCGAAATTCCCCATAACCATAACAATATGTTTTAAATTTCAACCTAACCTGATCAAACACATGGTCTGGCAGCCATAATTATTTAATTTTTTGATCTGGTTTCTTTTTGATGTTTTGAATAATGCT
>NC_140971.1:20802078-20847078 GCF_056783735.1 Eptatretus burgeri
AGGACTGCTGTCCAAGTCACCGCGTGCGCACGTTCCGCGCGCTCTGACCTCGCGTAGGGTCGAAGATGGGCCTCAGCTGATCTCTCTCACGGTCCAGCACACAAATCCCGGCCTGGCCTGTTCTCCATACAAGGCCCAAGTCGAGGTCCGAGTTCCACAGGCGGATCGGCAAACGTGACGCGCCGTTGGTAAGGACCGTCCGAAGGTCCGGCGTCTCCTCTCCGGCCTTCCCGCCTCGAAGCCCGACTCCCGCTTCGTCCCCTCGGTGCCTCTCTCGGTCGAATCACCGACGTGCAGGTCGGGTTAGCGTCTCTCCCGGCAGATCCAACACGGTTCCTCCTTCCTTCGCTCGCCTCGAAGCGACTCCGAGCACGCCTCGAGAATCCAGCCGTTCCTCACACACAGCACTCCTTTGTTCACTCGCTTCGAAACACGAGCACTCCTCTCAACCGCCTGCAGTCTTCAAAACCGCTAAAAACTGACTTGATGCTTCCCTTCTTTCCTTTCGTTCGGCTCTTTTCCAACTGAGAACTCCTTTTTCTCTCGTTTCCTTTTTACCAACCCCTCTCCAGGCGACTCAGTGATCAAAGGCCACGCCCCTTCGCGTCACTTCCTGTCCAGGCCACACCTCTCTCTCGAGGCCACACCCCTCGCATCACTTTCTGTCCAGGCCACACCCCTTCCTCTCATACAGGAGAGGAAAAAGCATCATCTCTCGTTCCACCACCGTATGAACAGAAAAACACAGTCTTCTACACCTCCCGACACACACCTATCGTCCCTTATACCAAACAACCTATCGAAAGAGGAATTTAATGGGGGATCTGAGTGAATCACATTCTTAGTAATCCCATTAAGGGCCATTTCTGTAAATATATATATATATATATATATATATATATATATATATATATATATATATATATATATATATATATATATATATATATATATATATATATATATATATATATATATATGATTTGAGAGGTCATTTCAATGAGTAATCTGGGAAAAAATACAAACAAAAGCAGTGCTTATACATTTTACTTTTCCCTTTTAATGGAATCTTGATCCTCTGAATGATGATTTATTAATATACATGATATTTAAGCCTCCCCCAACTGGATGCAGGAAAGCCTATAGCTGTTGTCGGATTTTTTTTCTACAATTCGTGCCCCAAATTTTTCATGGTACCCCAGAATTTCTTAAACCCCTTGTAGTACTAAACCACCATTTTGGTTTCTTCTGGGAATTCTTCTTGCCAAGTCCAAGTAGCTCTCATACGAGCCTCAACAGTGTCATGACTGGGAATTTCGGAATTAAATTTTGCATCAGAAATGTGAATAAAAAGTATGCGTTGTTAACACATTTTTTTGACCTTGACCTAATTTTAAGGTCATGACCTTTTTTTGTATACACTGTCGAGGCTCGTATGAGAGCTGCTTGGACTTGGCAAGATGGAGGGTGCCCAGTCGGTGACGAGCTTTGGAGGCCAGTTTGGAAATGTGGTTTACCCTAGAAAGATCATGGCTTATAGTGAGACCCAGGAGTTTAAATGACTGAACTTCCTCAGGAGGATTGTTAGGAAAACAAATGGAGTGGTGGTGGGGGGGGGGGCGGGGGTTGTCAGACGGTTCTTTGAGAGAGAGAGAGCTATAGTTCGAGTGTGAGATGTGTCAGGATTGAGACATATTCCAAGTCTTTGACGAGCTTGTGATTTTGTCTCGGTCTGAAGAGAGGGTAGAGGTTACAGCCTTCTAGTCTGAAGGATGAGGGATGTCACGGCAGAGTGTAGAGTCATCAGCAAAGAGATACAGAGGAATTCTCAGAGTCAGTGAGATCATTGATGAAGATCAGGAATAGGACGGGGACCAGAACACTGCCTCTGGGCACTCCAGCCTTGACAGGGAGACAGGAAGGGAGAGGAGATGAAATGGGGACAATGAGAGAAAGAGATGAAAGGATTCCATTGAGAGACACATGTTGGCTACAAGTGTCAAGGAAGTGAGCAAGCCATGTGTGGAGTTGGCCTTGGATGCAATAGGCAGAGTTTGGAGAGCAAGGCAGCATGTGTCAGGTCCACACATTTCGAGATAGGGGTGAGGAGGCAGTGGGAGGGTGCAGGATGGTGGGGGTGTAGGGAAAGGATTGAGTGTGTGGGATACAAGGGAAGGATTGTGTTGGGGGGGAGGTGCAGGGGAAGGATTGTGTGTGAAGGATTGTGTGTGGGGTGTGGGGGGAGGATTGTTGGTGGACCAAGCACTTAGCTAACAGTTTTGGAAAACTATGTGAAGAAGAGAAACGGATTGTAATGAAGACGAAGAAGAAGAGGAAGAATAATACTAGGGTTGGGCATACAATCATACTTTTTTTGAACGAAGTGTTTTTTATGGCGAAATTTCATGCTGATCACGAATCCGTTGAACTTTTTTGACCAAGGATGATGTCTTAGGTTGGTAAAATGCAAAAATCAAAATGGCCAACAAATTTACCTCCTTTTCAGGTAAAATTTGATAATTATGGCTTCCTTGGGCATGTAATATTATTATTATAATAATATATAATATTATTGAGTCATTAATATTATTACACCCCCACGTTTTCGGTCTCCACAATTTATAAATACGTTGTGCGGCTCCCCGAAAAATAAAAACATATCTGACTGCTACATTGTGTGACCGTGGAAATACTGCGGCCGCCGTATAATTGCTCGTGGCCGTAGATTTTGGAGACCCCACGGCCGCCGTGGCAAATGTGACCTAGGCCTCAAGCAGTCTCCTTGGCTATTGGGCACAATCCTGGATGGGTCGCCACTCCGACACAGGATACCAGCAAGCTGGCACTCATTTTGCCGACCTCAGAAAGACGACAGGTTGAGTCAACCCCACCTGGTATTAATTCAGCATCTGAGCGGAATTTGAACTCAGGACGTTAGGATCCAAAGCCCGCCATCCGAAGCACTAAACCAACACCAGGCATAGTGTGGCATCGGAGCGAGTCAAAGGTCGTGCAGGATTTTCAGATCACTCATATCGTCCTGTCTGAACACCTGTGTGTTAACATGAATTTACCTTTATCGTTTACTCGAACTCGCACTGGATAAATAAAGTTAAAATATGAGTGAGCGTTTTTACTTTTAACGGCTATTCGGTAAACTGTAAACTATTCGGTAAACTGTAAACTATTCGGTAAACTGTAAACTATTTGGTAAACTGTGCGCGAGTTGTCCAGCTTGCGATCAGGGTTTTGATGAACCCTGCAGTGACTGCATTTTTGCGATTGGAATGTTGGCCATTGTTTGTAGTGCTAATCTACAGTGTATTTACGTAGTTGGATAAAGAGACAACACAAACACAATGGCTGTTTATTTCAGTGCTTCCATTTCTACTGCAGACAATTCGCTGTGTGTCGTCCGTATAGATGCCTAATCGGTGTGCTGCCGTTGCCTCCCAGTATAATATGTGTGAGTGCTGTCCTCATCCTGCTGGATAACTTGACATCAATAAATACCCATATAATGCATGATGTATACTCGCCTTGGGTTCGAATCCCGACCAAGCTATAATCTGCCATCCTGGTGTTCCACAGGGTGATTTATCAATGTGTGCCTTCCTTTGGATGGACATTAAACTGGACGTCCCATCTGCTGGCATTAGTTAGTGGACGTTAAAGATCTCATGGTGTCCTTCATGAAGAATATGCGAGCTATCACCGGCACCCTGATCAAATTATAAATTCCTGCCATGATTACTGCTGGGAAGGTAAAGGCAAACCACCCAGTATAACTCTTGCCAACAAACTGCTTCTGCAATACTGACCCCCTCTCTGAGCAGAACACCAGAATATGAATACAACACATGATCTTATTGATTAAATTCCCTTGTTTACGTTTGCAGTGATAACCGAGCGGGAATTATCGCCCGACCTCGCCGGATCCGATTCTATTTAACGGGTATTTAAAACCCAACTAATATTCCGAGATGTAATACGGCGTTCCAATGGGGGGAAAAGGACACAACGAACGGGTAACATTCACACAAACACATTTATTTACACATGCACATATACAGTCAATCATGCACGTATGCAAGCAAATAAAGCGAAAGCACTACAACCGACTATAAGCAATTTATGTACAGCCACTTAACAGTTTTACTTATGGACACGGCGCCACCAACATTCATTCGAAAGCAAAAGAAAAGGAAAAGACCACCCCCATAGACAGGGGGGTCAGACTGGGCCCGTGGGCCTTTATGGCGTGGGACTTGGCAGACCGAACGAATCCCACGAGACCGTTGCCGGTTACCTGCACCCTCGTGGTGCGATGGTGGGCGAGCTCTCTCCGGCGCTCTCCACACGGATGCGCAGGCTTGCACGACAGAGCTGGCAAAGCGGCGCCTCCCGTCCGCGTCCCTGGTCCGTGTGCCACGAAGAAGTCGAGCAGCCACCACAAAAAACCCAAGCGCTTGAAAAACACCCACGAGCTCACGAGCTGCCACCACGAAGGAAAAAAACCATGAGCTCACGAGCTCTCGAGCCGACGAGAAAAACACATGAGCTCCTACGAAGAAAACACACGAGCTCTCGAGCCGACGAGAAAAACACACGAGCTCCTACGAAGAAAACACACGAGCTCTCGAGCCGACGAGAAAAACACATGAGCTGCCGAGCTGCCACCACGAAGAAAACCACACATGAAGGAAAAACCACGAGCTGCCAGACCTGGCGTCCTGCACGCCCTTATATTGCTCACGCCACGCCCACCCCTCTCGCCCCGCCCTCCTTCCAGAACCTGCAGAAACCTTCCAGAAAAGGGGCGTGCCTTCTCGCCCCCTCCCCGCGAGCCTCACGGGGGCTGAGAGAATCAGAATTGGCACAGGTCCAGGGAGAATCAGGCGGGAAAATCCGCGCGCCATCGGAATTCCTCTAGTTTCCTTTGCTTCGTCGAGACGGTTCACATTAACGGAGAGGGCCATGGTTTGGCGTGTGGAGACCGCCGCGAGGCGGTCGAGAGCGACGTTGGTTGTGGTGATTTGGCTGTGGTGATGGTGGCGTGGTTGGCGTTGTGGTGGTTGTTGTAGTTTGAGGTTGAAAGGTGGTTGGTCCAAAATAACGATAGGAAAAGAAAAACACTATCTCAAAGAATCACAGCCCTGTGACACGAATAAAGCCCATTAAACAACGATGGGGAAATCTAACTGAACACAGACTTAGCGGCATAACTAACTCAGAAGCTATATGGTGTTCTGCGAATTTCCACAGCCGTAACAATATTAACGGTGAACTTAATGGACACAAGGAAGGGTTAAAGGTGAACTGAAGCTTATTGAAGGTTAACTGAATGGACATAAAGAAAGGTTGAAAGTTAACTGAAGCTTATTGAAGGTTATTAAAGGAAAACTGAATAAATAGACACAAGGAAATCTTTTTTTCTCCCAAACATGTATTTGGAAATCGTTGAAAGATACATCCTTCCCTTGCCGTTGCAACATTCGTGTCCACAGAGCACTTGTTGCTTTTGATTCATTCCAAAGCCATAAGGAAAGGTGTTCTTAGAATCGTCGCTGCAGAATAACCCACGGTCACAATTCGCTGAGCACTCCCAGAAGCTTATCGACCGGTAACTGAAACAAAGGAAGGCCAACAAGATGGAGAGACGAGCTGACAGAGTATAATGGAGATTACACTTGGACAAAAGTGACACAAGGTAGATAGTTCTGGAAAAATCCTGCTGGTCTTCCTTTCTGTAGTGGACTGAAAAAGACTAACTGATGATGAAATGATAATAATACACATTGTAAAGTTCAAAGGGTGTCACTCACCCACTCCAGTACACGTGGGGACAACCGAATGGTGAGTGGCCAAATTTGTGGAAAATGACACCCTGTGCTTTCCCATCATCTTCTTGTTCAACAGCCTGCTAGCAGGAAGGTAAAACGTCCCAAAACTATTGCCTTTATTAACAATTTTAATAACAAAAATGATGACAGTAAAAGCAAGCACAGCACAAATCAATACATTCTCATCCAAAGAACTATATTTGAAGAGGAGGGCATGAACTGTAATCCTGTGAAGCCAACACAAAACATTCAACCTTAACCTAAAATTTCCGTGCCAAGCATGACAACAACAAAGGACGGGTTGGGAAAAGATAGGGTTGTAAAATAATTCATCAACTTTAACTTAGTGTCGTATGAAAACACAAATGAAATTCCTCATGGAGGACACAGCCCCAACCACACCTTAATAATAGAACTTGTTGATTTTACATTTAAATAACTAACTAACCAAAATTGGTATTTTGGCAGCAGTAATGGTTAAAAAAAAATATATATATATATATATATATATATATATAAATATATATATATATATATACAGTGTGTATATAAAATCAAAACATGTGGAGTGTTACGAGCACCTCCAGATCTCCATTGGACGAAGTCCTACACCAAAGCGTCACCTCCAATCCGGAGGCATTGGCCCAGCAACTGTCAAACAGACAAAGATTACATGGTCAACAGCAATTAAATATCAAACAGAGCTGCCTATCTGGGTGGCATACCGATAAATATATAACGAACAATGACCACATTCGTCGTTTAAACATCAGATGCATCTCCTGACTGTTATGGTGAGCATCGCCGTGAATTATGTCTCACACAGTAAAACCGCATAATCTGCAAATAACAACCATCCATCTGCCACCCTGACGATTGTTTTTGCTAATGACAACCATTCAACCAGAAGGCACGTGATGCGATCGGCGGGTAAATCGAACCATGTGGAATGTGACGAGCACTCCCCCGATCTCCATTGGATGCTTTGTTGTTGGACTATGTTGTGATAGTCAGACAAACACATTCATAACAGACAGGTGATCATCCTATTTTAGAGATAGGATATTTCAGGCACCCTCCCGAAGGGACCACCTCAGGTTAACCCAAGTTGATCGCCGTTTGGTAGACGACACCTCAGCACCACTCTGACACACACGACCGCAATCCAACCCAGGAAAGTTACTCCATGTTTTCACTCCTATCATCGAAGAGTGGGGTCCCAAAGGATTTGCCCCAATCCTGTTATCCGGTGAGCTGCCCTGTGAAGAGAAGATGCACAGCAGGTACTCCCACAGAGTGTGTTTTGCAGAGTGAAGGGTTTTACGGTGGCTGGAGTGCAAATCCTGCCACCAACCTCCTAAAAATGTAACCCAACTGCAGGAGGACGTCTGCAGACACAGCTGGGCACTATAAATGGATGGTCATTGGCTCACAAGGAGCTCCTCCGCCCTTTGACAGGTTTTGTTTTTAATCCTGCTGGGTGTCCATATCCATACATCCTCCTAAACCTGGTGGGGCAGATGGTTTAGTCGCCGAGAACCCGACCATGAAACAGGTAAGTGCAGGTTTACATGGTACCTGGAGCAAGCCACAGATCTAATCTGGCTTGACCTGGTCCCATGCCAATCCCTCCTCCTTCCAAATTTCCAGTTATCCCTCCTGAGAGTTACCTTCTGTATCCATGTTGTCTACCCCATGCATCCTCTCCTGCCCCACATTCCTCCCACATCATTGTTTGTCCAAGTCTGCCTCTATCTTGGCCTTCAGCTCTGCTATTGGTGTTACCTCTCTTTGCTGTTACTTTCGTTCTGTTTTTTTTTTGTATACAATGTTGAGGCTCATATGAGAACTGACACACAGAACGTACAACAAGGGGAACAGGAGATAAGAGGGGTAGGAGAGAGAAGGACAAGACAGTGGGGAACAGAGACATGAAGAGATCTGTAGAAGGGAGAAGGATGGGGAAGGGTACACAGGGTAACCAAGATGGACACTACAGGGACTTTCAGGTCCTTACACGACAGGGACTTTGAGGAAGGAAAGCATGGAATTTGAAGGAGGTGGGTTTGGGCTGGATAAGCAGCGGTAGAAAATATCATGGTTTTGGATGGGGGGAGACAAGAGATGGTGGTGAACAGCTGTTTTGAAGACCTGGAGGGAAGAGTGGAATTGAAGGGAGTTTGTTATAAAGAAGGAAAAAAAGAGGATCGAAAGAGTGAAGGTGAGTAGTGATTCTTGATTTTGGTAGTTTCACCAGAAGGGGGTTATTGGTGGACCTTGAACGCCCTGCGAAAATATGGGCGGGATATGTCGCAGACAGAGCGGGGGCGGGGGGGGGGCGTTGAGATCGGAGAGGAGATGGTAGAAGACAGAAAGACCACCGACCTGCCTGCGGTGAGAGAATGAGAGACCCAAAGACTCAACCTCATCTCGGGAGATACCAATGATCCAAAATACCTTGGTTTCAACAGCATGAAGCCAAGAAAGGTGAGAGGCAGGAGCACCAGCGCGGAGGGGAGAGCAGTTCTCCATCAAGCTGCGGACGAAAGCTTTGTGTGTGGTCAGGAGCTCAGGTGTGCCAAGGAAAGACTTTGCATGATGGAAGATGGCCAGTCAGTGACTGGCTGTTGCGTCCTGATCCGTTCAGTATACTCATACGAGCTCTTCCACGAGGCTTTTCCGATCAACACTTTTTAACTTACCTCTCAGCCTTTGGTCATGACCTTTAGGATTATGACAACCAACGCCTGGTTTATCCTTCCAATATATAGGTGTTCCTCAATTTTCTTTCCTATCTTGAATGCATATTTTTTTTTGAAAACAACAGACATACAAGCACGCAGTTTGCACCATCTTGCAGCTCCACTCAATGCATTCCTATTTGCACTGTTTTATTTCAGGTGCAATCCTGTTTTATTAAATTCAGGAACACCCTGCACCATGTCCTCGTGACAAGTTCTGTTGTTGAACAAATGTTATTTGAATGTTCAAATGTAAGCAGCTTTAAATCAGTAGGTCTGTGAGTATTCGCATTTCATTAACAATCATTCCCAAACGTTGCCCTTTGCTTACCAGAGTACATTATAAAGTTAAATCGTTACCTTTGTCAACGAAGGTGAATGGAGATTATGTTGTCACCCCTGTCTTTCTGTTTGCTTGTCTGTGAACAGGATATTTCAAAACATTGTGCAGGATTCGGATGAAACTTGGTGGACAGGTTCGGTGTGTGATACGGACGAATTCATTTGATTTGGTGAAGATCCGAATCTGGATCATAATACGAATACGAGTTAAAAAAAAAAAAATTCAGTTGTTTTTTAAAACATGATAGTTCAAAAAGTTGTGGACGAGTTATGACAAAATTTGGTGGATGAGTTTGGGAGGTGACGAGAACATGCCAATTCGATTTTGGTTCAGGTCCGGATCCATATCCGGCCTATACATACAAAATGTATACTGTTCAGCATGGTGGAGGTATGCGCTCTACCAAGTGCTGTTTTATTTCACTTTGGTTTCACTGCTGGTGAAAAGCACTAATATATTGATGGGTTAGGCTCAGTCTGTCTGTTTAACAAATGTGATTTCTTCATTAATCTGTATTTCTTTCTTTAACATTTCAGAAAATCAAATTTCGTGTTGGATCGTTGAAAGAAACATGGACCAACCTCATCTGTTGGTGTTTTCTTGCCCCCATCTGGAGAGGCATTTAAACACATTCTTGGAGAAATTTCAGAATCACTTCTACATTGTTTGGTTTTCAGAATTCATCAAGAACTCGAAAGAATTAGGAGAAAAGATTGTTGCGATATTTCTTCCTCCGATGTGGGGAACCATCGACAAAAATCTTCTGGATTTGCTTCCCAACCTGTTGGTTGTCAGCGTATGTGGTGCTGGTGTGGATCATTTGGATTTGACTTTGATCCGAAGCTATGGTGTCAAGATCTGCAGTCTCCCTGGGATATTGGCTAACCCGGCTGCAGATATGGCAATGGCTCTCCTCTTCGCATCAGCTCGGAACATCGTTTCTGGTGATGTTTGTGTGTTTTTTTTCTCCATTTACATATTTGTCTTATTCATCATATTGTTGTATGAAAATGGGGTTTGGGTTTTATTATTTTTCTTTATTTACAGGTTTGTAGGAGTAGGTTTTGTTTAATAGTTACATTTGTGGGGATGGGTGTGAGTTATTGAGATTTCAGGTATATGTAGTATACCCTACAGGACTAAAAACAATACCTGATAAAGGGCAGATGAGCTCCTTTAGGGAGCCAAAGGCCATCCAGTAAGGAGATGGTGTCTCCGAAAAAAACACCTATCCGTTTCGACTGTGTTTTTTTTAGGTATTAGGTTGTAGACAGCAACCGCTCAGAGTAGTATTACCATTCTGACTTAGGAGTGTTAAAGTGGTTGCCGGAACCATCTTACACTCTCCGTGTCAGGATTGCTGGTCATACTTTGTCTCACTCAAACGATAACTACTGGGCAAGTTTTAATCTCTTTTTCTTGCAAACAAACATCATACACTTTTCTTCCTCACTCATTTTCACTCCTCACTTTACATTCTCTCTCTTATATTTTTCTTTATTTAAGGCCTGGCCTTGATGAGGACTATTGAGTCCACAACTGGAGCCTTCAACATTAAAAAATATATTAATAATAAATGAATAATTTTTAAAATATCAGTTTGTGTTCCTGTAGATATAGGACTGTCACAGGGGTGGGGTAAAGGGAGCATCAGGACTCACTTTAGGCACTGGAATTCAGAGCAGCGAGCCGTCATGGCTTCTCTGTCTCTCTCCCTCTTTCTGTCTCTCTGGCCGTGGGCTCTGGACGCTTTCTCCACACAGACAAGTGACATTACTGGATATTCCTGGAGTCAGCCCTGCAACCAGCAGCCTGCTTTTTCCCTCACTCGCTTGTGTTTTTTTTTTTGTATGATTGCTTGTTGGGCATGTCATGCCTAAGGGGGTTGTCATTTTTTTTCTCTCTCTTTACAGAAGCAAGGCTCATGGAATAGCAAAGTAGAACTGACAGAGGGACAAAGGTCATGGCAATGGATGAAAAAAAAAAAGTAAGGAAGAGAGGAAACAGTGAAACAAGCAAGTAAGAAGGTTGGGTTAAGAAAGGTTAATGGGGGTAATAAAGAGCATAGTTCAGAATTGGGGATGACAAGAGATGGTGGTGCACTGCTTGCTTTAAGTCCCAGAGGGAAGAGTGAGACAGAACAGCATCTGGTGGATGTCACCAGCCAAAGGCTAACCAAAAGGATCATCTGTGAGTTGGAGCAGGGCAGATGGCAGCAATTCGGGGAATGAGTGGGGATGGGCAGGGGAAAAGTGGACACAGTTGAGCATGATTTGACCTGTGTGGGGTGTATGACAGCACCCATGGCAGTGTAGTTATATACCGCAGGGGTTGAGTCAGTGCTTGTGCGATCCGTGGTGAGCAAACTAGCACTACCAAGGGTGGGCGAGGCCGCACCGGGAGAGGGCGGGCGAGGCTGAGGGAAGATGAGGCTGCACCAGCTGAGGGTAGGACAAGGCTGAGGCCGCATGATGGCGAGGCCAAGGCTACGTGAAGCCGAGGACGTGTGAGGCTGACGATCACACCAGCCAAGGGTGACGGCGCATGAGGCTGAGGGCACACTTAGACGAAGGCTGAGGCCGATGGCGGCCGAGGCCGAAAGAGGGCGAGGCTGTGGCGGGTGAGGTCGTGACTGCACCGGCCAAGGGCACACGAGGCCGATGCTGTGCAAGGCATATGCTGAGTGCGCGTGACGCCGTGCTTGTGGTGCACTGCGGCACCGGCGAAGTTGTGCGGGCTGGCGCTGTTGATGCTCAAAGTTGGGACAAAGAGGTTGAAGGCCAGCAGCAGCTGCATGGATGGAGACAAGGGCCAGAGAGTCATGTCACTATTGCCCACAGTTCCATTTGGTTAGCAAAGTCTCTTACAATATTGAAGTGGCCTTAGAGGGACTTGGCCCCATGGCCGGATTTGGATCAGGGGGGAGCCATTTTGATCAGTCTCTTGGGAAATTGCCCCCCTGGTAAATTGCTTGGGGTTTTTCCTGATGCAGTTTGGATGTGTGGCCTACCAACATAGTTGGTGTGGGCT
Source organism: Eptatretus burgeri (assembly GCF_056783735.1). NCBI lineage: Eukaryota > Metazoa > Chordata > Myxini > Myxiniformes > Myxinidae > Eptatretus > Eptatretus burgeri. The sequence goes on from NC_140971.1 coordinate 20,814,036, forward strand.
GGGCTGCACAGCACCCCAGATCCAGCAGGTGCAGTCCGAAGCATGGTCTCTGGCTGACTGGGAGTCCATGCAGTTGTTTCGGGTGGGTCGAGTTAAATTGAGACTGGGGCTCCCCTGACCAGCTGGAGCAGTGGATATCCAAATTGTGTATGTTCAATTGTGGTAGACCTGTATGTTTTTTTTTTTTGTGCCATTCTTCTCTTCCTGCTCCAGGAACACCAGTGAAGACTTGAAAGAAAGCAGGGAAACAGTGACGTGTATATGTAGGAATTTTTGAGTTTTAGGAAAATGGGTTGTATGTTAAGTTATGGCAGGTAAGACTGGTTAGAGTTGGCCTATTCCTCCACAGCATCCTTTAATTTCCTGGTTAAGATAATGAGAATTAATAAATACATGTGATAAAGCCTGATCTTAGTTGATCTTGTCAGGAAACTAAGGTCCAGGGGGAGAGGCTATGTTGCAATTGTGGTGCATGGGGGTGGGGGTTCAGTTAATTCAAGGTATGCACCTCTGCTCGCATTTGTGTAGTTAAATGAATTTTGAACAGTATATTGAGGACACATTGGTCGGGATAAATCCTCCTGTTTATCCGCTCACTGCTGAGAGATGGCATTGTAACCTTTCATAACCTTTAGTGGATGGAAAGTGGTCAGGATGTCTTGTCACATGTTTCTCATATTAAACTGGGCGAAACTTGATGAGTGTGATGCAGCGTGTTTCTTTCGCACCCATGAAGAGGGAAGGCTGCTCACTCACAGCTGGCCATCACCATGGGGGAGTTGGGTCTTAGACTGCTCCCTGTCCATGATTTGTAGGGTGTCAGGGATAGTGATTGGCCCATTTTGCCCAGGCCAGACCAGACACGTTTTGACCAGACACTTGTCACAGCGGGGGTCGGGTGAAGGGGGCGTTATGACTCACTGCTGGGACTCTGCACGGCTCAGCATTGTTGGCTCTCTCTCCCCACTCTGGGATGGGACCTTACTGGAGGTTCTGCCTCACAAGCCACTCTTCCTGGAGCCAGCCCTGCAACCCATGACCTGGGGCCTCACTCCCTACTTTTCCCATCACCCGGTTTTTGTGTTAATGTTTGTTATATCAACTTATATGTGTTGTGCCTCGGGGTGGTTTCGGAGCTGTTTACATTTGTCTTGTGTTCCATGAATACTTATTTATTTCCTAAGGCTTGTGTGCATGTTTGTTTGTCATCTTTCCCATGAAAACCATTTCAGCCTTATTGATAACTCCTTAGGGGAAGTGGGATTAGAATTGTCTAATTACCCTTATTAATAACATGTAGTTTAGACCTGTTTGGAGTGCAAAGTGCATTCTCTGCTTAAGGGGCTGTCACACCTTGACGTTTTAGCCAGCGTATGCCGACGTATGAAAAATTTGGCGAATACGCTGGCACACGTCGAATACGTTATGGGTAAGATTTGTATACGTTAAGAGCATGCTGAAGCATGCTGGCATACGTCGTAGTATGCCGAGCAGCCGAGCTCGTCGACAAATTTTGTGCATGCTCAAAATTTTCCGAAGTATGCCAGCGTATGACTCACACGTTCCGCATACACTGGCCATAAGTTGTAGGCACGTTATGTGATCATTGACACACGTCGACACACGTTACTTGTAAGTTACTCATAAGTCGAAATACGTCGAGGTAATGTTTAGCATACCCGAAACTTATTTCTAACCTATGAGTAACATGCTTTGAACCTATGCGTAACGTATCTCCAATGCATATTGACGTATGTAGACGTATTTGACGTCTTCCGGATGACCACAGAACTTACTGAACGTGTTTCTAACTTACAGCTACCGTATAATGGCGTATTGGCAGCGTTTAGGGGAATTGGTATATAAAAATGGGGTTCACAGGAGGAACCCATCAGTGTTCCAGACTCCATGGTTTTTTTTTTCTTGGGCATGACGGTGATGTTGGCACTTCGATGTCTAGTGCAGTTACGATTTGAATCATCGAGCGGCAGCCTTTTAATAGGCTACACCAGGTGATCGTCGGCGATACTCTGCCGCGCTATGCATAAGTTAGACAATCGTTGGGCATAAGTTGTGAACGCCGACAACACACTAAGCATTCGTTGGTATAAGTTATCTATACGTTCTGTGTACGTTACTAATACGTTATGCATACGTCCAACTCGTTAATATACACCCAAAACTGAAAAAAAAATCAAAAGTTCAGCGTATGCCATCGTTTTAGATCAATTTTGATACATTGCCATACGCTGGCTAAATCGTCAAGGTGTGACAGGGGCTTTAGGTGTGCTTTACAGCCACATTTGACCTTAAGTCGGCCATCTTTGAGATGAATGTCCTTGGCTTGCATGATTTCTGCCCAGTGTCACTGGGGTTTTGGGTGGGATTATGATTTCTGCACATAACAATACTTTCTTGATTTCACAGAGTTAGCAGTCATCATTCCTTGTGATTGTTGTTACATTGTTGTCCCTTTTAAATTTGCCATCACATACGAGTCTGTCGTACATCTTGGCTTGCAACGTGTTCATATATTTATACTCGTGACTTCACTGTCCATCATCTCCATTCATTTTGAATTTCGTTACAAGTCAGAGATTATTCTATGATGGTATCTGCTAGATGACTAGTCAATCAACCAGAACTATGTCATTCACACAGGGAAGCATTTTAGTTGTTAAGAAAATAGATTTATGCACAGATTGTTATAAATACACCAAATAGCTTGGCACCTGGTGACTCGGGCTCAAAAATAGTCGAAGCTGGCATAGAAACTTGATTTAGATTAACACTTACAAAAGGTTGGGGAAATATTTTCTGGTATTTCCCTTCAATAATTCCTATTAATTTGGATTGGCTATTCTCAAACTGGCAGAACAAGTTTAGTGCCAAAAGGTGAGGGGTGAGTTCAAGGTGTTGACTCTGGCTAAATTACACACTTCTGCATATGAGGTCTGACAATAAAGTTCCAGGACTGATGTTCTTTTTTTCTGTGAGGTTCTTTCATGGGCTGGACACCAAAACCTTTCCAAATGTACCATGGGAGAAATTTCCCAGGAGCTGTTTCCACAGATCTCCACACTTGTATGGACACATATTTCAAAAGCTTGCCAATTTGCAAACTTGTTTCCATGCACCACTCAAACCAGGTTGAAATGCACACCATTTCCATGTAATTTATCCATCCCAAAATGGGCTTCCAAAGTGAGCTCACCTGCATTTTATCCTCACCCTTTGCCAAAACATGCAGATAATTGATAAATGATGGGGTGAAGGCCAACCAAAGCGGTGACGAGTGAGCGTTTCCATGCAGTGGCCGTTATTGATGTTTGCAGGTGGTTCTTTCTCAGCAATCCTTGAACGAACATTGACAGGATGGATACCACATTTTGGGTTAAGCCAATCCTAATTATTCTTTGCACCTTTTAAAAGGAATGAGTAGACAGAAGAGAAGAACGATTGCAAAATATTGGGAAGATGGGATGTGAGCTTTTCCTTGGGAGATGATGCACATTCAAGGTTTGAAATCGCTCATAGATGTTTCTTCTTTAGTAACCAGAGGAGCCATAACTTCTGGAGAATAATTATGAGAGAGAAAGAGAGAAAGAGAGAAAGAGAGAAAGAGAGAAAGAGAGAAAGAGAGAAAGAGAGAAAGAGAGAAAGAGAGAAAGAGAGAAAGAGAGAAAGAGAGAAAGAGAGAAAGAGAGAAAGAGAGAGAGAGAGAGAGAGAGAGAGAGAGAGAGAGAGAGAGAGAGAGAGAGAGAGAGAGAGAGAGAGAGAGAGAGAGAGAGAGAGAGAGAGAGAGAGAGAGAGAGAGAGAGAGAGAGAGCGCGAGAGAGAGAGCGCGCGAGAGAGAGAGAGAGAGAGAGAGAGAGAGAGAGAGAGAGAGAGAGAGAGAGAGAGAGAGAGAGAGAGAGAGATCTTATTCCTGTCACATGCTCTTGTTAGCTTATCTGGAATTTACATTCCAGTTAAGGTATTGTCATCGTGCACCGTCTGTCTGTCCATCTCCTTTTTTGACTTCTCTGGGAAAACCGCTGGGCTGATCCAGCTGAAATTTGGCAGCAACATTTCTCTCGTGACTGGTAACAGGAAATGCCAAGTTTGATCGGATCACATGACTGTAAGTACAATCGGTGAAAATGGCCGAATTAGTAAAAATCTTCTTCTCCAGACCCGCTTGTCATCCATCCATCCATACTCTGTGCAGAGCATTGGTGCTGCCTAAGCAGTCTCCTCAGCTATTGCACACAATCCTGGATGGGTCACCACTCCGACACAGTATACCAGCATGCATGGAAATCATTTTGCGGACCTCGGAAGGATGACAGGTCGAGTTAACCCCACCTGGTATTCATTCAGCATCTGAGCGGAATTTGAACTCAGGACGTTAGGATCCAAAGCCCACCATCCGAAGAATTAAGCCAACACCACGCATAAGGTAAATATAATATCGACAAGCTGGAAACCCATGGTATAAGCACTACTAAAGAAAAACAAACAAATGGAAGCCTTGTTTGAATGCTACCAAATTTGGGTTACAACATTCGGACAGGGTTCTGTTGTTAAATTGCAGAGGCCGTGCTGATCACATGACCAGAAGTGTGCCAAAATGGTGGTCCTGCAATTTCCTTCCAAAATCTTCTGATCCACCAGTAAGAATGCTACCAAATTTGGGGTACAACATAAAGCTAGGGTAGGGATGTTAATTACATTGTGAAAGTCATGCGGATCACATTAGGCCAGGGCCCAGATATGCTACAGGTCCAGTGGTCCTATTTTTTTTTTCTTGCTCTCTCTTATTTGTGAAATGTATGTCTTACATCATTCTGAGTTTTTTTATTGCTTTATTTTAACTCTCAGAGCATGGAAACTTATGTAAACTTCTTTAGGTGAAAGGTGTGATGGCAAGTGCAGGATGAACCTATTTGTGCTGTGAGTTATTTTATATTTTCTTCCTCGCATCACTGTCATCTTTAGTTCCCAAATTAATGAGGATTTATGGTAATTGATTCTAATGCTCTTTTGTTTGCAGCTCAGTTAGTGATGAATTCAGAGACCTCACACTCTGCATTTCCACAAAGTGTGAATGTCACAGAATCAACCATGGGCATCCTTGGGATGGGAACCGTTGGTTTTGCCGTGGCCAAGAGAGCAATGGGCTTCAACATGACCATTCTGTACCATAACCGGAGAAGAAGGTGATGGGCTTTTCCTTTTTGAATGTACAACTGATGGTCATTGTAACCTCCCGATCAATTCAAATGGGGTTGTAGTGGAGCTATGTGTAATATATTGTAACACTCACCGGATTTGGACCAGTTCTTTTGGACTCGGTCTCACCCATTTTGGACCACATAGACGGGAACAAGAAATAGAACCTTCTTCCGTTGGTGCAATTTGTGCAAGGTTTTGGAGTCTTGGAGTTTATGCAGCGAGATGGAGTACAGAAAGGCTTGCGTGCAGCAGAAACGAGAGGGAGAGGGGGATTCTGTGAATGCAGTAAAGGGACAGGGGCTGAGTGATACAAAAATATTCAAATTTTTTTTTCCTTCATGAAAAAAAAGCAATATGTATATATATATTTTTGCAAACAGTCAAGGTTATTGGAAGAGCTCGCACACTGAACGCATCAGGACGTAACAGACAAAAACGGGATGCAAAACGCAGAGGAGGAGGAGGAGATTGTGACCATACTCTGCGCAGAGCGTTGGGGCTGCCGAAGCAGTCTCCTTGGCTATTGGGCACAATCCTGGATGGGTTGCGTGGTGTAGCCTGCGGGCATGCAGGGCGGGGCATGATGATGGGAGGAGGGGTCGTTGTGGTCATCGTATCTGCAAGGAATATAAGGTGTGCGCGCCGCCTGAGGCGTCGTAGTAATGCTGGAGTCGCCCGGCTCGTGAGTGTGCTGAATACGTAATAAAGGAGAGCCGCGGGCAAAGTACGCCCGCGCTCGCGCTTGTGCAACATAGCCCGGCTCGACTGTTCCCCCGCATCGTGTCTGCCTGCTAAGCATCTTCTATCAGTACACCACAGTTGGCTGACGAGGATCTTCGGATCGGCGTGTGCAGGGCGGCAAATAACCCATGCGGTTCCAGGCTACGGAGCCAAGGGTCTCGCCAGCATGAGCATGGCAGAAGGTCGGGGCATGGCGCACGGGCGCGTACCCGTTTTCGGGGGAGATGAATTCGAGTTGTTTTCTGAACAGTTGGGTTGCTACTTTCGCGCGAATGATGTAGATGATGAAGAGAAATGCAAGGCGATCTTGCTCGCCTCGCTATCAACGGAGCACTACCGGCTGCTGAGTGATTTGGTGGCTCCAAATAAGCCCAGTGATGACGGGCTATCGTTTCAGGACATCGTGGCGAAAATGAAGATCCACTTGGCGCCAGAGAAGTCGTTGCATCTCGAGCGGTTCCAGTTCGATCACCTCGCTAAGGGTGGCGAGGAGCGCGTTGCAGACTTCGTAGCACGGGTGAAGCATTCGGCTGTGCCTTGCAAGTTCACGACAGAGGAGCGTCCGGCATGGCTCAGAGATCGTTTTATTTCTGGTCTGCGAGACGCAAAGATGGTAGCAGCCATCCTGCGGTTGACCGACATCACATTCGACTCGGCGGTCGGGACTGCTTCGTCTGTCGAGCAGACACTCACGGATGTCCGCACCATCGCTGGCCAGGACGTAATGAGTAGCTCCAGCTGGGGCATGTCGGCTGATCCCGAGGTCCACGCGGTGACCGCGCAGGTGCCGCAGGTCGCGCAGCCCGGAGTCCGCGCGATGACTCAAGTGCCGCAGGTCGCACGCGCGCCTGGCGGTGCGGGACGAGGGCGCGCACCGCAGCACGGTCGCACCGGGATCGAGGTGGCTTTCCAGGGGTGCTGGGGGTGTGGGGGTCCGCACCTGCGACAAATGTGCCCGTATAAGAACACCGTGTGTTTGCATTGTCACATGGTGGGACATTTGAAGCGTGTGTGTCGGATGGCGGGGGCCTCCGTTGGCGTCTTGGATGACGAGGTGCGGGAGGACCCCAGTGACCTGGAGATCGGCCTGCAACCGGGGCATGGCGATGCCGGCGGGCCGGAGCAGGAGATGCAACCACGGTTGAGTCTGTTTTCCGTTGGTTCGGAGATGACGACGCCGTTCACGGTGGAGGTCGAAGTGAATGGCGAGCCGACCGTGTTTTGCGTGGACACCGGGGCTGCGGTGTCGGTCATGGGTGAGCAGGTGGCTCGTGGTCTTCGCGGTGTTCGCCTGGTCAAGACGGCCTTGTCGCTGTACACGTACACCGGTGAAGCGATTGCACCGCTTGCGAGGGCCGACGTCTCAGTGCGCTACCGAGGTCGACGCGCCCGGCTCTCGGTGTTCGTGGTGCGAGGGGAGGGGCCCACCCTTTTGGGTCGGGACTGGCTGGCGCACCTCGGGCTGGATCTCCGGGTCGTACCTACAGGTGTGCCAGTGCTCTCTTCGATGCCTTCGTCGAGTACCGAGGGCGAGGTTCTGGCGGCGGGAGCCGCGTCGATGCAACGGGAGCGGCCGTTCGTTGCTGCCTGCGGCGGTGATGTACGGTTCGGGAGCGGTGAGAGCCGTATCAGCTCTCGCGATGAGTTCCCGCGCTTCGGCAGCGTTCGTGAGGCAATGTGCGCCGGTGTTGTTCGGGCAGCTTCAACAGGTTGCGGTGAGCCCGTGGCGTTAAAGGAAGTCACGAGTCACAACATCGAGTCGACAACCAAGAGACGGACTCGTGATGTGGGTTGTGGGTTGCTGTTCATTGCATATGTGTTTTTCCTTGCTCTAGTGAGGCAGTTTAACGTTGTTGAAATAAATGCCAGCAGTTCCCGTATGAGAGTGGGTTTGGCGGAGATCAATCAATGGGATTTGTATTATGATCAATGTGATGTGGTGGCTTTGGGAGCGGTGGTGGCGAATAAAAAGGTTGGGTTGGCCTTCCATTGTCCCGGGCCGCGGGTAGTTGCTTTGTCATGTGCTGGGATTTTATCAAAAGAACGCGCTGTACGGAAAAATGAGTTTGCAATGGTTCAAATGATGTTCGTAGTGATTTATAACGAGCCTATGATTGAAGTGTGGTTTAAATGGAATTGCTACCGTCTAACGGCCGTGTGGGTCTCGGAGATCGACTCGGAGCCAAGACTGGTGCGCTGGTCGGCGTTACCCCCACCTCTGGTTGCGGGCGCAGCTCTCTGTGTTCGCTCAAGGCCGTTTAGACGGGCGTTGGCGTCTCAACTGATTGTGGTGCGTGGGTTGTTTTGGAGCATTGAGTGCGTCCAGCCAGCGGCGCTGTTCAGCGCCCCCATCCAAGGTCAATCGAGGCTGGCGCTGCGCCACGGCTTCCAGACAGCGGGCTTCCGACCTCGGAATGTTTATCTGCGTCAGGTCTGCCTGGGGGAAGTGGGCCGGAGGCATTTGATGGTGCCGGGGGAGGTTTGCTCGGGAGGTCGCCGCGGCCTCGCTGAGAGCCATGTCAGCATGAGCCGCCTGGGGGCGTTTCCGCTGTGTAGGGCTGCTGTGCTTTTCGCCTTGCTGCTTCATATCGGTAACGTGGCCAGAGTTTGGGAGGTGCTGTGTGCACCTCCGTCTTCGGAACCTGGCCGTGGCAGCTCCATTAGCTCACTTTCACGCATTATATGATGTGATGTGCTGTTATACTTCGCTGTTTTCATTTTTTGTGCCTTGTCTACTATTATACCGTAGTCCTTCGTGCTGTTTATGCTTATTATGATGGTGATCATTTAATAATCATAGTTTTAGGAGGGAGGAGTGTGGTGTAGCCTGCGGGCATGCAGGGCGGGGCATGATGATGGGAGGAGGGGTCGTTGTGGTCATCGTATCTGCAAGGAATATAAGGTGTGCGCGCCGCCTGAGGCGTCGTAGTAATGCTGGAGTCGCCCGGCTCGTGAGTATGCTGAATACGTAATAAAGGAGAGCCGCGGGCAAAGTACGCCCGTGCTCGTGCTTGTGCAACACAGCCCGGCTCGACTGTTCCCCCGCATCGTGTCTGCCTGCTAAGCATCTTCTATCAGTACACCACAGGTTGCCACTCCGACACAGTATACCAGCAAGCTGGCACTCATTTTGCTGACCTCGGAAGGATGACAGGCCGAGTTAACCCCACCTGGTATTAATTCAACAGCTGAGCGGGATTTGAACTCGGACCCTTGGAGCCAAAGCCAACCACCCTCACCATTAAGCCAACACCAGGCATATGAATGGAGAAGAAAACTCCAAACAGGAAAAACTGGAAAATTAGGAGGGATTTAGGATTGAGAAAATTAGGAGGAGGTTAACGAGGATAAAAAAATTATGATTTTGGATTGGAGACAATCTGAGACGGTGATGAACACTGAGTCTTAAACACTGAGAGAAGAATGAGATTGATGAGGATGTGAAAGTTGATTCCACAGGTGGGAAAAAGAGGAACAATTGAGTGGAGGTAAGCATTGATCCTGGATTTAAGTAGTTTTACCAGAAGAGCGTTGATGGTGGACCATGTGAGCTCTGCAGAAACCTGGGGTTGGGGGTTATAGAGGAGGGTGGCGGGGGGGGGGGACAAAGCATGGAAAGAGCAGAGGGTGTTGAGTTGGTGACTGGCTTTGGAGGCCAATGTTGAGATATGGTTTACCCAAGAAATATCATGACTGATAGTGAGAACCAGGAGTTTAATTCCTTTCATTCCTCTTTTTTTCCCACCTTTGGAATAAACCCCCTCACTCTATTCATTCCCATTCTTACCTCCAGGTCTTCAAAACAGCTGTTCACCACCACCTCTTATCATCCCCTTCCAAATCCTCGATCTTTTCTACCCCCGATAATCCACCCAAGCCCACCCCCTTCAAATTCCCTGCTTTCCTTCCTGAAAGTCCCTGTAATGTCCATCTTCTATTCCCCATGTTCCCCGTCCCATCCCTCTCCCTTCCACAGATCTCCTAATGTCTGTTCCCCACTGTTTTGTCCTTCCCACTCCCTCCTCTCTTGTCTCATGTCCCCATGATGTGCGTTGTGTGTTAGCTCTCAGGTATACCTCGACAAGGTATACAAAAAAAATAAAAAAGAACCAGGAGTTTGAATGACTGAACCTCCTCAAGAGGAGTGGATGTCTCGGAGTACATTTTCTCCTCAAGAGGAATAAATGACTGTACCGGGGGTTACCAGACGGTCCTTTCGGAGAGAGAGAGTGAGAGTGAGAAATTTGTCAGGATGAAAAACATATTCCAAGTGTTTGACCAGCTTGTAATTTTGTCAATTTCTGAAGAGAGGGAAGAGGCAGCAGCCTGCCTGTCTGATGGATGAGGGATGTCACGGCAGAGAGTGATGTCATCAGCAAATAGATAAAGAGGATTTTCCAGAGAGTCAGACAGATCAATGATGAATATCAGGAATAGGACTGGGCCCAGAACACTGTCTTGTGGCACTCCAGCCTTGACAGGGAGAGGAGATGAAAGGATTCCATTGAGTGCCACACGTTGGCTACGAGAGTATAGAGAAAGTCAGAGAGTCATGTGTGGAATTGGTCTTGGATGACACAGGCAGACAGTTTGTGGAGCAAGGCAGGATGCCACACTGTATCAAAAGCACTATATTTGTCCAGAGAGATGGCCCTGATCTCATGTCTGACATTGAGGTTCTCCATACATTGTTCATTAAGTAGAAGTAGGAAGTCCAAGGTGGAGTGATCTGGTCTGAAACCAAATTGGTGATCTGAAAAGAGGTTGTTGGAGAAAAGGAAGGCTTTCATATCAACTGCAATGATTGATTCCATGACCTCGCTGATGATTGGAAGTAAGCTGATAGGTCTGTAGTTAGGAGGATCAGTTTTTGCACCTTTTTTATGTAATGCAGTGATGTTGGTGGATTTCCAATCAGATGGAAGATAACCTAGCACAAATGACAGGGTGAAAATGGCAAAAAGAAGATGGGCAAGACCAACATATATATATATATATATATATATATATATATATATATATATATATATATATATATATATATATATATATATATATATATATATATATATATATATAATTTCACATTTGCATTCGCACATACATGAGATAGAATTACTATGAATTGCATCAAAGATGATGTCAGTTGCTCTTGAAAACACAAAGGTCCTTACCTGCAGTAATTATCCAATGACCTCCAGATTAAGCTCATGCGATAACTCCATCTAAACGAGAGTTCATAGAACACAATACCCCATGCATTGTTCAGGTGCAGTATATGCAGTGCTATGCTTCAATTTGAATAAAATGATTTTCAGAAATCTTGAAAATAAAAACCAGAAATTGAGTGCAATTGAAGTAGTCCAGAAGCAGTCCTGAATACCACCCTTATACAACACCACAATGAACCTTTATTAGCCCCCATTGGACTGAATCCGAAACGGGGGCTTATGGATTTGGTCTCAGTTTTGTATCCATGCATGTGTGCATCTGCAACCATTTCTCGGACATGTATAGACCGATTTCATCCGTACTTGGCACAAAGACAACACATGATGGTATACATATGAAGACCACAAGGGGAAAACCAGGGATGTCAGGATAAGTCAATTTTGAAGAAACTGAAAAACAAAGTTTCAAGACTTTGGTGGACTGTTTAATAACTGTCATATGGATTTCTTTTCCAGTAAAAGGAAGAGTGATCATTGGCCGATCAAATTAAGCATGTAGCATTTGCCAAGCTTCTGTGTTATTTAATTTAAGAGCAAAGAACGAATCAATGTTGCAAACTGACATCACTGGTTATTCCCTTGTTTAATAATTGCCATGCAATTTTAACCCAGGATGTGTCGCAAATTCATGCTTGTTGGTTAATAGCATACATTGCATGACTTTGGTGATCACAGATTTTTTTTTCAACATTAAACGGTCATTATCTTTTTTGTTTGATTGGTGTTCAACGCCATACTCAAGGGTATTTCGCTTATATGACGACAGATTCTCCATTTCTTACTCCGTACTACTTAATATGATGGAAAACGGGAGGAAACCAAGGATAAACCACCCCCGCGATAGCCGAAGTCACCTCATGTGACTCCGTCATATACCTAAGCAGGTTGATTGGGCGGTGGGTACATCGAATGAGGATGGGTACTCAGACATTAACCATTAAGCCACGGCGTAGGTCCCATAAAAGTCACAATAAAGGTTTGACCAGGCTTGAACCACGATATGCACCAACTACGGAGCCCATGATATAACCAAATAGGCTATTGTAGTGCTCAGAGTTTATGCTGTGAAAGTTTTACAACCTTTCATTTTTTAGTTTTTCAAACTCTGAATATTATGGTGGAACAGTTAACATGAATGAAAGGGAAATAATCAGGAGTAAAGTACTGACAACTCTGGGTTTCTACTTGTTCAGCTTTGACAACACTTGTTTTTTCATTGCACGGCTAAACTTTATACCATATAAATTATGTGACACCCCTGGTTATTTGTTAAAGTAATATTGTGAGAAGAAACCTTATGTTGCCAACTATTGGCAGGTGCAATAACCCTGAAATTTATAAAAAGTGACATCTCTGGTTTTCCCCTTGTGGTCTTCATATGCACTTCATTTATTTTCGAGATCAGATCCAATATGGCTGACTGGCCTCCATTTTAGTGGTAAAAAAAACTCGATGTTGAACATGTCCTCAACCATTTCTCAGACCTGCATTTACCGGTGTTGATCAAACTTAACACACAGATAAAGAATGACAGCACACATATGAGCATCATTTTTACTTTGAGATCAGATCCAAGATGGCCGACTTGCGGCCATTTTGTTACTTAAACGTGTCCCCAACCATTTCTCCGACATGCATGGTCCGATTTTGTTCAAACTTGGCAAAAGCACAGTACACAATGGCATACACTGGCACCTAACTTTATTTTGCGATCTGATCAAAGATGGCCGACTGGTACATTGGCGTCAATTTTAGTTGTAAAAATCCCAATGTTGAACACGTCCTCAACCATTTATTCGACATGCATTTACCATTGTTGTTCAAATTTGGCACACAGAAGATACATGATGGCTTGCACATGCGTATCATTATTTTTGACATCAGATCCAACATGGTGGACTAGTGGCATTTTAGTTGTTAAAAACCTGATGTTGAACACGTCCTCAACCATTTCTCAGACATGCATTCACCGATGTTGTTCAAACTTGGCACCCAGATAATGAATAATCGCTTGCATCGTCATTTTTTTTCGAGATCAGATCCAAGATGGCCGACTGGTGGCCATTTTGTTACTAAAATGTGTCCCCAAACATTTCTCAGACATGCATAATCCGATTTTGTTCAAACTTCCCACAAGCACAGTACATAATAGCAAACACGTACCCCTTACTTTATTTTGTAATCTGATAAAAGATGGCCGACAGACTGGCACCCATTTTGGTTTTACATAAATATGGGCTAACCCTTGAACTCCACACAGCAAAATTACCAAAACAACGAGGGCTGACATTTTATGTCTTTTTTTACTTGTTGAACTTTAAGTCCTGCACTGCAAGACAGGATGTTCTTGGAAGTGACAGGCGACTTGTGTTCTCCAGCCTTCAAGTATATAATTAAATAAATAAAAAACATTGTAAAAGTCATATAAATAAATTAATTCCGGGTTTTACTGCCATTCTCCGCAGTCTATTGCATCACCTATTCATGCCTGGTGTTTGGGTCCTTTAGAACGTTCTTAAAAACAGTACATTTTCTGCTTGAAATGATTTTCAATTTTGCTTGTTTTTTGTTTTTTTTGCAATTTCTTCATATCACTTTTCGCTTCGCGTGTGCAGGGTAATAAATTGTAGGATCCAACAAGCTTGAGGTTCTTCTCCATTGGTATACAGCACAAAACTGCGGGGTAGCATCATTGGCTGAGGGTTTGGCTGTGCCACTGATGTAATTCCTTCTGCTGGTTAGGGCAAGAATTTGGAATTCGACCATGTTGCTGGCGATATCTCACCTACTCTTCGCAAAAGACTTTGACATCCACCAACAAATGCTGGCAGATGCTATTCCCATTTAACATCCATCCGAGGAACAGCACACACATTGATGAATCACCTTGTTTGTGAAACACTGGGAGGGCAGTTTATAGCTGGCCGAGATTCAAACCCAGGCTAGACAGCCTCGGGGCGAGTGTGCATACCTCTAAGTCATCCTGTCGACACAATCTTGAGGTTTTGATGTACTAAATGGTTTGTTTACTTAATCGCTGAGACCTGATGTGTTTGTGCGACCATGAGGAATGCATTTCATTCCTCACTTTGTGTTGAAACATACAATCTCTTGAGGATTCAAATTGTAGTTCTAAAATTTGAGAACCATAAACTGGGTGTAAATCTACTGTAAATGGGTTTTGACATTTAGGCTGTAACATTGCACTGCATCTTTAATGGCTTTATAATTGTGGTTATTATTCCTTTAGGCCATTGAAGGAGGAGCAGGAAGTTGGGGCTACATTCTGCCCACAGCTGCTTGACATGTTGGCACAGATAGACTTCCTGGTGGTGTGTGTGGATCTGAACAGCAGCACCACCAAGATGATTGGGGAACAGGAGTTCCGTGCCATGAGACCAAGTGCCACCATTGTCAATATTTCTCGAGGTTGCACATCATCCAAATATGTTGTCACCCTACCTAGTACCAATGATAAGTTTTATTCAGGTGACTATTATACATAATCTCCATTTTCCTCAATGTACTTCATTTATTATCACTCAACCAACTCTTTGATCCAAACATAGAAGTCTTCCTTCTGAAGTATGCTTAATGCCAGAGATGTTAACCTCATTCACAATGTCTTCCCTCAGCTCTTTTTTATTTTCATTTCATAGATTAAGTGGAAGTCACCTAACTCATATTACACTGACCCCGGGGTCCCTTGGGCGGGAGTCACTCCTCCCCCCAATCACTCATCGCACCATGCATTCCACAATCACTCCATACACTCAGGCTCGCTGACCTCACTCACTCAACATGTCTCCACCTCACAACTCAACACACACTGCTGAATTCTGCCATCCTGCCCACTAAATCCCTCAACTAACTCGTGCTCCCTCGTCATCCCTTACACAACAGCACGTTCCATTTAACACTACGTAGCTAAGCTACGTCCCTTCTACACACTCATTGTCAGTCCCCGTCTCCAAATCTCTAAAAATCATTTCCCCTCCTAAATCTCAACTACAATCCCTCTTACTAATCCATTTCACAGGCTCCATGAGGACTTACCCCTGCCCCATGAAGCTGGTCTAACTAACACGAACCCTTCCCCCTAACTAGTGGTGTCCTGTGCCCTGGACAGGGGTCTTCCACCCCTTGCCCAGGGAATCCTGTTCACCTGAAGCGAGGCTTGCTTTTTTTTTTATGCGCGCGCACCAGCGCGGCAACTCACAACCTGCGCTCCTTGCCCGTGACGTCATGGCAGCTGTTCGTGCACCTTGTCCCTTCTCGGACGGCACCATCCAGCAGGGATTTCCCCTCCTGCCGGATTCCAACCATACGTGCAGCCATGACGTCACCCTGCGCATCAAAAAAACAAGCCTCGCGTTTCGAGGGGTTCCCCACACGAACACATGTGCTCTGCCCGTTGGAGCTTCACACACACGCTCGCGTGGAGAACCCATCCGATCCAAATCCGTTATCCTGCCTACACTTTGTCCGTCCGCGGGATCAGCAACATCGACCGCTGGCGTTTACGGACCAGGTTTCACTCCCGCAGGCGCGCACGTGGCGGCCTCGTGCGAAGCATGGTCCGAACCTCGCGCTCGCCGCTGGGTGAACCCGGCGCGGTCCCCAATCCAGCTACGGCCGCTACCCGGCCTGTCCTTCACCTGTCGCCGTCTCCGTCTCCATTCAACCCAGGCGCACCTGCGTGTCACGACGCTCACACACCATGTCATTACATTCACACTCAGAGACACGGCTGCGTGCTCCCGCATGCCGACCGTTATCTCCCTCACATACCGCTCGCTCACACACACACGGTCTCTCTTGCACTCGGCCGTTCACTCACGCACAACATTTCACTTGCACAGGGGGTCTCACTCACACCATGCGTGCTGGAAAGCACGCATCTCCGCACACTCGCAAACACGCACACCTGCACAACCACACTGGGGATTCGCGCCACCACTAGGGGTCCCGGGGCCTCCATACCCCCCAAGCTGCACGTGCACTTGTCCACAGCACTCGCCCCCTCTAACTCGCTTGACACGACCGAACCCACCTGGTCGAGATCAGCTTCAAGGGAGCATAGCGTCTCCCTCCGTTCCTGAAGGAGGCTATCCGGCTGCTTGCACCGGGTCACGACACAGTCCGCCAGCTCGCCCCCATTAAGCCTCGCTAACTCCATGTGTGTGTGCTCGTCTTTCACCCCGTCTTTATCGTGTAATCTCTCCTCTATTTTTTCTATCTCCCGAGTCTCTATACATTTTATTTCTTTTATCTCTTCGTGTTTATTACTTTCTTCCTGGATCTTCATCTCCGTTTCCTCCTTCGTTCCATTTAATTCATTCTCAATTCGGTCTATCTCCCGCGTCTTTGGCAATACTTCTCCCTTCTCTAGTTTTATTTGTGTCTCCTTTATTAGGGTTTGTCCTAGTTGTTCTTTCATCCGACGAGTGGTGTCGATTAAGACCTGCACCACTAACGTTCCTCCCTGTGGTGATGTCACACATCCCACACTATTGCGCTGTTCCATTTCCTGGCTCCTTTTGAGTCGTTCATCCTCTCGGAGCTTTTTGAGTTGTTCGTTCTCTTTCCGGAGTTTTTCGATCTCCGTGGACTCAAATTTTGCTCTCCCCTCGAGCTGGTTAATTTCAAACTCGTATAGTTTTTGTTTTCTCCCCCACTGTTCCTCATGCTTTTCAGTCTCCAATCTCGTTTCTTTCAATTGGCTTAGTTCTTTTTCCTGTTTCGTTCGTTGTTCTTTCATTATTTCTGCGTACCTCAACCTTGCTTTCTTTTTTAATTGTTCTTGTCTTTCTTTTTTAATTTCTATCACCCCTCTGTCCCTCATTCTCCAATCTCATAGTTTCCTTCAATTTGTTAACCTCAAATTCATGTTCTTTTTGTTTTCTATCCCACTGTTCCTCTCGTTCTTCCCTCTCCAATCTCGTTGTCTCCTTCAATTGACTGATTTTTCCTTCCTGCTTCATTCCTTGCTCCTTCACTTTCTCCTCGTACTCCAACCTATTTTTTTCCTTTTGTTGTTCAGTTTCAAATTCATACTCTTTCTGTTTTTTATTCCACCGTCTCTCTTGTTCCTCATTCTGCAATCTCGTTGTTTCCTTCAATTGGCTGATTTCTTTCTCCTGTCTCATTTGTTGTTCTTTGTGTTTTTTATTCCACCGTCTCTCTTGTTCCTCATTCTGCAATCTCGTTGTTTCCTTCAATTGGCTGATTTCTTTCTCCTGTCTCATTTGTTGTTCTTTGTGTTTTTTATTCCACCGTCTCTCTTGTTCCTCATTCTGCAATCTCGTTGTTTCCTTCAATTGGCCGATTTCCTTCACCTGTCTCATTCGTTCTTCTTTCATTACTCTTTCTTGCATCTCATTCTTTAATCTGGCCTTGGCTTCCAGCTGTTTGATCTGCACAGTGTGGTTCCTTAAGGTTTCATTCTCTGTTCTCGTTCTTTCCTCTCTTAACATCCTCAGTTCTTTTTGTAGTTCCCTCTCTTTGTTTTGGTGTTCACGTAACTCAGGTTTTTTTTTTCCATTTTTCCTCTCTCTGTCTCTCTTCCTCCTCACTCATTTCATCCCTTTTCTTGCTCATCTCCGCATACTTCAACCTTGCTTCTTCCCTTTGTTGTTTCTGATATTCTTGTTCTCTTTTTACCTTCATTTCTAGGCTTTCTCTTTCCGGATTGCCTGTTCTTACCTCTTCCTTCAGATGTTCCAATTCCAAATAGTGTTCACTTTTTTTCTTTTCCCAGCTTTTTTCCCCCATTCTTTCTCTCCTCTTTTTATCGTCTCTTCTCGGATTTCTATTATCTTTTTGCCTGCTTCTGCCTCTCCCTTCAGTTTTTTAAATTCCCAATCGTGTTCACATTTTTCCTTTTCTGGCTTTGTTTGCCTTTGTTCTTCCTCCCTCCTTTCTTCCTGTACACCGGCCCATTGTTGTGACTCCGTTCACACGTAATCCTCATGAACCCTGTCTACGCGCCGCCGTGCCTCGTCCAATTCAAAGGAAAACGAATGCAATTCCCCTATACAGTTGTCACCATTCCTCCACCGCTGCAAGGACTTCGACACTTGTCTCCGAAGCCCGTCAATGCATGCTCCGGCATCCTGCCACGCCTGCCATGGCGCCTGCCGCGACCACGTGGTCTGAAGCGGTGGCTGAAAGCACTCGCCTCGTGTCGTGCCGTTCGTTGTGCTAATAATAGCAGCTCGCTCCGTGTTGCGCTGATATGAGATTCCGCCGCCATTGTGCGACTTCGAGATCGTTTGTCGGCAAAGTTCGTGCTCAGTGTATGAGGGTGAGCTCCCCCCGAAAGAACCATCTCGGGCCATAGACCCTACATTAAAAGACATACCAATACCACCCGGCACCCGTTCGCCTTGAAAAGCCATCTTATTTCGCGGAATAATTAATTTTTAAAATCGCTTGTGTTTGGTGGGAATCGGGGGTCGCTCCACTCACTCCTGAACCGATTCCCGCGAATTTAGTTGGAGGCGGGATGGATTTGAATCCTACTCCCGGACACCAATGTTCCGAATTCTGGCCCACCTGGCGTGCGATCGGCCAGGTACCTCTAATGGCAGCCGCGTCGCCCACCGGACGGACAATTCAGTCGTGACCCTCCTAGAACTACCGCCCGGAGCCAGTCACGGGTAGGGGTTTAACCTCACCACAACCCAGTCCGCATTCCACCCACACGAAATAGGGTGAATCGCTGAATGTCGATATACCTAAATACCCGTGCGGGTTACCGAGGGGTTGCACCACGCCGCAGGTCGGCTTAGGACACGAACCGCTTAAGCGGTTCGTTCCGTGCTACAGGGATAACCGAGCAGTGTTATCGCCGACCTCGACGGTTCAGATTCTTCTTTACTTGGGTGTTCAAAACCCACTACTCATTCCACGATGCAAGATGGCACTTTCAATGTGGTGAAAGGAGGACGCGACGAACGGGATACGTTGCACACAAGGACATTTATTATAAAGCACATATTGCACACACAACACAAGCAAGGAATCATGCACGTATTTACAAGCAAGGCAAATAAAAAGCAATACAACCGACTACGATTATTATCTACAGTCACTTACACAGTCGTTACTTAAGGCCCAGTCACACCTTGACGTTTTAGCCAGCTTATGCCGATTTTTGCAAAAATTTGTGTAAAACGAATACGTTATGGGTACGTTTTGTATATGTTAAGATCACGCTGAAAAACACTGCCATAAGTGGTAGTACGCTGACTTTAAACGTTGAACTTTTGGGTTTTCCTCAAATTTTTTCAGGCTTGAAATTTTACGATGTATGCCGGCGTATGACTCACACGTTCTGCTACGCTGGCCATAAGTTGTAGGCACGTTATGCGATCATTGACACACGTTGAAACACGTTACTTGTAAGTTACTCATAAGTCGAAACACGTGGAGGTAATGTTTGGCGTACCCGAAACTTATTTCTAACCTATGAGTAACGTTTTGTAAGCACGCTACACGAATGTTGTTCACACTTTGCAACACGTTACTTGAAAGTACTACTACTACCACTACTCCTACCAACATCGACATCACTAAATTCTCTCGAACTACTACTACTACTACTACTACGAATAACATCGACATCATTAAATTCTCTCGAACTACTACTACCAACATCGACATGACTAAATTCTCTTGAACTACTATGACTGCTACTAGTACTACCATCAACATCACTAAATTCTCTCGAACTACTACGACTACCAACATGACATCACTAAATTCTCTCGACCTACTACTACTGCTACTAGTACTACTACTACTACTACTACTAACATCGACATTACTAAATTCTCTCGGACTACTACTACTACTACTACTAACATCGATATCACTAAATTATCTCGAACTACTACTACTACTACTGCTACTGCCACTGCCAGTGACATTGACATCTACTCAACATGGAGTCAGGAACACTGATGGGTTCCTCTTGTGAAGCCCATTTGTATATACCAATTTCCCTAAACGCTGCCAATACGCCATTATACGGTAGCTGTAAGTAAGAAACACGTTCAGTAAGTTCTGTGGTTGTCCGAAAGACGTCAATCAAATTCGTCTGCATACGCCAATGTGCGTTTGAGATACGTTACACATAGGTTCAAAGCACGCTACTCATAGGTTCAAAGCACGCTACTAATATGTTCAAAGCACGTTACTCGTCGGTTAAAAATTAGGTTTCGGGTATGCTAAACATTACCTCAACGTGTTTCGACTTATGAGTAACTTACAAGTAACGTGTGTCCGACGTGTGTAAACGATTGCGGAGCGTGCCGAGAACTTACGCCAGCGTATGTGGAACTTGAGAGCCATACGTCGAGTACGTCGTAAAATTTTCAGCATGCTTGAAATTTCACGACGTACTCGACGCACCACGTAATATGCCAGCGTACTTCATTGTTTTTCATCGTGCTGCTAACGTATACACAACTTACCCATACCGTATTCGACGTGTCCCAGCGTTTTAGACAATTTTTCATAGGTCGGCATACGCTGGCTAAATCGTCAAGGTGTGACTGCGATGTTGACACTTCCAATTTTCAGGCGGTTATGATTTAAATCGGCGAGCGGCAGGTTTTTAACAGAGAACGCCACGAGTTCGTCGGCGATACGCGCAGCGCACTATGACTAAGTTAAACTATCGTTGGGCATAGTTTGTGAACGCCGACAACAGGCTAAGCATTCGTTGGTATAAGTTATCTTTAACACAACGAAACATTCTGTGCCCATTACTAATAGGTTATGCATACGACCAACGCGTTATGAATACGACCAAAACTTAAAAAAAAAACCTCAAAACTTCAGCGTACGCCAACGTTTTACATGCGTTTTTATACGTTGCCATTCCTGGCTAAAACGTCAAGGTGTGACTGGGCCTTTAACAGGACACAGCGCCACAGCATGCATACAAAAACAACAGGAAAACTCTCCCCATAGGTAGGGAGGTAGACGGGGTTCGTAAACATTTATGGTCGTGGGCCGTGGATGACCGAAAAGGCCCGCGAGACCGTGCTGGTTACCTGCCCCCTCGAGGTGCGACGGTGGGCAGGTCGCGACGCCTTGTTCTCACGGCAGCTAGCGTAGCCGCGCCTGCTCTCGGGCCTTTGCGATGATGTGGTCGGTGAGTTCTCTCCGGTGTCCCTCGCCAGATGCGCAGATTCGCACCACACAGCCGGCAGGGCTGCGCCTCCCGTCTGCGTCTCCGAGGCGTCGCCCGGACTCGCGACCGGCCGGCGCCTTCACCGACGGGTCGCCCAACGCCAAGACGAGAGAGCCCGACCTCGACCACAAAGAGAGAGCTCGAAGATGAAGCGAGAGGATGACATCCACCAAGAGAGCGAGTCGAATCCAACATGACCCCGACAGAAAGAGAGTGAGCCTTGCGTGCCGTCCACCTTATATAGCGCGGGGCTCCGCCCTTCGCTCCTCCCCGTTTTCGGCTCCACCTTCCTTCGAGAAGGTTCCCGAAAAGGGGCGTTCCCTCACCCCGACCGCCTCACGCTGTGCATCCACCAATCGGCGGCGAGCTGCCCTCCCCCTTTCCTTCACACCAAGCGTGGGGAAAATAGGCGGGAAAAACCCCACAGGCCTCACAAGAGCTTTTGTTCTGCCAATCCTTCTCAGACGGTTTCCGACGCGGAAACTGTCTTACCGTGGTCCGGAGGATGGCGTTCATAAGCGGGCGTAGTGGCGAAGATGGTGGTGATTGTTGTGGAGGTGGTGTGAGCGTGGTGGGCATTGTGGCGTAGTTGGTTGCGGTTGTTTGCGTGGAGGTTTGTAGCAATGGTGGCTCAAAATAACGATAGATAAAGAAAACTGGCTATCTCAGAGTCGCAGCCCGGTGAACGCGAAGAAATTCCCTTTAAACAATGGTGGGGACCTATCTGCACATAAACTTAATGTCATAACTGATCTATGGACCCTTTATGGTGTATTGCGAATTTCCACAGCCGTAACACTATTCTTCTTGATATCTTCAACAGGCTTGGTCATTGATCAGGATGCCATGGTGGCTGCTTTGTCTGAGGGATGGATTCGTGCAGCTGCTCTGGATGTCACTTACCCTGAACCTCTACCAAGGTGAACAGCAGAGTGAATCGCATGTATTTCCCCCCTGATGTGGACAGGCTTGAAGTAGTTCCTACTTTGTGGTTTTTGAATTTTTTTGGAAAGCAGTGACATTTCCATCCTGTCTCAATTAAATCCATAGTTATTATCTCACAATACCGATCAGAAAATAAATTGGATATTATTTTAATGCTCTCGAAAAGACAATACAGATATTGGAATGATACATGGAAAGATAGTGGAGCCAAATATGTTGTGGTTGTGATTATTTGAGATAATGTCGTGTCTCTCTAATGTATGTATTTTGTGAATGCACACACATGGCCAAATATTAATGACGGAGTTATGGAGTTATTTTTGCAAAGAGGGCGCAAATTTGCCCGAGGGCCTGGTTTTACCTCTTCCCTCCCTCCTTATTTTATTACAGTTCGCCTCCACCCCCACTGCCACCATCGAATATAGCTGTGACTTTTTTGTTGTCTTTTTTTTTTTACTTACGAAATCTAAAGATTTCGTGAGTATATTGAACACTTCCGGACTCTGTTTGTGTGTTTGTAGGCATGATAACTCGAGAACGGAAGAAGTTACCAATGTCAAATTACACCACGTGATTCTGGAGCGTGATGGCTGGCGCTGATTAAGGCCCGGTCACACCTTGACGTATTCGCCAGCTGATGCCGATTTTTTGAAAATTTGTCTAAAACGCTGGTACACGTCGAATACGTTATGGGTAAGTTTTGATAACATTGAGAGCACGTTGAAAAACACTACCATACGTCGTAGTACGCTGGCTTTAAACGTTGTACTTTTTTGTTGTCCTCAAATTTTCCATGCTTGAAATTTTAAGACTTATGCCAGCGTATGACTCACACGTTCCGCATAACGTTGGCCATAAGTTGTACGCACGTCACGCGATCGTTGACACGCGTCGACACACGTTACTTGTAAGTTACTCATGAGTCGAAACACGTTGAGGTAATGTTTAGCGTACCCGAAACTTATTTCTAACCTATGAGTAACGTGTTGGACTCACGTTACGCGATCGGTGACAAACATCGACACACGTTACCTGTAAGGTGCTCATAAGTCAAAACACATCAAGGTAATGGTTAGTGTCAGTGTTCCAGACTCCCTGGTTTTATTTTTTTTTTTTCTTCCTTCCTTCCTTCGGTATGATGGTGATTTTGACACTTCCATTTCTCGTGCGGTTATAATATAATATAATTAATAGGCTGCCGCTGAACGATTTAAATCATAACCGCACTGTACACTGAACATACCGAATCATACCGAAGAAAAAAAAAACCGGGAGTCTGGAAGACTGACGCTAGCCATTACCTTGACGTGTTTCGACTTATGAGCACCTTACAAGTAACGTGTGTCGATGTGTGTCAACGATCGCATATCGTGCGTACAACTTATTCCCATCGCATGCGGAGCGTGTGTCATACGGCAAGTACGTCGTAAAATTTTCAACATGTTTAAAATTACAAGACGTACTCCACTTACTACGACGTATGATAGCGTACTTTAGCGTTCTATTCACGCATACCAAACTTACCCATACCGTATTCGACGTGCGCCAGCGTTTTAGACGTATTTTTCAGAGGTCGACATACGCTGGCAAGATCGCCAAGGTGTGACTGCGATGTTGACACTTCCATTTCTGCGGCGGTTATGATTTGAATCGTTGTGCGTCAGCCTTTTCATAACCTACGCCACGTCATCATCGGCGATACGTGCAGCGCTCTATGCACAAGTTAGACTATCGTTGGGCATAGGTTGTGAAGGCCGACAACAGGTTCAGTATTCGTTGGTATAAGTTATCTTTAACACAACAAAACGTCCTGTGTCCGTTACTAATATGTTATGCATACGACCGAATCTTAAAAAAAAAACATCAAAAGTTCAACGCAAGCCAGCGTTTTACATACATTTTAATACGTTGCCATTGCTGGCTAAAACGTCAAGGTGTGATTGGGCCTTTAGATTTTGGTCAAAATCGGTCAAAGGTCAAGGTCACAGTGAGGTCAAACATCCAAAAAAAGAGTTAAAACTCGAGAACGGAAGAAGCTACCAATGTCAAATTACACCACGTGATTCAGGAGGGTGATGGCTAGCGCTGATTAGATTTTGGTCATATTCGGTCAAAGGTCAAGGTCACAGTAAGGTCAAACATGCAAAACATGATAACTCGAGAAAAGTTACCACAGGTATTGTTGACGGAGCGTGAGTTTGGAAGATCGAGGTAAGTTCGGCGGAATTTGTGTGTCAATTCGTCGAGTTACGGCTGTTTTAAAAATTTCAGTGTTATAAAATAATGAAATAATTCCGTAAATTCCTGTGGAGAAATGGAGTATTTTGCTTCGGTCGACGTTACGAGTTCGTTTTAACTTCGATTTTAATTTTGTCTTCGGTTTTTGCGATCGCTGAGGACGCTTAACACTTGGTTGTCGAAATTCTGGTAAAATCAGATGTTTTGGAGACGTTTTAAGATTGTATAAAAAATATTTCACCCGCCACATTACGGCTCGTCGCGTGGCAAAGTTTTGCGTGTGCGTGCTGACGTCATCGCGCTCGCCCCGGCGTCCTTTCGAGTTGGGGGGGGGGCATCGAGTGTGACCTTTACATTACGTTAATCCGCGGTAACTCGATAACAGAAGAAGCTACCAATGTCAAATTACACCACGCGATTCAGGAGAGTGATGACTAGCGCTGAATAGATTTTGGTCAAAATCGGTCAAAGGTCAAGGTCACAGTGAGGTCAAACATTCGATTTTTGATGGTTTGGTACAGAATCATCGTAGAAACTTCTGGTTGCGCTACCTTCTCGAGAGTCAGCTTTTATTAGACAAGGTCAGAGGTCAAGTTGACGATTTCGTAAGTACCAGTCTATGACTGCTTGTTTTTTTGTTTGTTTTGTCCCCTGAATACCATTTTTGTCTGAATATCGCTGTGACTCCACCCTCAGAGCACACACCAAGTTTGATTGGTTGAGACAGCGTAAAATTTTGCTGAAGTACAATTAAATTGAATGGTGTTGGAAGTGCAAGCAAGGCGAATTATGTTCTACAGTGTTCAAATACATAATTCAATCAAAATGAAATACAACTTTTAAAGGCTGTCAAAAAACAAAACATTTAATTGGAAATTTACCATCGTTGACACATCCTCTTTTACACCACCTTATTTAACATGTTAAATTAGTTATCCGTGCCTATTATTTATGTCCATTATGACATCCCTATAAACAGTACATTTCCTGTTTGGAATGATTTTCAATTTTGTTTAAGTGCCAGACTACGAATTCCAATTCATGTTTACAGTGTTCAAAATACAACACTCAATTGAAATCTTCTTCTTGCGTATGGCAGCTTAGCTGCCAGGGTAGCTATCTTTTATTGGAAGTGTGACTGTGTCGCTGATGTAGTGCCCCTCTACCAGTACATACTGGTACTCATTTTGCCGACCTTGGAAAGATGACAGGCTGAGTAAACCCCTGGTGTATTAATTCAGCAACCAACGGGGCTTGAACTCAGGACCCAAGGATCTCAAGCTGCCACCCTAACCACTAAGCCAACACCAGGCTTCACTCAATTGAAATTAAGTTGATCCTCGATCATCGACTGCCGTCTGTCAGACAGACAGACAGACAGACAGACAGACAGACAGAGTGTACCAATTACTGAACCCCACTTTGCGCTATGTGTGTGGGGTCTAGGGTCTGTCTAACAGAGGAGCGTGCAGGGACATGCTGTACTGGCAGGCATGAAGTGCTTTGTTCGTGAACTGGGAGGACACCCCACTTCCCCCTTTCTTTGACCCGGGCTATCTATATATTAATACTGAAGGGCCAATTTTGTGCTCCTCCTCGCGGTCGCGTCACGTTTTTCTCGGTACTGTGACCTGGACTGAAAGAAACTTCGTACCTGTAAGAGTGCATCGCACATAGTGGCAATAGTCAACTTTCAACTCTGAAGCAGAATAAACACTTTTCGTTTTACATTCGTTTACATGGCGACGTGTGACGTCACCGCTGAGAGGCGTAAGGACGTCATGACATCATCGGTCATTCGGTGACGTCATTACATCTGTCGTCGACAGACCGTCACCGCTGAGAGGTGTAATGCCACTCCGAGAAAATAGCGTCTGCAATGTAAAACCCTCTTCTGCACATGCTGACTACCTCAGAATGTGAATTTGACACAAAAAATGTAACAAGAAACATTGTATCTATATATTAATACTGAAGGACCAATTTTGTGATCCTCCTAGCGGTCGCATCACGTTTTTCTCGGTTCTGTGACCTGAGAAGTTTTGACACGGTGTTTGTACGTCAAAGTAGACACGTGTACAAATCAGGGGACTTCTTCACAAGGAGTAGTGTACACCAAAAATGTCGTGCACAAGGACGTTTTGTAGGCCTCATTAGGTAAGGCCATGGAGTACATCGACTGGGATCCGGCTCTTACAAGAGCCGCCACTGGTCTGGTTGTCATATTGGGCTCATGGAACGGAATCCGTCTGTGACGGGGTTTCGGCTAGTTTACCAATGATCTATCGGTGGAGTTGAGGAGACAGTTACATTCAGGGATAGTATGCCAGGAACAGCCTGACCCGTAAGACTCACGAGAGTGCTCCCGGACAGTGCTACAGTGCTGGCAGTACGAAGATACCCTTCATTCTCCATGAGAAAGTTATTGGCAATGATCCGGTCATCCTCACCACTGAAGTGCCAGGCCAGGAACCACATCGTCACAAACACGAGGCTGCTTCCTTTCTTTCCCCCATTATTTTCTCAAACCCCAGTAAGTTTCTTTCATTTATTTTTCTTTCCCATCATCCTGCCCTCCACCTTTGTGAAGAGGCACGAGGGGTTTTTCACTTATCACAAGGATCATACGGTGTGACATTGTGACATTTGACAAAAGCCATAAAAACTGCGACATTCTGTGACAAAACAGATTTTATGTGACAAAATGTGACAAACTAGGTTTTCATGTGACAGTGTTGAGAGAATTGTGGCACATTTGACAAGAAAGTTTTGTCCGCGCTAGTTTTGTACCAGATATATCACGATGACTATCCTTCTAGAGCAAACTTTTTAATCGGTGGTCACCATCAGCAAGGTGAGAGGTAAGATCAACACACATTCTCACGTCAAGTTTTGTTCATTTTTGCCCTTTGTTATAATTGATGTCACGGTTTCTGTTTGTTCATTTTTGCGCTTTGTTTATCACTTTTACCGCAGACTTCTTCAGAACATTTACTGACAAAGAGAGGGAGAATGACAGAATCAAGAGGATCTGTGGTGTTTTGAGTAACAAGCTTCTCAAGTGTGAACTGCTATTCATGAAATCCGTCCTGTCCATGTTCAACCGTTTCAATAAGTTGATACAGAGCGAGGGTCCGCTCATCCACATTCTCTACGATGAAATGAACACACTGATCCTATCGCTGATGCGACGCACCCTGACCGAAGGAGCTATTGGTCGAAAGACTGGAAAGCAACTTGGAAGCATCGATCTAACGAATCGCAATGTCTGGCTTCCATAAGTGGACATCGGAGAAGTGGCTTCATGGGAGATAAAAGCTATGAGAGAATCCAAAAGGATATCCGAGGGGAGTAATCTGGAATTTTTCAAGAGAGCCAAACTGTTTTATTCAGAGGCGATCGGTAAACTCCTCAAAACATTCCCAATGGACATCCAGCTCTTGCATGACCTACAAGTTCTTCATCCTTTAGCTCAGCAGTCAGAATCAGCTAAGTAAGTCATCAAGTGAGTTGCCGTTGGCATCAAAATGTTCTCGAGAGATAAAATTGACGCAGTATCTGATGAGTGGTTGGAGTACTCGAGCGAGGACATACCGGAAGACTGGTACACCGATAATCCGCAGGTCAGCACTTCCGAAGACGAAGATGCGGATGAGGACAACACCGACACCAATGCGGGAAATGCCAATGGAAGAGTTGATGTGTACTGGTGCAGAGTTGGCAATATGAAAAGACCTAGTGGTCAGTTGAAATACACCAATCTGATGACATTGGTTTGGATAGCCCTAACATTGAATCATGGCAATGCCGATGTTGAGAGGGGGTTCAGTAAGAACAAACTATTGCTCACATCTCATCGCACCCGGCTCACTATGCCTCGCATCAATAGACTATGGACAGTAAGTTCGTATATGAAGAGATTTGATAACAATCCACAGATGCTGCTTTATTCAGAGGAACTGATATCAAACACTTGGAAAGCAAGGTCGGCATATATGACGCGACTTGAACGGGAGAGACTGGCCACAAAACGACCAGCAGAAGCAGCTGCTCCGAATGACTCTCAGCAGGAGGTTCAAATTCTGGCCAAGAAAAGGAGGGCTGAAGCATTGTTGGCGGAGGGCATGACGATGCTCGACAATCCAGTGAAGGGAGAATCTGAGAACTTAGTCACCAAAGTTGCGGCCGCGAATGCTACCATCCAGAATGCCAAAAAATGCTAGATGGGGCCAATAAATAACTGAATAACCTGAAGAAAAATAAATATCACTTTCCTCCCTTGCTTTCCGATGAACTAACAGCGACGTTGTGGAATTACGAGAATGTTGAGTTGTTTGGAATTAAAAGAATGTTAAAAAGTGACCCTGGTTTGTCCAATCTATACGTCTGAAACCCCAAAATATATGTGACAAAATGGACTTTCTATGTGACAAAATGATTTTTTTGTGACGTGACAAAATGGGACAGACTGGAAATTGTCCGTATGATCCCTGTTATTAAGCCATTCAATAAATGCTCGTCTTTGTGTTTGTCAACTATTAAAGTTTATGTCCAAATTCGTGTTTCATCTCCATTTCGTAGCTCATTTATGACTAGCAAGTACCAGTGGAAATTCCACATAATGTAAATATATATATATATATATATATATATATATATATATATATATATATATATATATATATATATATATATATTTCGTATGCAGCTTGTGACTGCTGGTTGTATCATTGCTTGGAGCACAGCTGTGATGCTGATGCAGTGCCCCATGTTTCCAGTAAGATAGTACTCATTTTGCCAACCTCAGAAGGACGACAGGCTAAGTCAACCCACCTGGTGTTATGTAATGGCATGGCAGGGGCTCAAACCCATGACCCTAATATCTTAAGCCAGCCACTTTAACCGTTAGCCAACACCAGGCATATAATGTAAAAATGTAATTTCAAAAATACTATACAAAGAATAGTTACTTGTTTAAATCAATACCCCACCCCACCCCCAAACCTCAACTCTCCCCCCATCACAAGTCGTCAACCCCCTCCCACCTCCCAACCCCAAGACCTCGACCCCCCTCCAACCACAATGCTTCAATCCCCTCCCCACTTCAAGTCTTCAGGCCCCCTCTCCACTGCAGTCCTCAACCCCCTCCCCCACCCAAGTCCTCAACTCCCCCACCCCAAACACCTCTCAAAACCTCAACCCTTCTCACACGCTACATGAGATGTATTTTGAAAACAGGATGTTTCTTTTTTTATCCCGTAGAGATCATCCCCTGTTGCATTTAAATAACGTCATAATCACACCACACCTTGGTAAAGGTAACACCAGCACCTTCAAAAGGATAGTGGACGCTGCATTAGAGAACATTCTTGCTGGTGTGGAGGACCGCCCGTTTCCTTATTCCATCAACGACTGAAACTGTGGCTCAAGTGTGATAAATGTGTTGATCTTTCTGCATATCATAAGTTTTGTGATTGGGTTTGTATCTGGAACTTGAATTGAAATAAAACTATTGTCTCATTCAGTTTGTTCAACCTCACTCTTCCCTCAAAAGTTTCAAGTTGGAAGTACAACAGAATCTCATGTCATACTCAATCCATACCCATTTTGTCTATCCTGCTTCACCATCATTTCTTGCAGATTAAGAAGTTTCCATTTCTCTCCACCTCATCCTCATATTCAATCATGTCATTGCTTCTTGTTTCCACATGTTATCGCACTATATACGAGCAGTGCATTGCCTTCCACCCCATGTCACTTCTTCCATCATCAGAAATTTTGTATCCAAAAAACATTTTGTCTATTTAGTAAGGCCCATGGAAGAGCTCGTACTTGCATATAATGCGGGACATGGACATCAGCATACTTTACAGAGATTACGTACATTAGTAGACAATGGACAAATCACCATCAAAAAAGGAATTTGGACCTGATATCCTGGAGCTACCGTTTTATGTGGAGGGGGAAGTAGAATTAGTGTAGATCATGGAGGAGGGGGTGCAGACAGAATTAAAGAGGACGAAGAAGGGAAAAGCACCGGGCATTGATGAGGTGTGTGTACGTAGATGCTAATTGCAGTAGAAGCCAATCAGTTGGACTAAGAGGCTGTTGAATATATTGTCATGTCCAGTGGGTCTGCCCCTATGGAGACGAATTGCCAAACAGTCCTCTTGGAGGCTTACAGCCGAGATTCTTGGAGATTATGGCGCGTGCGGGAAAGAAACAGCGAGGCGCTTCACCAGGAAAAGAAACAGCGGGAAAAAAGACAGCTCGGCGCTTGATGGTAGCACAGCACAGGGGTTTTACTCTCGAACCCACGAAAGATACACGGACATCAGCAAATTGAATAAACAATGATTTAATAAACAGAAAATCAACAATTATAATGGAAACAAGTCTGAAGAAGACAATGGTTCACGAGCAGTATTTGACGATGTAGATTGTTTCAGAAGTCAAGGATGAGACAATGTGATAATTTTTGACCAAGTTATAATTAATTATAGTGGCCTTCAATCAACAGCTGCACAATGTCGAAAACCCGGTTTCGTTCAACAACTTTAAAAATTTGACCTTTGCATAACCTTTAAAGGTCACAAAACAATGTTGTGGACATTAAAATAAGGAAACAGGATACGTGCTATAGCTTATTAGAGTTAGTTCGTCGAAGAAGGTCGAAAACCCGGTTCGAGTCCCACAACTTTGAAAATTTGACCTTTGTGGCGTTTAAAGGTCAAAGGTCAAGGATTATGACCTTTGGTGCAAAACTTCCTCTGGAACATTCCAGGAACAATATAACGTCATATAGGCTATATGGCATTTCGCACTCCTCGGATTATATTATCCATACTTTGATGAAATCAGCGTAAAAACAAACTTGAAGGGGGCGCCACGGGCAAGGTGTTCGAGATAGAGCAAAATGGTTTCAAGACTTTAGGTGGGGAATGACCTCAAGATTATGCATAAAAAATATTGTCATCCGAGCTCTCAAATTTTGGGCGGTCGCATGATTTTTATGTTAAAATTCGCAATTTTCTAAGTTTTTGACCTTGTGACCTTGATCTTGGGACGAAAATGAAAAATCGGACAACGACAAGTTTTAGATAATTCATTTTGCTATTCAAATACCGAAGAATCCATTCCATTCAGTCAATTAACCAAGGAGAAGATAGATTTTCAATCCGACTACCCCCTAAAAATGGCTATTTTTTGGGCGTGGCTCTGCCCACAATGGGCGGAGCACGCCTTCATCCAGGAGAACACAACTAGATATTGATATCGAACACATAACCAAGTTTCATCAAGATCGGATCAAAGTCCACAGAGTTATGCTCTGGACAGACAGACACACACACAGAAAGCCGGTCGGCGGACATGGGGAGTCGATCAAGTCTAATTTAGTCGTTTTCAGCCGTTACTAGCCAACAAAAGCGTCCATAGCAACGGATCTTTCTCACACATAACTAGGACATACCATGAACCTACCATACCAGTTTCATGTATATCTGACTCATAGTCTCTGAGATATAACGAACTTCGTTTTTTAAATTGTTTTCGACCAGGGTTCATTCAAAGTCTATCTTCTCCGACAGTTTTCATAGGATCCGGCTGGAAAATTTTGATAATATGGCTGAATGTACTGCCCACAGTCGCTCGTGGCCCGATTTTTGATTTTCGAAAAGATTAATTTTTGATTTTTTTTGAAAATTTCAAAGGTCCGTTGCTGGGCAACGGATGGGTCCATAGCAACGGTTCTCATTTGCACACAACTAGGTCATGGTATGAACCTACCAACCAAGTTTCATCGAAATCGCCATTGTATTAACGGAGCACTGGACAGAACAGACATACATACAGACAGACAGACAGACAAACATATCGACGGAAATACTGATAATAAGGGTAGACTAGATTGACTACCCAACAGACAGACACACAGATATAACGAATATAGTGGTCACTCTGGCTGGCGCTCGTGAACCAATAAATCACGATGTAAGGTAACCTAATCTAATTTCAAGGTGCCTCCACACACACTTAAATACAAACAAGGGGACAGAATAAAACAAAACAAAAAAATTCCGCCTTTATTTTGGCACTTAGCTTTGGGTCCAGAAGTGAGTTTCGGTATCTTGAAAGTCACCAAACCGCATTGTCACTGCACGGGAAAACGCACCTAAAATGGCGTCAAGCTGCTCTCATTGCGGGAAGCGTATGGGAGGTAATTTGGGTGGCGATTCTCAACGTCAAGGCTCAGAGACCGCCGTGCAGCTTCTTCTGTCGATCGTCATCACCGACGTCGTTGCTTTGCAGAATGGCACCATCTCTTTCCCCCGATGGCTCAACATGAGGCTTTGGCGCTAGTCCAACAGTCGATGGCAGGCGTCTTGCTCCTCCAAATAAGCCAATTCGCCTCAGCACGAACACAAGAATCATGCGGTCTTCTTCACTGCATCGAGGGGAAGCCAGC
>NC_140971.1:20852078-20889578 GCF_056783735.1 Eptatretus burgeri
ACGAATCCGCAGCTTTGAACCATCTGGCCGGAAGTAAAGTGGAGCCACTTCCGGTCATGGTGGCCAGCCCGTGTGCTGGCCGGGGCCCAAACAGAGCACCCGATTTGGTTGACGACATCGCTTTGGGTCGTCGCCCCTGCCCCGCACCACGAGGTCTATAAAAGGACGGGTCACGGAGCCGCTCGTGTGTCGTTCCTGCTCGCCGCTCCTGTCTGCTCGTTCCTGTCGGCTCTTCCTGCTTGTCCTGGGCTAGTGGTCGTCTTTCCTATGCTGCATTCCCGTCTGCTGGTGGATTTTGGTTCCAGCTCCAGATCGAGTTCCAGTTCGAGTGCCAGTTCCTGTCGTTGTTCCTGCTCATCGTTATGTCTAGCTTGGGATCGACAGTCCACCCATTCGCCTGCTGGCTCCACCCTTCCTTACCAATCCGCTCTCTGACTCTACCTGCTGGCTCGGCCTTCATGACCACCTTGCCGCTGACTCCATCCATCGCCAATTTCTCCAGACTCCGCCCAAAGTCCTTCCTTCACGCCTGTCGGGCGCGCCATTCTCTGGATGGATGTTTATCTGCTCAATTTGCCACGAAGCGGGAGACGACGCGCAAACTGTCAGGGAGGTATTGCCCAGCAGAGTATCCCCCCAAAACATATTGGTGGTATGGTCAGGCAATCGTGCAAGGTATTGAGAAACCACTAGCCTCATCTCCTCTCCTCTTCGTCGGGATGTGTGTGTGTGTGTGTGTGTGTGTGTGTGTGTGTGTGTGTGTGTGTGTGTGTGTGTGTGTGTGTGTGTGTGTGTGTGTGTGTGTGTGTGTGTGTGTGTGTCCTGGCGCCTGTCCTCACTTAAGTTAAGATTGTACAAGAATTATATCAGGATAACTCTGCTCTGTGTCTGCTTTTGTAAGTTGCTTGTTTATTGTCGCACCACACTTTTATTCCGATTCCTGCTGCAGAGACCAATAAACAACATTCACTGTGCCACATATCTTTCCTCGCCTGCCTGGTTATAAATCCTTTGTAGAAATGTTCCCAGCTCGTTTTTGTCTTTTCTTTCATTGATCCAGCAGGGTCCGTATCCTCGCTTAGCCGGGACTTTATTCCCGACGATCCGTTCCTTTGAGCCGGTACGTCCTTGGCAGTGTCGCTCGGCTGCATCTGATCTGGTAAAGTGATCCGGTTCGGACAAGGCGTACCGAGGGCGTCCCCCGGTAATTAGATCATGTGGTTATTTTTAGCTAACCGGATAAACTAGACAGATGACCCTAAGTCACGTGGTTGAGTTATTGGCGTTCACGGTCGGTTAGCGACCCGCCGCGTCACGGAATATTCGGTGTGCGACGGCCTGCAATTCCGGGGAGTCTGGTGGGAACCCGAGATAGCTTCCACCCCTGGTGGTCTTTTCTCTCGACCGCCGGCGCACAACAATGTATTACTTGCCACTTTATTAATGTCACTCATTTTAACGATACTATACTATACTTTGTGCAATACATATCAAACTAGAATGACACCCTTTGATGTCATGATGTTGCCAGATATGCCTCCGTCCATATTATTACATCATTGTACATTCTTGTACCATGTTTGATTTAAATCCCTGAACTCAGATTTAAAATGTTAAATAAGTCTGGCTGCCAGACCATGCATCTGATCAGGTTGAAATTTAAAACATACATTCCCCATGACTACGAGGTCATAACTGTGACGTTTCACGTCAACTGATTAAGCGGTTCAAGAGAAATTAGTTTTTAAAAGATTTTTCTTCAATCCAATATGGCTGCCAGACCTTCTTCTTCTTCTTCTTTCGGCTGCTCCCGTTCGGGGTCGCCACAGCGGATCATCCGTTATGATCTGCATAATGATTTGGCACAGGTTTTACACCGGATGCCCTTCCTGACGCAATCTTGGTCGCCTCTTACGACACTGGGATATGGTACACCTATTTTAACCGGGGCATACACCGGGCCCAGTACACCAGTACTCACTTCGCCGACCTCGGAAGG
Source organism: Eptatretus burgeri (assembly GCF_056783735.1). Classification (NCBI taxonomy): domain Eukaryota; kingdom Metazoa; phylum Chordata; class Myxini; order Myxiniformes; family Myxinidae; genus Eptatretus; species Eptatretus burgeri. The sequence continues at coordinate 20,854,078 of NC_140971.1, forward strand.
ATGACAGGCTGAGTCAACCTCCTGGTGTGTATTAATTCAAGCGGCCAACGGGGCTTGAACTCAGGACCTTTTGTATCCCAAGCCGCAACCCTAACCACTACGCCAACAGCAGGCTGCCCAAATAACTATGTGGCCTTCTTTAAAGCAGCGTTTTTACCATGGAGGTTACACAGATCCTTGTTATTATTTCCGACTATTTTCTCTTAAAATTTCCCATGCAGATGCCTGGCCCATCCTCATCTCTTAGGGAAAGGACATTCCAGGCACCCACCTGAAGGGACCGCCTCAGGTTAACCCGAGGAGACCACCGTCTGCTAGACAACACCTCGGCACCACCCCAACACACACTATGACACTACGGTGTGTTTTGCAGAGTGAAGTGTTTTGTGGTGGCTGGAGTGCAAATCCTGCCACCGACTTCCTTGGGAAGGTAACCAACTGCAGGAGGACGTCCGCAGATGCAGTTGACACCAGATGTGGATGGCGTTGGCTCACAAGGAGCTCCTCCACCCTTTAGCAGGTTTTGTATTTAATCCTGCTGGGTCTCAATGCCCATAACCCCTCCACAGCAGGGGTCCCAGTGGGGAGAGCCCGTTTAGTCACTGATACTCGACCATGAACAGGTTAGTACAGGTTTTACATGATAACTGTAGCAAGTCACAGATCTCATCTGGCCTGACCTGAGCTGACAATCAGGGTTGGGTGCCACCGTATCAGCCGGGCTGCTCTGTCCCATCTATTAGCACGGCACAACGCAAGGTTCCCTTCCTCAAGCGATCTCCCAACCCCAGCCTCCGAGTAGCCAGATTACTACAATGCTATTAATTCAATAATAACGATAAGAGTGTTTTCTGATAAGTGCTCATGTGGGCTTTGACAACTATGGTGACTGTTAAGATCTTCAAAGAATTATGTGACGGTGAGGTGGAACTACTTGCCAGGACAATGTCACAGTTGAGAAGTGTCAAAACGTTGAAACATGACATCACAACAGAAGTTGAACTTAATTATTTTAATGATTAATTGATGGTGGATAAACACATCTTCATTGTAATTGCAGTGCCAGTGTTTCACAGAGATTGTCCAAATTATCGCAAGTGTGGGAAGTTGACTGAGTGCAAAGTGTTGAAAATGCAACTGATGGGGGGAAAAGTGAGTGAGTACCATGAGTACCATCAATGTGAGTGACAAACTGAGATGATGAGTCAACCTTTTGGAGTTATTCTATAAATGTTCTTCCTCTGAATGCATATGAGCTGCATGCACTGTTAAATAAAAAAAAAATTGTCATGCTTTTATTTATACATCATGGGGGGCTGGCAGGATGGTATAGACTCTGCAGGTGTGCACACTCGGCTCTAAGCTGTCTGGGTTCGAATCTCGGTGTCTGCCCCCTCGGGTGGACGTTTAACTGGGCATCCTCATCCTATCTGCTGGTGTTAGTTGGTGGTTGTCAAATATCCCACAATGTCATTCACGAAGAGGAGGTGAGGTATCACCGGCACCCTGAACAAATTACAAACTACAGCCCTAATTACTGCTGGGCAGGAAATGGCAAACCATCTAGTATAACCCTTTGAGAGCCATAAAACCCTTAAGGACACCTAAAATACTTAAGACTCTTAAGACCTTCCAGTCCCCTCAAGAACTTCCAGACCTTTAGAACCCGAAAACCCTTTAAGACCTTATAAACCCCTAAAATTCCTTAAGACCCTTTAAGACTCCAAAGAGTCTCAAGATCCTTTAGAACCCTAAGACATAAAAGACCCTATTCATATGATATAGCACCTGTCGATCCAAAAGATCCTATAGACATCATTACACCCTTTATAACCCTCAGACCTCTGAGACCCTTTGATCCTCTTAGATGCTTGTGGTGGTCATATGGCAGATTAGCCGCCGGGGTAGATATCATTCCTTGAAGCGCGACTGTGTCGCTGATGCAGTGCCCCTCTACCAGTACACACACTGGAACTGGTACTCATTTCGCAGACCTCGGAAGGTGTATTAATTCAGCGGCCGACGGGGCTTGAACTTAGGACCCTAGGATCCCAAGCCGCCACCCTAACCACTGAGCCAACACCAGGCTGCTCTTAGACCCTTTAGACCTCGCCTCTCCCTCCCCTCCTCTCAACTCAAAGTCAATCAGGTCCAGGCAGAAGTAAGTCACTCTACACCCTCTCCCACCCCTCACCACCTACCTCGCTCCTCTCCCTTGTACACAATCCTTTCCCCGACCCACTTTCCCCTGTGCAGTGTGTGTGTATGTGTGTATATATATATATATATATATATATATATATATATATATATATATATATATATGTATATATATATATATATATATATATATATATATATGTATATATATATGTATATATATATATATATATATATATATATATATATATATATATATATATATATATATGTATATGTATGTGTATGTGTATGTGTATGTGTATGTGTATGTGTATGTGTATGTGTATGTGTATGTGTATGTGTATGTGTATGTGTATGTGTATGTGTATGTGTATGTGTATGTGTATGTGTATGTGTATGTGTATGTGTATGTGTATGTGTATGTGTATGTGTATGTGTGTGTGAGTGTGTGTGTGTGTGTGTGTGTGTGTGTGTGTGTGTGTGTGTGTGTGTGTGTGTGTGTGTGTGTGTGTGTGTGTGTGAGGGGGAGAGGGGAGAGAGTGTTGGGGGAGAATTGAAATGTTGAAGTCACATTTTACATTACATGGAATTACACATTTCAAACTGTACGGACACGTATTCACATAATATGTGAAGAAATAAATTGTGTGGATAGTTTTATTGTTAAATCGAGATACTGACATCATTTTTTAATGACATTAACTTTTTTATGGCAATGTTTAAATATTCACGAAATATTAATAAACTTCTCCATGTCGTCCATCATTCACTGTCATCAATCTAATTCGGTGTTCAAATTCTGAGAAAACATTTTCCAACACACCTGTAAGGATGGATGGCACAGCATGAACAAAACCACATTTAAGTTCTTAAACGTCCCTTGGTTTGCTCATGTAGACTTTACTTTTTTAAAAACCCCAGAGATTAAAAAAAAAATGTAAAGGTGTTAAGTCGGGTGAATGAGCGGGCCATTTCATAGGTCCTCCTCAACCAATCCAACATTCTAACAAAGTTTGATTGAAAAACACTTTAACAATTCGAGCAAAGTGAGCTGGTGCTCCATCCTATTTGAAGAGAGTCTGTATTTGTACCAAGTCGGGATTTTCTTAGAGTTGTGGAATAAAGAACTCTTGTAGCATGTTGGGGTACGAAATGCTGATGACAGAGTGTTCATCAAATAAATAGGGTCCATCCATGTGAGAACGTGACGTGGCACATCAGACGTTAACTTTAGGCGAATCCCTTTCGTATTCATACAATTCATGTGGATTTTCTCCTCCCCATAATTCTACAACTGTGACGATAAAGTTTGACTGATATGTGAAATTTAGCCTCATCACAAAAAATGAGGTTTGGTTTTTTAAAATGTTTGTCCGATTCTGTCTGTTCAATGAATTATTGACAAACATTTACTCTTGTTTCATGATCCTCTTCTCAAAGTTTATGAACTGTTTGCATTTTATAATATTGATTTAAAGCTCAGTTATTTGTGAAGGATATCATGAACAGAAATTTTTTAGAATGTTTAATCAAGTGATCATCTCCAAGCTCACTTTTTAGGGTTCTGTTGGAAAATGCCTCCATAACAGCATTCGCCTTTTCATTTGACTTTCTTGGCCTTCCAGCAGATTTACCTTTCAGGACAGATCCTGTATCCTCAAACTGATCCATCCATCTTCACATGGAGTATCTTTCAGGCACTAAGTTTGTTCATTTCACGCTTAAAACGCCTTTGGGCTTGAATGATTGAAGAACATTCATGTACTGGACAAATCTCACAATTTTCGCTTTCCCTTGCAGACTTCTCATTACATCAGAAAATGGGTTTTCTCCTGAAACAGAAAGAAGATAACAATAAATATTCACAACAAACTAAAACGTACAAGTCTAAAGCATGGAGTCATATCAAATTTATGTGAGTATCTCAAATAACAAGAAAAGTAGTCAACATTCTTTTTGGTATATTCATTTTCGGACAAGCTGTATATATTTATATACACACATACATTCGTATTCATATTCGTATTCTGCCCGAAAACAGGTCGAGTACTGCTGAAGTACTTTCTTGGTAAGAGTTATGCTGGGTGGTTTGCCGATGCACTCTCAGTGGTAGCTGGGGCAAGGCTTTTGAATTTAGCCAAGGCAGCTGGCACAATAGCTCACCTACTCTTGGTAAACAAGGTGCTGGACCAACAGCTCGCCTACTCTTGCTGAACAAGGTGCTGGCACAATAGCTCGCCTACTCTTGCTGAACAAGGTGCTGGCACAATAGCTCGCCTACTCTTGGTGAACAAGGTGCTGGCACAATAGCTCGCCTACTCTTGGTGAACAAGGTGCTGGCACAATAGCTCGCCGACTCTTGGTGAACAAGGTGCTGGTACAATATCTCACCTACTATTGCATACCTCTCGGCCAACCTGACAGCCCATACATGCACGTATGTATATACATATATATATATATATATATATATATATATATATATATATATATATACATACATATATACATATATTGTTGTGGGGCCGAGTTTCAGTGGCGAGCACGACCGCTAGATGGAGCAATAGAGTCGGCTCCACCGAACACCCGGAATTTATAGGTCGCCATCCATGAGATAACCCCGGAGCCGACGGGTCCCTTATAGAAACCGAAGATCGCCAATAGTTTGACCGCGTGGGATAGGGTCGATTGCCAATTTCAATTTACCGAAATACCCACGTCGTCCAAACTACCGGGGAAATTCACCCTCGGCGGAACTCGAGCGGAACGAGCCGTTAGCGTGCTCGAACCGTGCACAACCCGAGCAGATAGTTACCGAGGTCTGTCGGTCCAAATGCACAATTTGCCGCTTCCTGATTTTCCAACACGCACCATGCTAAACCAATGAAAGAAACACAAAAACGAGCTGAAACATTCAACAAAATGGAGATTTATTTTCAATAAGCAGGGAGGGGAATACAGAAGAGCAGAGTTAAACCGACTATCGAGAAGAAATGCAAATAATGCACAAGGCACTTAAACAATTGCTACTTATAGACTGGGACCACAGACACACATGCACACACCCAAAATAAATGATGGCCGCGGCCTTTATTTGGCCCTTCAGCTCGGGAGGAAAGGTGAGCCGAAGAGGAGAACCTGTCTTGCACCTCCCTGCCTCGTGCGGTTTTCGATGATCCGGTTCGGCAGGACTCGAACCCGCAACACAATGCAATGATGGATGCCAGCCGGCGCGAAGGTGGATCAGACAGAACACCGGCAAGCCAGAGGAGACGACCGGGTGACGAGGCTGACAAGGCTGCCAGGCGACCAGGCGATGCGACCTTGACTCGGCGACCAGGCGACGCGACCTTGACTGCCAGACAGAACGCCCCGATCACTATTCTTCTCCCGAGGTGGGAGGGATTTCTTCCCTGGCCACTCGCCTCTTGATTGGACGGTTGCGTCGCGCAATTCGCTGGCCGGCCCTCATTGGACAGGCCCACGGAAGGCGGGGCGACTCCCAACCTTCTGGGTGGAGTCCCGATCTGAGGCGATGAGCCTCCTGATTGGACGAAGGGCGCACCCTTGCTATCCTGGGTGGAGTCAGCTCTGGAGCGAGGGGTCCTACCCACATCCACAGCCAGAAACACGTGCGCTATGGCGTCGGTGAGCGAGGCGACAGTGCCGCCGGTGTTGTTGTTGTTATAAGTGTAAAAATCCTATCTATAAAATAACTTCGCAGCGCATGCACATTTAATTCCCATTATACTAGGGATGGGACCCCAACTAGAAACACATACTTACCGATATAACTGATCTATAGGACCTGGCTGTTGTGTGCACATGGCTGCCAGATTCGTAGCAATATATATTAATGCACAAAATCGCTCCAAGCTCCTAATTTGAAAACTATAGCACTTACAAAAGTGATATATACAGCGATTCATAGCTATGATGAACAGGCATTCAATAATATGAGTGACGAAAGTAAAAAAAAAATAAAAATGAATATTTGTGGTGTCCGAAGTTAGTACCTGTGAGTGCCCAAAGTGTATTCAGCTTGGGTATGCATATGTTTTTTTTTAATGTTTGTGATGTGATCTGAGAATGACATTGACGTGTTAAAAGTGATGCCGAGTATTTTTATTTGGTGTGTGTGTGTGATAGGGATGTTGTTCAGTGTGATGTGTGGTGCAGCTGGCGCAATGTTCCTTGGTGCGATTTGTTAAAAGAGTGACGTTTGATCTTGAGGGAGCAACTTTCAGTCTGTTGATGTTGATGGTGAGTTGTCTTGGTTCCCATGGATCTGGAACTGTGAACCAGAATTGCACGAAGTTCCTTAACTTTGCAAGAAGTCATGGACTTAGGGTGGCTGTTTCATGGTTTCAGCACCCACAGGCTCATCGCTGAACTTAGTATTCCAATGCTGGTGGTGTGGCAAAGGAGATTGACCATGTGCTCGTTGATGGTCTCTGGAGGATGATCCAGAACTACAGGGTCTACAGGAGTGCTTAGTTCCTCAATACCAATTTGTTATTCAAGGGACACTGGATACCATTGATTAGAGTCATAGGGCCAGGCTTAATGGCAAAGCTGAGCTGTTGAGGGAGTTGAGGCATAAAACTGCATGTTCATTAAGAGTGAACAAGGAGGCCTATGTGTGAGGAATCTGTGAGGGGGTAGAGCATCACCTGCGGTCAAGTGATTCTCATCCTGCTTACAGGGGAAATTGCGTATTGCGTTCCACCAAGCCCATCCCTCGGTGTATTGCAGTTAGAGCGGGCTCTTGACAGAGGGTGGTGGGCTCTTGCCAGATGAGTCTGAAGTGAAGGCCCACTGGGCCGGTTACTTTGAGCGGCTGTACCATGCCAATCCGCCAGCTGTCGAGTTGCATGCCAGGGCTGTTACGATCCCGATTGCTGACCCGCCAATCAACTGTGATCCACCCTCATTTGTGGAAACACAGCCTGCGGTGAAGTGGTTGAAATGGGGTAAAGCTCCCATAAAAATGGGGTAAAGAAATGGTAAACTATGGCTTACATATGCACGTTATTTTCTTTCAAGATCAGATTGAAGATGGCCGACTGGCGGCCATTTTAGTTGGAAAAAAACCTGATGTTGAACACGTCCTCAACCATTTCTCAGACATGCATTTACCGATATTGTTCAATCTTGGCAGGCAGATAAAGAATGATGGCTTACATATGCACTTTGTTCATTTTCGATATCAGATCCAAGATGGCCGACTGGTGGCCATTTTGTGACTTAAATGTGTCCCCAACCATTTCTCAGACATGCATGGTCTGATTTTATTCAAACTTGGCACAAGCACACTACAAGATGGCATACATGTGCACCTCACTTCATTTTGCGATCTGATCAAAGATGGCCGACTGGTAGACCGGTGGCCACTTTCATTGTACATAAATAAGGGCTAGTCCTTTAACTTTGTACAGCAAAATTACTGAAAACAATGGGGCTATGACATTTAATGCCTTTTTTTGCTTGTTCTTCTTCATTTTTGTTTCGATATCAGCTCGAGCGTGTGTTAAACGCAAACAAATTTTTATCTCCAAAACATTAATTGGGACCAGTCGGAATCATGTATTGCAAAGCAATTTTCACTCTTGTTTGTTCTGTTTTTTTCCCCCCTCTCAAACCCGATGCCTTTGTGAGAAATAATTACCTTTTTGGAGTTCTGCTCACCCACAGGTGAGTGAAGAAGGAGTTCGTAAGGATTAGCGGCATTGATGATGGATCTACAGGAGATGAAGGCAGGAGTTCATTGGGTGATGAGTATAAATAAAGAGACGATGTCACGTTGGTGTCAATTTAGCTCTTTGGTGGGATCACCATCACAGGTTGTCCTCCCCTGGGATACCACATCAGCACCTGTTGTATTACATGATCTTATGAATAAAAGATCGGGATGATTTTCAGTTTAATTTTCTCGCAATCATTTCTACAATCCTTCAACAGTGGTAATTAAAAATTATCTTAACAATTATATAGCTGGAAATCTGCATTCACTTTAACCATGTACCATATGAATTCTGCATCATTTAAATACAAGACGGTCTTTCAAAAAAATGCTGACAGACGTCACGCTACATATTCAAATGTAATATTGAAAGGATAGGATAGAGGGAGAGACAGCAGAGTGATTGGGCTTACACTTAACTCCAAATTGGATTTCTTTTACGATAAATACTGATGAATGGAAGGAAAATATTCAGCCAATCGAGGAGTTCTCATCCCCAATATGTATTGAAAGCATGATGGAAGCACTTGCACAGGGTAGTTGAGAGCACACCTGTGCATCGTTGGCGACGGGAAGTTGTAATGCTGAGGGAGGAATGGAGCACATTCGAGGAGGGATTGATACTGAGGGGGGCGACAGGCGGCGTGGCGGAAGCAAACTTGCCCGGTGGCCAAGTGGTGCCCGAGGATTTACAGAGATGCGAAGACACGCATGCCAATCTACCTGTGGACAGTGGATAATTGTGAGGTAGGAATTGTATTAAAAATCAATTAATCAAAAATGACATCATTGTTGGGTTTGGAGAACGTGGAAAAAAAACTTTAAAAGGATTGGAACGTTGAAAGACAAGGTAAAGTGCAATGATGGTCTTTCAAGTATAAATTAAACCTTAAAATGAAGTGATAAGTAACAGTTTTGACTTTAATATAGTTGGTAAATGAAACTGAGGAAGTGGAGTGGGTTATTGCACAATGAACGAATCTAAAACCATAAGTTAGTAAACCACTACACCTGTGCCAGTGCAATGACCCGATGTGAAGGTATGTGATGAGCTGCCAGCCACGTGATGAAAACCTGGTCTCGAAGAACTGCCTTAAGAGAAGGGCCGCCTGGGGAGGCTGGGGGTGGGCGTGGGGCTGCCCAACTCACACTCGGACAGAAGTTGTCATCCATAGACACCTCCACCTCCTGGCTCTACAGGTGAGAAAATATCAGGAGAGACTTGAAAGTAGAGTTGATGTTCATTGTAATAGTAACCAAAGGAATAACCATTGTAATCTGAATGCTTTATGAAGCTGAAGCTTCAATGAGACTTGTAAATGAAGTATTGAGACAGGTAAGGTAATCTCGTGCACGAGATGCGCTGGAGTTGAAAATATACTTCAAGTTTGTGTTGTTACTGAGAGTTTGAGCATCCTCTCCCTCCCTCCCTCCCTCCCTACTCTCCAGTCCCATCACCTATAAAATAGTCAACAATAATACTTCTGAATACCATATGGGAAAAAATTAATTCAACAAGAAATGCAAAGCAAAACCTCCCACTCCCAGGACTCCAACATGTCACTGAGATTGTGCTTTTCTATGAGGTGCTGCATTGTCAGGAAGAAATAATATATTCAAAGAGATGGTTATTCCAACACGATGCAAAAAACGAAGTGGAGCATCTTGCTTGATCCTTTCTGGTATTTCGTTCTGTCTACTCAGTTCTTAGGTATGGACAAGTGTATGGAAGGGTTGCAAAAATTTTGTGAATTTGATGTTTCCCCCCCCCACACACTCCCCCTCCTCCATCGTACCCTCTTTGCCCCCGTCATATTAACAAAAGCATACGTCATTTTTTTTTTAACTGAAGCTTCTGTCGATCGTTGTTCGTGTTGAAATTCTAAAATGATGAAGTAGTGTAAGGAATATTGATCAAAGTGTTCGAGATTCATCAAGGTGAGAGAATGACACAGACAAACAAACATTCACTGACAATGACAAAGACCTCACCGATGATGCCCCTCGGACTATTATCACCTCATCTGAGCTACCATACCAAGGCATGGTGCGACCGTCAGAGTCACTGACTGGACCATGAGTAAGGTTTGGGAGTTCCCAGCTGGCACTATGATGAGATGCAAGAGTGGGTATGAAGGAAGAAATAACAGGAAGTTATGAGGAAACATTTCATGTACAGAACTCCAAAACATTAGAATTGTTCTATCCTTAAGAAAGAACAAGAGAAGATAGCTTCTTGTAAAAATGTCATCATCCCTAGTATAATATTCTAAAGCTCTGTCCATCCCCTACTCCCCTACTCTATACTCATCATCCCCAACTCAAAAGCTCTGTCCATCCAGGGTAGAGCTTGGCTTACTGGCCTGACTCCACCCACAATTGTAACCAAAAAAAAGGAAATCATACGTCCGCCATTTTGGTACTATGGTAAGTCTGATCGGCATCTTCGGAAGTGTCATGTTAATGTATTCACAATCGCCATGCCCTCCTTATAAGTTTACCATTCGGTGTAAAACAACCATGGTGACTGCTAAAATTATCAAATACGAAAAGGTTGGAGCCAATAGGTGACACAGGCCTTGAGAAACCGACACAATATATAGGCCTCAGGCTTCCTGCCTCTTGTGTCAGTCAGCCTATTTTTCTCTTCATTTTTGGGGTATGAGCTGCCTGCCCTCGTGTTCACGAAAAAAACAGCAGCTTCTGTCTTTGATCCGGTTTTAAGGTTGGGGTAATGACTGTCATGCCGTGATCACGAGGCATTATCATTGTAGGTGGGAGAACTTTCAGTTCTATATCAGGTAACACCCGCCTCAAGCAAGGCAGCCCCTTGCCAATAGGTATCCTGGTCAACCTGTCTCTTCTGTCTGGTCTGAGCCAACCGGACTAGGTCAAAAACTAAAAAGAGTGACAATAATGTCAGGCTTACGAAAAACGAAAAAGCATACAGTGTCAGAATGAGACAGTATGTTTTGACAAGTACTTGTAAAGCTGTTTATAAAAAGTATAATTCCTCTCGATGTTTGTGTTGTAAAGTTTTTTGACCTTGTGAAACTTTTGTTTGTCGTGTGACAGGTAAGACTTTTGTTTTTGAATGTGAATGTTTGTTGGGATGTAAATCAAAGTACATTATTTATCTTCTCGCTTGTGGAGATTGTGGATTGCAATATGTTGGTAAAACTTCTCATTGTTTGCATCAACGTTTGAATGAACGTAGGTCTGCTTTATCACCTGGTATCAAGACATATTTATATAATCATTTCAATGAAGTTGGACATGTTTTTAGAAGTTGTTCTATTCAAATTATAGACTCAGTTAATGTTAATGATTTTGATAACAAAGAGGAGTGTAATGTTGAACTGGGATGCAAAGCAGACTTTTGGATCAGGACAGGACATGTGTGATCTATCCTTTGGACCTTCATGACAGGGTACAAGGTACTGTGTCAGTTTCTCAAGGTAATGCTTTTGGTAACGAGTATTTTGCTAATCCTATCAGAAGGAGACCCAGAGGTCATGGGCGTCATAGTCAGTGTCGTACAGCTCCAAAAATGTAAATTTCAGAGATAATTGATAAACTTAAAGGTTCTTATGAAAAGAAAGGTTTTTCATGATTTTTATGTTCTTCTGAAGTCATGTTCCAAACAAGTCTGAGCTAATATACTCCAGAGTGTAGCAGGTTCATATGACATATGCTCGTTTTTGGTCGAAGCTTTTTGCAGCAGGGTTCTGGTAAAAAAGTCTACTCCCAAAGTTGATGTTGATCCGCGAGTTCTTAATTTGTGATTTTTCCAGCAAGCAGGTACGTAGGCTTCAGCTTCATTCTATTTTTAGGGTTACGAGTGTGGAGAGTATATTACCAGATAAAGTTAGGGAGTGAACCCCATTGAAGTTTAATTTCACTTTCATTAAGACCATAGGACAATCCTTATTTAATTATGGTAAATTTCTTTTAACTCTTAGTATAGATATAGTGAAGGACATTTTGGAAACTAACTGTGCATGTTAGTCTTCCCCATTTTTATATAGTCCTTATGGACAGTAGTTTCTGGGGATTTCAATGTAATTAGTAATACTGAAATTCGGGATCTGATCAAAATGGGAACTAAATATAAGGAGAACCAGTCACTCAACCTAGGAGCTGCATTCAGTCTTCAATTGTGGATTCTGTCTCTAATTTTGTTAACAAAATCTGCACCAAGTTCAAGTTATCTGTAAACAGTTTTAATGCATGGTTTAACAGAGTTGTGGAAGTCCTGGATAATAGGATTAAGATTTTTAGGAGTTAGGGCTTTAGGAGTCAGACTGGGTTGGTCTAAACCAATGTTGAACAAGCCGAGTGTTCGTAAAGACATCTGGGATCTCCAAGATAGCTACATAATAGTTCCAGCGGATAAATCTGCTAATAATTTTGTTGTGGTTTGTAAAATAAATTTATGTGGAGGTTTTGTTCAGAGTTAGGCATTGATAGAGTTACTTTCACTAAAATAGGAAATAGCACATATGTTCCTTGTCATAAGTCTCTCAAAAATATTATCTCTGAGCATCAGGAAGTTTTAGTTAGTAATTTCAGGATTGTCTATAAGGGCACTCGGTAGCACGCATACCTCTGCCACGTAATGCCTGATCCACGAGAACATATTGGGCCCAACACATTTTTAAAATATCATGCTATACAGTACTATATCGGTTTTGGCCCAATCAATGATGAATAATCACTTGAAAAATTAAATAATTCTCGTATCCAGATCTGGCTTCGGATCTTCACCAAAATCGAATCAGTTCGTTCTTGCCACACACCCAACATGTCCACCAAGATTTGTCCAATCCGTCCCCAACTTTTTGAGATATCATGGTATATCATTTTGGCACTGTCTCTTAATGGTGAAGAATTACTTTAAAAAAATTATCAGATCTGGATCCACATTCGGATCTTCACCGGAATTGAATCAATTTTTTCTTGTCACACACCCAATACGTCCACAACTTTTTGAAATATCGTGCTAAATATCATTTTTGGCCCTATCGCTCAATGGTGAAGAATCACTTTAAAAATTCTGGTAGTCTGATCCAGATCCGGATCTTCATCAAAATCTAAGCAGTTCGTCCTTGTCACACACTGAACCTGCCCATCAAATTTCATCTGGATCCGTCAACAACTTTTTGAGATATCCTGCACACAAACAAACAAACAAACAAGCAGTCATAGACTGGTACTTACGAAATCGTCAACTTGACCTCTGACCTTGTCTAATAAAAGCTGTCTCTAAAGAAGGTAGCGACGTAAACCAGAAGTTTCTACGATTATTCTGTACCAAACCATCAAAAATCGTAACGTCGACCGAAGCAAAAATCTCCATTTCTCCACGCAATTATTTAATATTATTTTATCAAAGTCACAAAACCATAATATTCGGCCATCCACCAACAATCTTTACATATTCCGACGGCTTAGCGAGTCAGCCATGCGACGATAACCTTTATTGACGTAAAAAATGACTTTTAAACACCATCTTTATCGAAAACACCGTCAGCACGCACCCGCAAAACCTTTACGTGATCAATGATGCCTCTGCTCGAGCGCGCTGCACCATGTGACAAGCTGTGACGCGGCGAGTGAAATATTTTTTATACAATCTTAAAACGTCTCCAAAACATCCGATTTTTACCAGAATTTCGACAACCGAGTTTTAAGCATCCTAAGAGATCGCAAAAACCGAAGACAAAATTAAAATCGAAGTTAAAACGAACTCGTAATGTCGAGCGAAGCAAAAATCTGCATTTCTCCACGCAATTATTTTATCAAAGTCACAAATCTGTAATATTCGGTCATCCACCAACAATCTTTACATAATCCGACGGCTCAGCGAGTCAGGCATGCAACGATAACCTTTATTGGGATAAAAAAATGACTTTTAAACACCATCTTTATCGAAAACACCGTCAACGCGCACACGGAAAACCTTGACGTGCTCAACGATGCGTCTGCTCAAGCGCACTGCATCACATGACGAACCGTGACGCGTCGAGTGAAATTTTTTTTTATACAATCTTAAAACGTCTCCAAAACATCCCATTTTTACCAGAATTTTGACAACCGAGTTTTAAGCGTCCCAAGCGATCGCAAAAACCGAAGACAAAATTAAAATTGAAGTTAAAACGAACTCGTAACATCGAGCGAAGCAAAAATACTCCATTTCTCCACATGAATTTACGGAATTATGTTTGACCTCACTGTGACCTTGACCTTTGACCGATTTTGACCAAAATCGAATCAGCGCTAGCCATCACCCTCCTGAATCACGGGGTGTAATTTGACATTGGTAGCTTCTTCCGTTCTCGAGTTATCGTGCCTACAAACAAACACACAAACAGACGACGGAAGTCATCAATATACTTACGAAATCTTTAGATTTCGTAAGTTACAAATAGACAAAGGGGTGAAAACCTAGCCTCCTTCACCTTCGGTGGTGGAGGTAAATATAAATAAGTAAATCTTTGTATTCCTCGGCTTTTCTGGATTCCTAAGCTTCATTAAAACCTGTATAATTATAGGTTTATCGGAGGTGTCAGGCAGTGTTCCACAAAACAGTTATCAGTTGTAGTTAACTCAGGCTTGCAAGTTGTTAGGGAACAGTTCAGGAAATATTGTTCAGCCATTGAAAAGAATTCCAGTATTAACACTTTCTGGAGCAGTAATCTTCTTTAAAGTTCTTAGATCGAATTGGATGCCTCAATATCAAGTCAATTGAAGTTTTTGATTTTTCAACTTCATATACAAATTTGGATTCAGCACTAGTGAGGGATTCACTCTTCACCGTGATTAACAAGGTTTTAAACTCTTTTAATTTAAACTTAAAAAAAAGTTTTTTTGTGTCAGGTTTGATGGGGTATTCTTTTCAAAAAATAAATATTCAAATTTTCATTGTTTTTGATCAACAGAACTTTAAGGATAATGTTAATTTAATTTAATAATTTTGTGTCTTTTTGTGGGATAATGTTTCAACAGGTTAAGGGTATTCCCATGGGTGGTAATTGCAGCCCCCTAATTGCAGACATTTTTCTTATTTTCTGTTAATTTTCATTCACCGAGAAACTGATGAAGGAGAAAAAAAATAGGATTTGCTAAAATATTATCTCATACATGTCGTGATATAGATTATATTTGTGTTTGGTAACTTCAATTTTTTTGATTGGCACCTTCACAAGATTTATCCAGATAGCCGGATTGCAAACAGGAGTGGTAATGATAGAACAGTTGCTGCATATTTGTATGTGCTGGTTAGAGTTGGACAGAATGGTTTTAGTACAAGTGTATATCATAAAGTTGTTGAAACATAAAGTTGTTGATTTCAGTTTACCTGTAGTCTTGTGCACCTTTCTGTGGAGCAATGTACCAATTAAAATGGGTTACAATGTCATATCATCTCAGATACTTTGATTTGTAAGAATTTGTTCAGTAAAGGATGATTTTGTGGAATGTGCTGAGAAGGTTTTTTTCCATCATGTTAAACAGAGGATATTTGGATGATTGTTTGATCAGGTCTTGTGAGAATGGCTTTGGACTCCATCGTCGCCTTGTATTTAAGTTTAGTTGGTTTTCATGTAAACAAGTTCCGATTGCATTGCATTTGATATAATAATAATGAATGAATTATTTTAGTGAGGTAAATTCTTTTATTAATATTGTTGATTTAACATATATTTATATATACATACATGTACATATATACATATATACAGTATTAAATAATGGATGGAGGCACGAAGATAAAAATAAAATATTGTTACGGTTGTGGAAATTCGCATTACACCATAAAGAGTCCTCAGGTGAGATATATCGGTAAGTTCATGTGTTGTTAGCCCAAACCCGTTGTATATAGGGAATATATGTGATCCATTCGGGCTGCGACGCTTCAGTTAGCCGTTTTTCTTTTGCTGTAGTTAATTTGGTGCAAAAACAACAACGAACCTCGCCACAACCAACATCTCAACGATCACGCCATTCACTACACGACGCCACCTTCCACAACTACGCCACTACATCTTCGCCACTCGCCATTCAACGAGCACCGTGCGGGCGCGTGCAAGAACAAAAACCAACAATGCTTGTGGGGTTTTCCCGCCTAATTTCCCCGCCTGCTTCCGCCTGAATCCCCCCCACCACGCTTGGTGTGAAGGGGAGGGGTGCGGCAGCTCGCTCCCGATTGGTGGATGCACGGCGTGAGGCGGTCGGAGTGGGGGGCACGCCCCTCTTCGAGAGCTTTCTGGAAACGCCTCGAAGGAAGGAGGAGCCAAGAACGGGGCGGGGTGCGGGGCGGAGCCGACCCCTACAAAAGGCGTGGACGTGAAGAGTCGTTGGTTGGTTGGTTGTTCCCTTGTCCCAGTTGGAGGCTGAAGGCTCTTGGTTCATTCAAGCGATTGACAAAAGGCATGGGCGTGAAGGTCGACGAGAACGTCGTTCCCTTTCCTGTTCCCTTGTCCCTGAAGGGGAATTGTGGAGAGTGGTGCTGATCACGCCCTGGTCGGAGGTTCTGTTCGTTCGTCCGAGCTATCGAGCGGACCACACGAGCGACGCGCGGCACAAGCTTGCGGACCACGCCAGAGGGACTCGGAGTTACGGTCGCCAAGGACTCGACGCGCTCAGGGAAGTCGCGACTTCCATTTCTTTTGGGTTTTCTGTAAGTGTGTGTGTGTGTGTGTGTGTGTGTGTGTGTGTGTGTGTGTGTGTGTGTGTGTGTGTGTGTGGCGCCAGTCTTGTAAAGTAGAACTGTTTAAGTGTTGTAATAATTATATTCGGTTGTAGCTCTGCATTGTGTCCTTGCTTTTATATGTGCATTACTATATGGCTGTGAATACGTGCTTGTCTGTGTGTGTGTAATAAAGTGTGCTTGTCCAATTGTTCCCCGTTTCGCTTCGTCTTTTCCCTTATTGAAAGCTCCAGCTTGCATCACGTAAGGGATTGATAGTGGGTTTTAAAACACCCGGTAATTATTCGAAACCGTCAAGGCCGACGATAACTCCGCTCGGTTATCCCTGTAATACGGAATGAACCGCTTAAGCAGTTCGTGTCCGGAATCGGCCTGTGGCGTGGTCCCATCCCTCGGCGGATTACCCGCGCAGGTACTTAGATATATCGAGATTCGGCGATTCACCCTATTTCGCGTGGGTAGACTGCGGACTGGGTGGTGGTGGGGTTAAACCCCCACCCGTGACTGGTTTCTGGCGGTAATCCCAGGAGGGTCACGACTGAATTGTCCGTTCCGGTGGGCGACGTGTCGCGATTTGAGTTACGTGGCCGATCGCACGCCGGATGGGCCAGAATTCGTAACAATATATATATATATATATATATATATATATATATATATATATATATATATATATATATATATATATATATATATATATAAATATAAATATATATTATTTATTAAATACATTAAAAACAATTTATTGGTGGTTGCGAGGTAACGCAATGCAGAATGGTAAAAATCGGTTATTAATGACCTCTGACCTGAAAACTCTGAAAAGTTTGAATATGTGAATGACAATTTGAGTCTCTGGTTAGATGGAGGTGCTGTGTAATGAACACATCTACAAGGTAAAGTGTTTATTGCTTAATATATTATCATATGAAGTGATGTATCATTAAAGTTATTCAAATGTAGTAATACTTTAAATAAAAGTAATGATTAAATAAGTTTGAATAAAGATATTGCATTGCTGTGTTGACTGGCTGTCTGGACACAACTTTGAGGTTGTGCATCCATTGATGTTGAGTAATCTACTGATGTGGACCTACGACCGGGGTTGTGGATCTGCTGTTTGGAGAGGTTCTGGGCTGAAAGGATCTAAACCTCGATGAAAAACGGTTCCCAGCTGATGATCCGGGTAGTTGGGAAATCAGCAAATTGCTTATAAGTTAAGGTTATAACTTCAAATATCTTCGCTTTTGTCAGTACATCATATATCTGTTGTGTGTTTTTTTTATATATATATGTGTTTGTATTTATATGTATGTATGTATGTATGTATGTATGTATGATGATGATGATGATGATGTGTGTGTGTTGTTATGTCTGGTTTCCTTCTTGGGTCTACGGTGCAGTCACTGGTCTTTATTTTGAGAGGCCATTGCAATTGGAATCTATCCAAGCTATATAATCAGGGTTATTATTTGTTTTTGGAGTGATTGAGGCAGCATTCTGTTGCCTATACCACGTCGAAAGAAATGGAGTGTTTGTCATTTTCGTACACTCCACAGGACTTCTGAGGTTATGCACATTTGAAGACTGAAAAACGTGTTGGTTTTCATTAAAGATAGGTGCGTTTTGATTGCAACCCATGCAGAGGAAAGAAAATAGTCATGGCGTAATGCATATTGATACTACAAGGTATAACAAGTCTGAAGACGACGATGGTTCACGAGCGGTATTTGACGATGTAGATTGTTTCAGAAGTCAAGGATGAGACAATGTGATAATGTTTGACCAAGTTATAAAAATGATCAACATGATGTGGTACGGGTGACAGGTTATTAGCTGCAAAATGTCGAAAACCCAGTTTCGTTCAACAACTTAAAAAATTTGACCTTTGCATAACCTTTAAAGGTCACAAAACAATGTTGAGGACATTAAAATAAGGAAACAGGATACGTGCTATAGCTTAATGGAGTTAGTTCGTCGAAGAAGGTCGAAAACCCGGTTCGATTCCCACAACTTTGAAAATTTGAACTTTGTGAACTTTAAAGGTCAAAGGTCAAGGATTATGACCTTTGGTGCAAAACTTCCTCTGGAACATTCCGGAAACAATATAACGTCATATAGGCTATATGGCATTTCGCACTCCCCGGATTATCCATACTTTGATGAAATCAGCGTAAAAAAAAACTTGAAGGGGGCGCCATGGGCAAGGTGTTCGAGATAGAGCAAAATGGTTTCAAAAATGAGGTGGGAAATGACCTCAAGATTATGCATAAAAAATATTGTCATCCTAGCTCTCAAAGTTTTGGCGGTCGTTTGATTTTTGTCAAAATTCGAAATTTTCTAAGTTCGTGACCCTGCAACCTTGACCTTGGGACGAAAATGAAAAATCGAGCTCCGTGGGGCGATGCAGGTGCCATTGGGCTAACCAAATACCGAAACCCCTGCCAGATTCGACAAACCCCTTGGAGAAGATGGATTTTTATGTCAAAATCGCAATTTTCTAAGTTCATGACCTTGTGATGAAAATGAAAAATAGAGCTCCGTGGGGCTATGCAGGTGCCATTGGGCTAACCAAATACCAAAACCCCTGTCAGATTCGACAAACCCCCAGGGAGAAGATACAAATTGAAATCGGCTACCCCCTAAAAACTTGTTTTTTGCGCGTGGCTCCACCCATAAACTGCGCAGCACGCCCATTCTCAGGAAAACACAACTAGATCATGATATAAACCTCTCACCAAAATTTTTATCAAGATCGGATCAAAACCTACGGAGCTATGCTCGGGACAGACAGAGAGACAGACAGACAGACAGACACACAACAATAACGAATATAGTGGTCACTTATTTTTTTCGTGAAAATATTTTTTCGTGAACCAAAAACATTCATATTTGAAGTCTAATAAAACAACTCCAACACATCATTTTGACGACCTTTTATGCTATACATTGGCAAAATAAATGGAAGGTTTTTGTATGTCATATCAGTTTTTGCCTGAGTTTTCAAGGCTACATCATGTGAAAACACAAAAGGGTGTATTGCCTCTACACCACCCACAAGACTTTTTTTCCAGGGACTTTTCTATTTCAGCTATATTCTTTAGACAGTAGTCACAATGCAAAGTTTCCTTCTTTAGACAGTAGTTACAACAAAAAGTTGCAATACTTCATCAAATCGATGTTAAAACAAGAAATAATGCTTCTTTGGCTAATTGGTGGGTAGAGAGGCAGAACTTTGCTTACATGTCTGCACTTGTGTATAGCGTTCAAAACTGCCATTTCTTCAATTAATGAAAGTGAAAAAAACTAAAAAAAAAATTAAAAACGAGGCCACATAATATAATGGCTGATGAACACCAATGTTGATTTGCATGGGATGCAGAATGAAAAATAATGAGGCAGGACAATGAGACAGCTGATGACCGCTAACACAGACTTGCACAGGCTCTGGATCTGGCAAATTGCCAGGACCCATTTTGGAAAATTATATACAACATTGAACTCAAAATTCCCAAAAGTCATACATGTCTATACCCGTGGGTTTCTATATGTGCTGGCCAATCTAGTACTATGTGTAAATATTTAACATTCCTTTTACACTGTGAGGTGCATAGATAGGGCTTCCGAGGCAGTTTCATTGGCTAAGGAGTACAATCCTGGACAGGTCTCCACTCCGACGCAGGATAGTACTATGTGTACTATATTTACTATAATTCGAGAAGTGTCTGTCTGTTTGTTTGACTTGAATGCACTCCTGAACCCCTGGATGGAATGAGTTGAAAACTGGTGGTTGTACTCTCAGGGTACATGAAAGGGTTTTAAATGTTGAACATAAATTAATAGTCCTCGGGTTTCATGGTAAGGGGAGGACCCCAATTCTCTCAATGTAAATACTTTAATGATGACATAGCACCAATTCTGGTGAGAGGGGGTTACTAGGAGTCATTCTAAAAGACACTAAATCTGGGGGAATTAACCAGTCCATAATTCCGGAGGAATTGACTCGTCCATAAGGACGGGTTCTTAAATGGTGAATATCTATTTGGTTTGACCTGTTTGGAATTCCCACCAGAACATGTAGTTGGTGATGCTGGGACACCAGGTTAAAATTCTAAGCACTCTACTGATTTGTCTGTTGTCCACTAATTCCCATATAATTGTTTCTAATCATGTAATGTTCAATTACGTCTAATTTCTTTGTCCTACACGTGTCTATGTACAAGCTCTTCCATGATCCTCAGATCACTGTGAAATAAAATTAATTATATTTCTCCATTGTTAAATTTGTGCTTCAGTTGAAAACAAAAAGGTGTTAAATTATGCCTCTACAATCAGGTCGTAAGGGTATAATGAAAATGTATGTACTGACCGTCCATGTTTTCCATAGATATGGTTGAGTAACATGTGTGTGCAGACTTGTAGCCAACCCACGGTCCACGCATGCCCAGATCTAGTTCTCGGCACTATGACCTTTGCTTTGGCAAAGAAGTGTGGGCTCCGGTACCTTAACACGACCGGATCACTCTCATCGAGCTCCGTCTCTCTGGACTCCATCCAAGCACCAATCTGTGAAAGAAAAGTATAATTTAAAGTAAATTAGGCAGTAAAAGAGGATGGAAGAAATTGCAGATGAATTTCACTTTAATTTATTTCGAATTCTACTGTAACAACTACAACTTGTAGTTTACACAGCTTTCTTGGTACAAGTCCTATCAAGGTGGTTTTCTTCAAAAAAATCTGTTTCACACAAACAGCAATGCTCCACACAAGTTAAGGCAGATCATCTCAGCAGTTCCCTCAAATAAAAAATCTAATTTCCAAATTTTAAGCAAAAACTTAGGGTTGGTTGGCTTATATTTATGCAAAGCAACCTCATGTGTACATCCACAAGAAAGTAGTAACTAATAAAAACACTTGGAGTACTGAAATCTGATTGAAAGTGAACTCTGGGGATGATGTGCAGATTAGTACAGCCCATCAATCTTCACTTGACACGCCATGTCGGCCAATGGGCCCATGCCACAGACGGTCCAATATGCCCCGTGGGGACATGATAAAAGACATACACTGAGTTGGTGTGTGGTTCACAAAGTTGGTTCAAATGGTTTCACTTGCTTCTGGGTCCCGATTGCTCACGGTTAGTTGCTTGTCCCAACTGCTCGTGGTTGGTTGCTCATCCCGGCTGATTCTCGGTACCTGCCCGCTTTGTGGCGCTTCCCCAATGTGCTGTTCCTGTGCTTCATGGTTCATGGTGCGCAGAGAACATGTTTGGACCTACACATAAAGCACCTGTCCGAGTAAGGTACAGAGCAGCGCCAAGCTCTGTGTGGAACAGCAGCACCCTCGAATGGGACCAGAGACTGCCGAGAGCAATTGTGGAGGAGCAGATTCACAGAGTGTGCGGAATAGTGCCACATGGTACAGATATATAGGCTTCTTTCTCTCTGTCTCATATTCTTCTCTCTCTGTCCCATGTGTGTTGAGTGGGAAGGTAAAGATTATCTTTTAAGTTGATGAGGACCCAAAGGCACATTGGATTAATTTTTTAGATATATATGTATATATATATATATATATATATATATATATATATATATATATATATATATATCGATTTTTTTTGTATTTTATGTCCCGGTTTATGCCCCGGTTAGAATAGGTGTACCATATCCCTGTGTGTCGTAAGAGGCGACCAGGGTTGCGTCAGAAAGGGCATCCGGCGTAAAAACCTATGCCAAATCATTATGCGGACAACAAAACGAATTTCCATACCGGATCGGTCGAGGCCCGGGATACCAACGACCGCCACCAGTACCGGTGGTCAGCAGGGTACCAGTGGAAATTGTGCTACTGCTGGGCGAAGGAGGAGAAGGAGACGGGGAAGGCGAGTCCGGAGGCAGTGGGTGAGGGGGAAGGGTAGAAGTGTGCAGGTGAGAGTTGGAACTCTGAATGTTGGGACGATGACTGTCAAAGGGCGAGAGTTGGCTGATATGATGGAGAGAAGAAAGATGGACATACTGTGTGTACAAGAGACCAAGTGGATGGTGAGTAAGGCTAGGAGCATTGGAGGTGGTTTTAAACTGTTCTACCATGGTGTGGATGGGAGGAGAAATGGTGTCAGGTAATCCTGAAGGAAGATCATGTCAAGAGGGTATTGGAGGTGAGGAGGGTGTCTGACCGAGTGATGAGTGTGAAGTTGGAAATTGAAGGGGTGATGATGAATGTCATCAGTGCATATGCCCCACATATGGGGTGTGAGATGGAGTATAAAGAAGATTTCTGGAGTGAGTTGGATGAAGTGGTGGAGAGTGTATCAAAGGATGAAAGAGTGGTGATTGGAGCAGATTTCAATGGGCATGTTGGGGAAGGGAATAAAGAGGATGAGGAGGTGATGGGTAGGTACGGTCTCAACAAGAGAAATGTGGAAGGGCAAATGGTGGTAGAGTTTGCAAAAAGAATGGAAATGGCAGTGGTAAATACATATTTCGAGAAGAAGGAGGAACACAGGGTGACATACAAGAGTGGAGAAAAGTGCACACAGGTGGATTACATCTTAAGCAGGAGATGAAACCTGAAAGAGATTAGTGACTGTAAGGTGGTGGCAGGGGAGAGTGTAGCTCGACAGCATCGATTGGTGGTCTGTAGGATGACTTTCGAGGTGAGGTTGAGGAAGAGAGTGAGGGCTGAACCAAGGACCAGATGGTGGAAACTGAAGGAGGAAGACTGTTGCATGAAATTTAGGGAGGAGGTGAGACAGGCGTTGGATGGTGGTAAAGATGGGTGGGATGATTGTGCAACTACAGCAGAAGTGGTGAGGGAGATAGCTAGGAAGGTACTTGGTGTGACATCTGGACAGAGAAAGGAAGATAAGGAGATTTGTTGGTGGAACGAGGAAGTACAGGAAAGTATAAGGAAGAAGGGGTTGGCGAAAAGGAAGTGGGATAGTCAGAGAGATGAAGAAAGTCGGCAGGAGTACAAGGAGTGGCGGCGAAAGGCAAAAAGAGAGGTGGCAAAGGCCAAGGAAAAGGCATATGACGAGCTGTATGAGAAGTTGGATACAAAAGAAGGGGAAAAGGATTTATACCGATTGGCAAGACAGAGGGACCGAGCTGGGAAGGATGTGCTGCAAGTTAGGGTGATAAAGGACGCAAATGGGAATGTGCTGACGAGCGAGGAGAGTGTGTTGAGAAGGTGGATGGAGTACTTTGAGGAGCTGCTGAATGAAGAAAATGAGAGAGAGAAGGTTGGAAGAGGTGGAAATAGTGAATCTGGAAGTGGGGTGGATCAGTAAGGATGAAGTGAGGACTGCTTTGAAGAAGATGAAAAGTGGAAAGGCGGTTGGCCCAGATGACATACCAGTGGAGGCATGGAAGTGCTTAGGAGAGATGGCAGTGGGGTTGTAAACCAGATTGTTTAATAAAGTCTTGGAAAGTGAGAGGATGCTGGAGGAGTGGAGATTAAGTGTACTGGTTCCGATTTTTAAGAATAAGGGTGATGTGCAGAGCTGTGGAAATTACAGAGGGATAAAGTTGTTAAGCCACACCATGAAGGTGTGGGAAAGAGTAGTGGAAGCAAGGTTGAGAGGAGAGGTGACGATCTGTGAGCAGCAATATGGGTTTATGCCAGGAAAGAGCACCACTGATGCGATGTTTGCTTTGAGAATGTTGATGGAGAAGTATAGGGAAGGCCAGGAGTTACATTGCGTTTGTGGATTTAGAGAAAGCTTATGATATAGGGTGCCAAGAAAGGAGTTGTGGCATTGTATGAGGAAGTTGGGAGTGGTGGAGAAGTATGTGAGGATCGTGCAGGATATGTATTAGGACAGTGTGACAGTGGTGAGGTGTGCGGTGGGAATGACGGACCGGTTTAAGGTAAAAGTGGGATAGCACCAAGGATCGACTCTGAGCCCTTTCCTGTTTGCAATGGTGATGGACAGGTTGACGGACGAGATCAGACTGGAGTCTCCATGGACTATGATGTTCGCGGATGACATGATCTGTAGGGAGAGTAGGGAGCAGGCTGAGGCGAGCCTCGAGAGGTGGAGGTACGCACTGGAGAGAAGGGGAAGGATAGTCAGTCGGAGTAAGACGGAGTGCGTAAATGAGAGGGAGGGTGGTGGTATGGTGCGGTTGCAAGGAGTTGAGGTGGGGAAGGTGGATGGGTTTAAATACTTGGGATCAACTGTCCAAAGTAACGGAGAGTGTGGGAGAGAAGTGAAAAAGAGAGTGCAGGCAGGATGGAGTGGGTGGAGAAGAGTTGCAGGAGTGATTTGTGACAGAAGGGTAACTGCAAGAGTGAAGGGGAAAGTATATAAGACGGTAGTGAGACCAGCTATGTTGTATGGTTTGGATGCGGTGGCACTAACAAAAAGACAGGAAGTGGAGCTGGAGGTGGCAGAGTTAAAGATGCTGCGATTCTCATTGGGAGTGACGAGGATGGATGGGATAAGAAATGAGTACATGAGAGGGACAGCGCAGGTAGGATGGTTTGGAGACAAAGTGAGAGAGGCGAGATTGAGATGGTTTGGACATGTGCTCAGGAGGGAAGTGGAGTATATCGGGAGAAGGATGTTGAAGCTGGAGCCGCCAGGTAGGAGGAGAAGAGGAAGGCCAAAGAAGAGGTTCATGGATAGGGTGAGGGCGGACATGCGGGTGGTTGGAGTGTCAATGAAAGATGTGGAGGATAGAGCGAAATGGAGACGGTTAATCCACTGTGGCGACCCCTAACGGAGGCGAGCCGAAAGAAGAAGAAGAAGAAGAAATATGTATGTATGTATGTATGTATGTATGTATGTATGTATGTATGTATGTATGTATGTATGTATGTATGTATGTATGTATGTATGTATGTATGTATGTATGTATGTATGTATGTATGTATGTATGTGTGTATGTATGTATGTATGTATGTATGTATGTATGTATGTATGTATGTATGTATGTATGTATGTATGTATGTATATATATATATATATATATATATATATATATATATATATATATATATATATATATATATATATATATATATATATATATATATATATATATATATATATATATATATATATATATATATATATATATATATATATATATATATATATATATATATATATATATATATATATATATATATATATATATATATATATATATATATATATATATATGAGCCTGGTGTTGGCGCAGTGGTTAGTGCAGTGGCTTGGGATCCAAAAGGTCCTGAGTTCAAGCCCCGTTGGGCCACTGTATTAATACACCAGGGGGTTGACTCAGCCTGTCATCCTTCCGAGGTCGGCAAAATGAATACCAGTGTACTGGGCCAGTGTATACCCCGGTTAAAATAGGTGTACCAGATCCCTGTGTCAAAAGAGGCGACCAGGGTTGCGTCAGGAAGGGCATCCGGCATAAAACATGTGCCAAATCACTATGCGGATCATACGGATGATCCGCTGTGGCGACCCTGAAAGGGAGCACCCGAAAGAAGAAGAAGAAGAAGAGATATATACAGATACATTTAGATATATTTATATGCATATACGAGGTGTTTTCAAAAAGTATCCAACCTTAATTTTTTCGTGCGTAAACAAATGAAGCTAGGGAGGCGTGGTTTGGTGCACGTATGCAGGTGATCCTAATCCGTATGCGTGAATATTTTCCCGCCTGTAGAAGCTGTCAGTCGCCGACAGACCGCCGATGAGTGAGGAAGTGTAAGTGAGCGCCATCGGATTTTGTTTTTGACAAAATGACGGATCACTGTGGTCTCATCGCCAGTGATTACTGTGTTGAAGAAGTTGGGATTGCTGTTCACAGTCTCCAGCATGTCCTGTGCGATCTCCAAACGGAGTTGCTTCTGCTCGATCGTTAGCAGCTTTGGCACGAACTTCGCTGAGATTCTCCTTAAGCCCAAATCCTCATTCACAATGGAATGAACGGATCCAATGCTGGCGCCCGCCTCGTCTGCAAATTCTCTGATCGTGATTTGACGATCCTGCATCAGCAGGGTCCTCACTTGGTCAACGACGATCTCATTTCGGGATGTTGAGGGCCTACCAGAACGTGCTTCACTTTCCACTGATGTGTGAGCATCTATGAAGCAGTTGGACCACTCTTTTATCTGTGTGGTGCCCATTGCTTCGTTCCCGAAGGTGCTCTGACGGTGCTCACTTACACTTCCTCACTCATCGGCGGTCTGTCGGCGGGAAAATATTCACGCATACGGATTAGGATCGCCTACATACGTGCACCAAACCACACCTCCCTAGCTTCATTTGTTTACGCACGAAAAATTAAGGTTGGATACTTTTTGAACACACCTCGTGTGTATATATATATCTTCTTCTTCTTCTTTCGGCTGCTCCCGTTTGGGGTTGCCACAGCGGATCATCTGTATGATCTGCATCGTGATTTGGCACATGTTTTACGCCGGATGCCCTTCCTGACGCAACCCTGGTTGCCTCTTATGACACAGGGATATGGTACACCTATTTTAACCGGGGTATACACCGGCCCAGTATACTGGTACTCATTTTGCCGACCTCGGAAGGATGACAGGCTGAGTCAACCCTCTGGTGTATTAATTCATTGGCCCAACAGGGCTTGAACTCAGGACCTTTTGGATCCCAAGCCGCTGCCCAAACCACTGCGCCAACACCAGGCTATATATATATATATATATATATATATATATATATATATATATATATATATATATATATATATATATATATATATATATATATATATATATATATATATATATATATATATATGTACACGAGGCACCACGAGGAGGAGTGATGCAAGGGCCACATCGGCCATTTTGGAATTAATGCCATATTGCACTATTTTAACCCTTACCCTATTATCCAAGCCTATCATCATCATCATATCATTAAAAAATGTCGCTAAAGGCCCGGTCACACCTTGACGTTTTAGCCAGCAATGGCAACGTATTAAAATGTATGTAAAACGCTGGCTTACGTTGAACTTTTGATGTTTTTTTTTAAAGATTCGGACGTATTCATAGCGACTTGGTCTTATGTATAACGCATTGGTGACGGACACAGAACGTTTCGTTGTGTTATAGATAACTTATACCAACGAATGCTGAACCTGTTGTCGGCCTACACAACCGATGCCCAACGATAGTCTAACTTAGGCATAGCGCGTTGCACGCATCGCCGACGATGTCGTGACGTAGCCTATTAAAAGGCTGACGCACAACGATTCGAATCATAACTGCCGTAGAAATGGAAGTGTCAACATCGCGGTCACACCTTGGCGATCTTGCCAGCGTATGCCGACCTAAGAAAAATGTGTCTAAAACGTTGGGGCACATCAAATACGGTATGAGTAAGTTTGTTATACGTGAGTACAACGCTAAAGTACGCTATCATATGTCGTAGTAAGTAGAGTACATCAAGAAAATTTAAACATGTTCAAATAAAAATTTTTACAAGGTACTCGGCGTATGACACACATTCCGCATGCGATGGGGATAAGTTTTACACACGATATGTGGACGCTTACACATGTCCACAAACGCTACTTATAAGCTACTCATAAGTCGAAACATGTCGCGGTAATGTCTTTTTTACGCGAAACTTATTTCTAACTTATGTTTGACGTGCTTTGAACCAATTCCTTACGTAGTCCCAACACACATCGACGTATGTAGACGTATTCCAATGACGTCTTCCGGTCGACAAAAAAAAAAAAAAAATTAACGTGTTTCTAGCTTACAACTGCCATATAAAGACGTGTTCCCAGTGGTTTTGGGAATTGGTATATAAAAATGCTGCTCATAAAAGGGGAACCCAACAGTGTTTTCGAGTCGATGTGCATGTCAGCAGTAACAGTATCAGTATTAGTATTAGTAGTAGTTTGTTCATGTTGGCAGTAGTAGGTGAGTGTGAGGGGGAGGGTGTGGGTTATGATGGATCGTCCTTGCGTTTAACGATTTAACGATTTAAATGATAAACTCAACGATTTAAATAGCTGCATCTCCACTATTGAAAGTAGACGCTTGCACTCAACAATTGGATTTTTTTTACACTCAACGACTTTTAAACGGTACCACTCAGCTATTTTCATTGTTTACAATGAACGATTTAAATTGCTGTCACTCGCCTTTGTTTTTTGACGCTGGGGTTTGGAAATTTGAAGCGTTTCTTCTGAACGTGTTAAAACGCTCAAACTCGACTATTTTAAATAGACGCTGCCGATGGACAATTGGAATCATAGCCAAGCTAGACATCGAAGTGTGAACATCCTCGTCGTGCCGAAGAAAAGTTTGAAGAATGCTGCAAATAAGTGTCCTGGCCGTGGCCGTGGACGCTGACGCAAGGACGATCCATTATACCGACGTCTTTCAGCCTATGAGTAACTTAAAAGTAACGTCTGTCGATGTGTGGCAACGATCGCGTAACTTGCCAACATGTTAATCATAGGTTAGAAATAAGTTTCGGGTACGCTAAACATTACCTCGGCGTGTCTCAACTTATGATTAACTTACAAGTAGCATGTGTTGACGTCTGTCAACGATCGCAGACCGTGCATACAACTAGTGGCCAGCGTAGCGGAACGTGTGAGTCATACGCCGGCATACGTCGTGAAATTTCAAGCATGAAAAAATTTGAGGACAACCCAAAAGTACAACGTTTAAAGGCAGCGTACAACGACGTATGGCAGTGTTTTTCAGCGTGCTCTCAATGTTATCAAAACTTACCCATAACGTATTCAACGTGTGCCAGCGTTTTAGAAAAAAAATTCAAAAATCGGCATACGTTGGCTAAAACGTCAAGGTGTGACCGGGCCTTTACATCACTCCTCGCCGGGCCTTATATATATATATATATATATATATATATATATATATATATATATATATATATATATATATATATATATATATATATATATATATATATATATATATACATATATATATATACATATATATATACATATATATATATATATATATATACATATATATATATACATATATATATATATATATACACACAGTGCGCCTGTGAAAACTCTACACTCACTTTCAAAATTTCACCTTTTGTTGCCTTTTTATTTTTTTTTTGTATACCTTGGTCGAGGCTCGTATGAGAGCTAACACACAACTCACAGCAAGGGGGCATGAGACAAGAGGGGCGGGAGTGGAAGGGACAAAACAGTGGGGAACAGACACATTAGGTGAACTGTGGAAGGGAGAGGGATGAGGATGGGACGGGGAACATGGCGAAGAGAAGATGGACATTACAGGGACTTTCAGGAAGGAAAGCCGGGGAATTGAAGGAAGTGGGCTTGGGTGGATTATCGGGGGTAGAAAAGATCGAGGATTTGGATGGGGGAAGATAAGAGGTGGTGGTGAACAGCTGTTATGAAAGCCTGGAGGGAAGAATGGGAAAGAATAGAGTGAGGAAGTTTATTCCAAAGGCGGGAAAAAGAGGAATGAAAGAGTGAAGATGAGCAGTGATTCGTGATTTTGGTAGTTTTACCAGAAGGGGGTTGTTGGCGGACCTTGAGCGCCCTGTGGAAATGTGGTGGGGACAAATCGCAGAGAGAGCAGTGGGGGCAAGGCTGGAGAGGAGTCGGTAGAAGACAGAAAGACCACCGACCAACCTGCGGTGATCGAGTGAGAGGCCCAAAGACTCAGCTTCATTGCGGGAGATGCCGATGATCTTAAATGCCCTGGTTTCGACAGCGTGAATCCGAGAAAGGTGGGAGGCAGGAGCACCAGCCCAGAGGGGAGAGCAGTACTCCATCAGGCTACGGACAAAAGCTTTGTAAGTGGTCAGGAGCTCAAGAGGGCCGAGGAAGGACTTTGCACGACGGAGGATTCCCAGTCGGCGACTGGCTTTTGAGGCGAGGTTGGAAATGTGACTTTCCCAGGAAAGGTCATGGCAGATAGTGAGACCGAGAAGCTTGAAAGAAAAAACTTCTTCCAGAGGGTTGTTGAGAAAGTGGATGGGGGGGGTTTTCTAAACGGTCCTTTCGAAGAGACATAGTGAGAGTGTTTAATTTGTCCGGATTGAAAGACATGTTCCACGTGTTGGACCAGTTTGTGATTTTACCCAGATCTGCAGTGAGCGAAGAAGCTGCTGCTTGCCGGTCTGAGGGATGACAGATGGTACGGCAGAGGGTGGAGTCGTCGGCAAAGAGAAATAGAGGATTTTCCAGAGAGTCAGAGAGATCATTGATGAAAACCAGAAAAAAGAACAGGGCCCAGAACGCTACCTTGAGGAACTCCAGCCTGCACAGGAAGAGGGGATGAAAGAACTCCATTTAGGGCCACACGTTGACTGCGACAGGAGAGGAAGTCTGCGAGCCATGAGTGGAGATGGCCTTGAATACCATGGGAAGAGAGTTTGGTGAGTAGTGCAGGGTGCCAGACTGTCAAAAGCACGTGATATGTCCAGGGATACGGCTCGGATTTCCTGTCTGGCATTGAGGACCTCCATCCATTGATGGGAGAGCAGAAGCAGCATATCCAGGGTAGAGTGACCTTGTCTGAAACCAAATTGATGATTGGAAATCAAGCCATTGGAGAAGAGGAAGGATTTCATGTCTGAAGCGATGATGGATTCCATAACCTTGCTAATGATTGGGAGAAGGCTGATTGGTCTGTAGTTACAGGGATCTGTTTTTGCACCTTTTTATGCAGGGCAGTGATGTTAGCAGATTTCCAAGCAGATGGCAGATAACCTTGGGCAAATGAGAGGGTGAATAGAACAGAGAGAGGGTGAGCAAGAGCAGAAGAGCAGGCTTTGAGGACACGTGGGATGATGCTGTCTGGACCGGTTGCAGAATCTGACTCGAGGTTTGAAAGCAAGCTCTCCACCTTGTTAGGAGAAAAGGACACAGAGTCCAGGGACAGTTGGGTGCGACTGGGTAAAGTGGGTAGAGAAAGTGATGGGTTTAGGACACAAGATTTAGCTGCAAAGACCGAGTTTAGACATTCAGCTTTATCACGTGTGGTATCAGCAGTGCAGCCATTTGAGGTAAGGGAGGGGATGGAGGTGGAACATACACCAGAAACAGATTTGATTAAACGCCACCAGGATTTTGAGGAGGGAGAGAGGTTTGAGAGTTCATACTTGAGATGAGAAAGATGTTGTTTTCTGGCTCTCCTGAGGGTAGATACACACTTATTCCGAGCTTTGTGGAAGGAACTGAGATTGTCCTCAGTTGGGTTTGCTTTCCATGAGGCAAACGCAAGTTGTTTCAGGACAACTGCCTTGCCACAAGCTTCAGTAAACCAAGGGCGGGAGGAAGGGTAGGACAACTGAACACGAGAGGGGATAAATCTGTGCATGAGGGAGAGCAAGCTTCTTTGAAAGAATTCCCAGGATGAGTTGATGTTTGAGAAAGTAGTGATAGGAGACCAGTCTGAAAGTTTGATGGTCGCTCGGAGACCCTGCCAGTCGGCTTGAGTGAAATGCCAGACTCGACAGCGGTGAGGTGGTTCTCTGATAACAGCCAGAGAGATGTCCACTTTGACAAGGACGTGGTCAGAAGAACCGATTGGAGCGAGAGCAGCAGATATTGTCAGGGAAATTTGTCAAAATCAGATCCAGAAGAGATGGAGTACCATTGGTTGAGATCCGGGTCTGGAAGTTGACCGATTGAGTCAGTCCTAATGAGTCACAGAAAGCTTTTGCTGAGGTGCCATGGCAGGTGAGAGAGGTACCCACACCTAGCCAACTGGCGTGATGACAATTGAAGTCACCACATAACAGGAAGAGAGAGTTTGGATGAGAAGATAGAAGATGGTCCATGTTTTCGGATAGTGAGGTGTAGATGGAGTCATCACTGTTCAGTGGACAGTACAGTACACATATAAACACGAGGTGGGAGTGGAGGGGAAGCCCAAGCCAGAGGTATTCCTGGGGGTGTGGGGGAGTGAGAGCAGTGCATGGAGAGTGAGGAATAGAGTCTTTGATGAAGAGAGCAACACTTCCACCAGGACGAGGCTCAGGTCTGTCATACCCTAAGAGGGAGTAACCGGGGAGAGATACTTGGGAGTCAGACACGTCTTGGGAGAGGAAAGTTTCTGTTAGGCAGATAATGTCTGGTTTGTCAGTGGCAACCCGTATGGAAAGATCTGAAAGGTTTGAGTGAAGGCCCCGGATATTTGAGGTCCACATTTTTAATGAAGAGGTAGGGGAGGAGGCTTTGGGTGCAGGAGGTGGAGGGGGAGGGGGAGGGTAGGACAAGGGACGAGGGGGGAGGTAAGGAGGGTTGTTGAAAGAGTGTGGGGTATTGCAGAATAGCGAGGGGAGGGGCCGAATGAGGAGGAGAAAAGGCTCTGTGGTGCTGGGGGAGAGGGGGACAAGAGACAAGGAAGAAGGCAGTTGAGGATTTGAGGAGGTGGAGTGAAGAGATGGAGGTGAGAGGACAGTGGAGGGAGGCAGCTTGGTGGATGAGAGGGGGGGGCAACTTTGAGAAGGATGACTGAGGGGGATGAAAGGTGGGAGAAAGGTGAGGGGGGAATTTTTGAGAGAGGTGAGAGGGAGAAGAGTGGGATGGTTGCTTTGAGAGTGAGAGTGAGGGGTGAGGGGGGTGAGTTGGCACTGAAGTTGGAAAAAAAGAATGGTTGATGGAAAGCGAACATTCACAGCAAACTGTGGTTTTTAAAAGTTTTAGGTCAGAGATGCGATTTAACACAATTCTTGATGGATGCAATGAAGGCGAATTCAGAGCATGGAGAGAAGAAGCGCTGTAATAGTTGGATTTTTTAGGCAAGGAATGAAGGAGAGGTCGAAATGAGAGCAGTCTGTTAAAATAGCAGAAGAGTCGTGCATTATGAAACGGTAAAGAGTACCACATGTGTGAGAGGGGAAGATGAAGCATTATAAGATCGTTTTTGTTGTTAATATTAATGTTTGAGAGAGTTCAACAGATTAGGTCATGGAAGTGTAGAAAAAAAATCGAGTTAAAACACGAGGAGGAAGTTGAGAGGAAGAAGAAGAAGCAGAATCGGGAGAAGGTGAGCGTGTTGTTGTTGTTATTGTTGGGTATTTTTTTTTTTTGAGATAAGAAAGAGATTAGTTGGGAGAATGGGGAATGTTTGGAAAGTGGAGAGGATGAAAATTGAAGGTAATGGGGAGAAAAAACAAACAAACAAAAAAAAAACGATCGAACACCAAGTGGAACCGGTAGGCCTCAAGCCTCGGCCAAGGCCTAGGCCTCAAACACCAGGTAAGGACGTCAACAAAAATACTCACAAAATAGCACGATTTTTGAAACAAAACCGAACTAGGAACACACAGTAACATGTAAGTGAGAAAATTAAACAGTTAAAACGGGACAAATAACGACCAGAAACTTAACTTTGAGAACGTCAGCAGGAGCCCCGAAGGAGACCTCTCATCGCTCCAAACCCCAAAGTTGCTTTATGGCCTGGAATTAAATTGTACCTTTATTTACACATCTTAATTGTGTGTAAATAAATTTACAATGTATTTACACAATTTAATTAAAATTAAATTTCATTAAATCAGACTTTTTCCACATTTATTTGCACATCGAAACCCACAACTTCCAAGTGGAAAAACAAGTTCTACAAATTTCAGAAAATTAATGAAAAATACAGAACTGGAATATATTGGTTGGATAACTGTCCACCCCCCTTGTAATAGCAATTGTAAATTAGCCCAGGTGTAAACAATCAACTTCAAAATCACACATCAAGTTAATTGCCCTCCACCTGTGTTAAATTGTAGTGTTTCTGATTATTTCAGAATAAAATCAACTGTTCCTGCAGGTTTCCTCTGCTGGGTAGTACATTTCACAGCAAAGACTTAACCATGAGCACCAAGGAGCTTTCAAAAGACCTCTGGGATAAAGTTGTGGAAAGGCACAGATCACGGGATGGGTATAAAAAATATTTCAAAGACCTTGAATATCCCATGAAGCACAGTCAAAACGATCATTAAGAAGTGGAAGGTGTCTGGTACCACCAAGACCCTGCCTAGATCAGGCCAACCCTCCAAACTGGATGACAAAGCAAGGAGGAGACTGATCAGAGAGTCTACCAAGAGGCCAATGGCAACTTTGAAAGAGCTGCATGGCTTTTTGGCAAACACTGGTCACTGTGTGCCTGTCACAATATCCCAAGCACTCCACAGGTCTGGCCTGTATTGTAGGGTGGCAATGAGGAAGTTATTACTCAAAAAAGCCCATCTGGAGTCCCGTTTAAGGTATGCGAAAAACCACTCTGGAGATTCTGAAGCTATGCGGCAAAAAGTTTTGTAGTCTGATAAAACTAAGATGGAACATTTTGGCCTAAATGCAAAACGTTATGTTTGGAGCAAACCCAACACAGCACATCACCCAAAGAACACCATCCCTACCATGAAGCATGGTGGTGGCAGCATCATGTTATAGGGATGTTTCTCATCAGCAGGGACTGGGGCACTTTTCAGGACAGAATGGTGAATGGATGGAGCAAAATACAGAAAAACCTGCTGCCCTCTGCAAGAAAGCTGAAATTAGCACGGAAGTTCACCTTTCAGCATAAGAATGACCCGAAGCACACAGCCAAAGCTACACTGGAGTGATTCATCATCACACCATTTGAAAGCCTTTATCCCTGAGCAGGAGTCAGCTTTTTGCGGGCTCCAATCATGGTACCCTTTTTTGTGGCAATGTTTTTACGGCCAGATGCCCTTCCTGATGCCAACCCTATTGTCGCCTTCGACCCTGCAGGGATAATTACCAGTATACTGGTGCTCATTTTGCCGACCTTCAAAGGATGAACAGGCTGAATCAATCCCCCTGATGCGAACTCAGCGGCCAGCAGGGCTCGAACTCAGGACCCCATGGATCTCAAGCCACCGCCTCAAACACTGAGCCACACCAAGCT
>NC_140971.1:20892078-20949578 GCF_056783735.1 Eptatretus burgeri
TGTCTGGAAAGAAGAACTGGAAAATATAAGTATTTTTCATGCCTCTGCTGCTGGAGGTGCTAGGTTCTTGAGATGTTCAGGTGTTAGGTTTTTGGGCTTTTGGGATGTTAGGTTAGCATTTTGCAGACCATAACTCAAGTTAGAAGCATGTGATGTCTCTCTTCCACTTCTCTGTGTCTCTGTCTCTGTCTCTCTCCTTCTCTCTCTCTCTTGGTCCCCCTTTCTCTTTCTCTCCCTCTCTCTCTCTCTCTCTCTCTCTCTCTCTCTCTCTCTCTCTCTCTCTCTCTCTCTCTCTCTCTCTCTCCCCTTCTCCCCCCCCCATCCTTCTCTCTCTCTCTCTCTCTCTCTCTCTCTCTCTCTCTCTCTCTCTCTCTCTCTCTCTCTCTCTCTCTCTTTCTTGATCTTTAATTTATCTTGTGACCTTCAATTGAGATCAAAAGTAACAGTGGCTTGACATCTAAGGTGGGTGGGGGAATATCCATCGATGCATTTGCATCAATTTATACTTTCTAGTAACGAGTTCTTTGCTATAATCAATGAGTCATACGAGTGACCAATTCTGAATATAAAAGCACCAAATCTTTACTATCAGAGAAGTCAAAAAAGACGACACCAAAACAATGCTTATCTGCTTTACTCTGAAGGGACTACAGGAATGTATTTTGTGCCAAGTCTTGTTTGGTTTGGATAAGTTTAAGTACAAAAGCTCAGCAGGTCAAAAACATTGACTTCATGACCAATTTTTAACTTTGACCTGTATTAAATGGAAAGGAAGACACGAGCTGAATATCTGCCTGCTTTTTTCAGGCTCGTGGCAAGATATATTTGTGTAGGTCTTGTCCACATTGGTGAAATAAGAAAGGCATGTAGGCCAAAAGCCTTAATTTCACCACCAATTTTGACATTTGACCAATGGAATTTTTTTTTTTAATGACACCAGACCAATGTATACCCACTTTGCACAGCAGGGGCTGTGCCAAGGTATTTTTGTGCCAAGTTTTCTCTGGATTGATTGAAGCAGAAATCCTTGCTGGTGAGTAACCTGACTTTATGTCCCTTTTTGACTTTTGACCCAGCTGTGGATTCTAAAGATTCGCACGAAACAAATGGATGTCAACTTAAATATGTCGGGGATGTTCTACGGCATCGTTTTACCAATTCTTCTCTGGATTGGTTGAAATACACATGCACGGCATAACAAAAGCAGCCAATGACATGCATAGAGTACACAATAAAGAGTTTTCATCACAATTAATAGACCAATAAAAGTTTGCACATTTTGAAGCTGTTCTTAGACAGGATCACACTAACAATGCAAACTTGAATTACATACAAAAACACAGAAAAGATAATTAAAGTTTAGGGCAGCACAATGCTACATTCAACAATCAATATTTGAGCAATCATGTCATAAAGCTCATGTTGAACAACCACTTTAAAGATACACATTCAAACTACAGTTGTGTTTGCTTACTCACACTGGAACACTCAGGACACCAAACCCCCTTCTCGCAGGCAATCGCGATATCACATAAGAACCCCAAAATCCCAGAGCACCTCACTTCGAGCACGCACGCACGCACGCACACACACATATGTATATATGTATTTACACATAGTGTTATGGATTTCAAAAAAGGATCCGACTAATGCATACAACAGTCAGTGCCTCAGACAGTTATTTCCAGAAATGCACATCCAGGATAGGTCAGGTCAGGTATGGGAGCATGCACCAGAGCAGCGCGTCGTTGCATTCACTTCCGCCGGGTACTGCAGGGACCTCCGTCTGGCCATCCCCCAGGCAGATGCCAGGCCCATCCCAATCTCCTTGAGATGCTGATCAACCTGCTGCAACCATGTGGCATATGGTCAGCCCATTGGCCGCCTCCACTCATGAGACTCCCTCGCTGAGAGAATTTGATGAGCAGGATCAGCGTCAGGAAAACGAGCTACATGTACATACAGCCGCAGCTGACGCTCATGGACTATGCAGGGAAAATCTCATTTGAGTCTCTCTCAGCAACCGCTCGTTGGACACAAAGTCCGACCAGTGAGAGCCAAGGATTCTCCGAAGAGACCTGGTACCAAAGGAATTAAGTCTCCGTCTCAGATCCTTCATCACAGTCCAAGTCTCACATCCATAGAGCAAGAGTGGAAGCACCAAGGACCTGAAGACTCGGACTTTCATCCTCCCGCATAGGTACCAGCAGCACCACACCCCATTATCCAGTGAATCCATGACTCCCCAGGCTCGACCGAGACGTCTTTTGACCTCTGACTCACAGCCAGCAGAGACATGAATATCGCTGCTGAGGTAAGTGAATCTCTCCACGACCTCAACATCCTCACCACAAACAGGCACAGATAGGACAGCAGCATCCAAGATGTCATTGAAAGCCTGGATCTTAGTTTTGACCCAGGAAACCCGTAATCCCAACGGCTCTGACTCCTCACTCAGCACCTCGAGGGCCCCCAAAAGGATATCTAAAGTCTCCACAAAGATGACTGCATCATCTGCGAAATCAAGGTCAGAGATCTTGACATTCCCAAACGATGCAACGCAGCTTGATCTCTCCAACATCCTCCCTAGAATCCAGTCCATACAATTGCTGAAAAGTGTGGGGCCAGTACACACCCCTTACGAACTCCAGTAACAACTGGAAATAAGTCAAAGATGGTACCACCATATCTCACATCACTCTCAGTACCAGAGTAGAGTTCAGACATCAGATCGATCAGTTTTGGTGGTACCCCACGAAGGCCAAGAATCCTCCAGAGGGCATCCCGATTCACTGAATCAAACGCTTTACAGAGATCAACATAGGCTGCAAGCAGCCCCTGCCGAAACTCTTGTCTGCATTCGGGGAGGATCCATAGAGCAAGGATATGGTCAATCGTTGACCTCTTTGGTATAAAGCCTGACTGCTCTGGACACTGGTGCTCAAGCAGATGGTGGAAAACCCTATCAAGACTTATCCGAGCAAAGACCTTGCCCGGCACTGAGAGCAGCGTCACCCCTCGGTACTTGTTGCAGTCTTGGAGATCACCCTTCCCTTTCCAGAGAGGAACAACAAGGCCCCTCTTCCAGTCAGTTAGGATGATGCCTGTGTTCCAGGCAGAGCACAGAACTGCATGTAACGACACGAGTGCAGCATTTCCACCAGCCTTGAGAAGTTCAGCATGGATGCCACAGATCCCTTGAGCTTTACCCCATTTCAACTGGTTCACCGCAGCCTGTTTCCACAAGCGAAGGTGGACCACAGTTGATTGGAGGGTCAGCAACAGGGACTGTAATACTCCTGGCATCCAACTCGACAGCTGGTGGATCAGCCTGGTACAACCGCTCAAAGTAACCGGCCCAGCAGGCCTTCACTTCTGACTCCTCTGTCAAGAGCCTACCACCCTCTGCTCTCACTGCAGTACACCAAGGGATGGGCTTGGATGAATGCAATGTGCGAGTTCCCCTGTCAGCAGGATGAGAATCACTTGACCACAGGTGATGCTCCACTCCCTCACAGATTCCTCGCACATAGGCCTCCTTGTCCACCCTTAGCGCACGTACAGTTTTACTCCTCAGCTCCCAGAACATCTCAGCTCTGCCATTCAGCCTGGCCCTGTGACTCTGGTCAATGGTATCCAGTGTCCCTTGAGAGACAAAATTCTTCTTTGCCCTTCGGTGAGTTCCAAGACATCCACTGGCAACATCAATGACGGTGGTCTTGAAGGTACTCCACAACTCTTCAGGACCTCCCAAAGCACCCAGACCACCAAAATCTCCACTCAGCTTGTTCACAAACTCCTCAGCTTGACCTTGTTGAAACAAGCCACATGTCGTGTACTCATGTGGCTTGTTTCATCCTCTCATCCTTGAGCTTGCCAACATCCAGCCTCGGCTGGGATGGTACCATTCTCCTGGATTTAAGGTGCAACTTCAGAGTTGTTACAACAAGCCGGTGGTCAGTATTGAGGAACTGAGCACTCCGGTAGACCCTGCAGTTCTGGATCATCCTCCAGCGACCGTCAACGAGGACATTGTCAATCTCCTTTGCCACACCGCCAGCGTTGGAATACCAAGTCCAGCGATGAGCTTTTGGGCGCTGAAACCATGAACCAGCCACCCTAAGTCCATGACTTCTTGCAAAGTAAAGGAACTTAGTACTATTCTGGTTCATAGTTCCAGACCCATGGGAACCAACACATGTCTCATAACCACTATGATCTCGCCGCTATCTGGTCTCCGAACCTCAGAGAGTGCTACAGTACTGATGTCCAAACGCTTGAGCTCAGATAATAACAGAGACAGGTGGTCATCCTCTCTTAGGGATAGGA
Source organism: Eptatretus burgeri (assembly GCF_056783735.1). Classification (NCBI taxonomy): domain Eukaryota; kingdom Metazoa; phylum Chordata; class Myxini; order Myxiniformes; family Myxinidae; genus Eptatretus; species Eptatretus burgeri. Next base: position 20,896,408 of record NC_140971.1, read on the forward strand.
CATTCCAGGCACCCACCCGAAGGGACCGCCTTAGGTTAACCCAAGGAGACCGCCGTCTGGTGGATGACGCCTCAGCATCACTCCGACACACTCTCCCGCAATCTGACCCGAGAATGTTACCCTGTAGTTTCCCTCCTATCATCAAAGATTGGGAGTCCCGAAGGCTTTGCCCCAGTCCCGTCATCCGGTGAGCTGCCCTGCGAAGGGAAGCTGCACAGGCGGTACTCCCACGGAGTGGGTTTTCAGATTTCTTTGCGTTTTTGTGTTTTGCGGAATGAAGGGTTTTACGGTGGCTGGAGTGCAAATCCTGCCACCAACCTCCTAATAAGAAGTAACCCAACTGCAGGAGGACGTCCGCAGACACAGTTGGGCACGAGATATGGATGGCCGTTGGCTCACAAGGAGCTCCTCCGCCCTTTGACAGGTTTTGGTTTTAATCCGGCTGCTTGTACATAACCGAACACCCTCCTCACCAAAAAACCTGGTGGGGGAGATGGTTTAGTCGACGACAACCCAACCATTGAACACGTTAGTACAGGTTTACATGATACCTGTTGCAAGTCCCAGATCGAATCTGGCCTGACCTGACATACAATCAGGCCTGTCCTGGTCCAGGACCATCCCCTTGTCTGGTGGGATTCTAACTTTGATGCATTGGAGAAGGGTATAGAACAGATTCCCTTTCTAATAGGATGGCCTTTTCCTCTTTACGACACGTTCATGAACGAGAGATAGCCATTAGCGCAAAGGAGGCTGGTTCGACCCCCTTTCCATCAGGATACATTGGCTTGGAGGTAGATGATTTATTTACACTTTGGTCTTGCAGGACATTTGATTAAGCACACTGCGGGCTTTTCCTGAGTAGTTATTCTGACGGTCAAATATGACTGTGGATCATCTACCTCACCCACCTCTCTTTCATCGATGTTTGACGCCCCGTTCGGCAGCTCTATGGACACTAGCTGGCACTTGTTTGTGTCTGACTGAATGGAGAGGTGATGGTTGTTGACGTTTTGTGAGCGCTTCACGTTTTCGCTCGGTAATTCTGGCAAATGGCTGCTTTCTGCCGTTCATCCAGCGCCCCAAACATGGCATCGTAAGCCAGGCCCATGTTGATTTGGGGTTGCATCTCGCTCTGGTGAGGAAGGAATGATCTCGAGGTTGACAGTTGGTCACATGCAATGATGCGCCAATAGGCAATGTGGACTTGGCTGAAGTCTGCTTGAGGCTCCACCCACACTGGTCGTCTATAAAAAGGATGGGAGGACCGCTTTTCTGACAGTTTTGTGACAGCTGGGTGACGGTTCCTTTCATCTCCAGTCAGTTGCAACAGTCAGTTGGTGACAGCTGGCTCCAACTCCTCACAGTGCCTTACAGCTTCTTACAGCTGTCCGTTGGTTACGGCTCCTGATAGCTCCTGGCGGTGGGTTACGGTTGGACCATTCCTGCTGGTTCTGCTCGTACCTGATTCTTGGCATCCATGGTTCCTGGGGGTGACGACGTGACGTTTATTGGTGTTCAAGCATGGTTGCGAGTGGGTGCACGGCAAGGCAGGGCGCAAGCAGTGGACCAAAGCACGCTCACACATTTTGGGACATTTTTTACACATGATGACTTCTTCCTTGGAAAGTCGAGACCGGATTTCTTTCCCCACCTGAATAATCTGCTGGAGACCTTTGTCTCATGTTTAATCATTAAGTAAATCATAATAAGTATCTGCTCTTTGTCTCTTTTTCTATCAATGCCCAGTTAATTCTTTATTTGCTTGAGATCATTTTGATTGATTTGAATTTACCTTTTTCACTACAAAGAAAGAAAAAGTTCTTCAGTTTATTTATTTTTTCTTTATTATAAATTCCTTGTTGATGTTTTAACCTGTCCGTGCTTGTCCTTTCCTTCCGTTGATCCAGCATGGTCCGAACCTAGATCGACTGTGAGGAAGTTCCCAAATTAATTATCCTTTCATAGTCGGCATGCACCAGCGGTAAACGCTCAGCCGTCCTGATTAAGATCTAATCAAAATAAGATTGGTGCATTGCCGAGGGCGCGCTCCCTGTTCAAGAAGCCACGTGACCTCAAGTTAAACAGCAAATTAGAAGGTGAACACTGGAACTCGTGGTTAACTGATTGGCGTTCGTGGTTGTAAAGCAACCCACTGCGCCACAAAGTTAATTGTGAGCTGTGGCCCCAGGTCCGACACTTCCGAGGAGAAACGAGGATTAACCCCCTCATAATACATTCGGTAGCTGTGGTGGTGACAAACTGGTGTCAGGAGTGGGATTGTTCGAACCTCCTGATTAACAAACTGATGTTAAGAGCGTGAAATTCGAATCCTGATCAACAAATTGTTGATCAGGAGTGGGATATTTGGACCTGTGTTGCGCTTCACGCACCTCAAAATTCAGAGCTGTACTGACTTGATTTTATTGAAATTTATTGGTGCGGATAATGGCGGACCAACACGGGCAGGTCCCGGTGGGCCATGTAGGCGATGTAAATATGGATAAGGAATTGATCCAGGACCCGCATGAAGTCGCAATGGAGGGTGAAGAGGAAGCAATGGGAGAGGTGGAAAATAACTCCCACCTTCTGCCTCAGGAAAATGCAGCGCCAATAACGCAGAACGGTGGGTTATCGCAGCCAGTGCAGCCCAAGAATGACACGATGTTGTTCATGAGGAAATTAATGGCACAAATAGTGATGATGGACCAAAACAACAGCAGCAGAAAAATGGACGAAAACAGCAGCAAAATTGATGTGATGAGCAGAGAAATGGGAGTGTAGGATCGGTGTCCGGGAAGAAGTGAGGGAGAGCAAGGCCAGGCTGATGGGACAGATTGGGAACACAACAAAGGAGGTAAAAGGACTGATGAGAGGACAGAATGAATTGAAGGAACAAATGGAGAAGAACACAGGGGCGATAAAAGAGCGAGGAGCTGCCCAGAAAGAAACAACAAAAGAGATGACTGCAATTAAAAAAGAATGTGAAATGGTACACGAGGGACTGACGAAGAGAGTGGAGGAGGTGACACAGACGAACGGGAAATGTGAACACAAATAGAAACAACGAAGGTGACGTTAGAGGGGGAAATACAAGGGGTGCATCGGGAATTAACAATGGTTAAAGAGGAGGTGGATGAGGTAGAAATCGAGAAAATTGAAATTAAAGCAAAACAGGTAGAAACAGGTGGTAGAGTAAAGGAGAATACTATAGAATGCATGGACGTGTTGTATTTACAGCGTGACAAAGTGCTCAAGGATCAAGCGAAGAGGATACAGGTCCTTGAGACAATCCGGGAGGAGGTGAGTATAGTGAAGGTGAGTCATGGCGAGACCGGGTACGTGCATGATGTGATTGGGTGTGTGTCCAGCTTGGAGGGGGAATAAAGAACCCAGGGTTTCTTGGAGTGATGAGGAGGCATGGAGTGTGTGCTGAGTGTACAGAGAGCAAGCGTGACGGAGTGCGTGCCAGGAACGAGTGGTGTGGAGTGCATGAGTGGGTGTAAAAGCGCAGAGCATGCACTGACAGACGGTGGTAGCTGTTAGCTTGACTGACAGGAGTGAGCTCTCCATGTGTTCTGGTCTCGACCATGGAAAATTTATCATGGACTTGGGATCCACGCCGGCCCTGCAAGGTACGCTTGCACAGCACGTCCGTGAATGTGCATGATCCGTGTCTCACAAACCGCCCAAGCACGGATGATTGCTTGGTTTAGTGACAAATGATGAGGGGCTGGCAAGTAAATCCTCCATGACAGATAAATCACTGGAGCACGGAGGGTGAAACAAAAGGAATTTGGCTGTAATGTGTTTTTCCATAGGAACTAAGTGTGCAATATGCATGGTGCACCCGGCATGAGCAATGGGCATGGTGAGCACGGCTGGGTTCCCCGTGGGAAAACCCTAATGCCCAGTGGCAAAAATGCAAAAACAAATTGGTTGGCGACAGACATGTGGCTGAGCACATCTGCGGACACCTCAATATGTATATATATATATATATATATATATATATATATATATATATATATATATATATATATATATATATATATATATATATATATATATATATATATATATATATATATATATCGAGGTCATTGTTGTAGACCAATAATGAGGTCAGTCTTAAAATGGTGCTTTGAAGGATACCAGCGTCAAGAGAAGGATCGAGAAAGAGAAAGCCATTAAGAGCAACCCGTCAATTCCACTCATCAATAAAAATCTGGTGAACATTCAAAGAGGGGTCCCCAAATACCATTAGCAGACAGCTTGGAAAGTAACGCTGAATGCCAGATAGTCGCAGAAGCTTGAGAGGTGTCACAGTGATGATCATGGTCTCCTGTGAGAGATTTCATTCTTCCACGTTTATGCGGTTGGATTGAAAAGAGTGACATATCCATGGTAGAATTACGCAGACAGAAATCAAACTGATAATCAAAGACAAGAGAGTTGTAAAAAAGGATCATGCCTGAGGTCTGCAGCAATAAGAGATTCTATCACTTTGCTCATGATGGGGAGAAAGTCAGGTCAGGTCAGATTAGATCTGTGACTTGCAACAGATACCATATAAACCTGTACTCACCTGTTGCATGGTCGGGTTGTCAGTGACTAAACTGTCTCCCTCACCAAGTTTCTTGGTGAGGAGGGTGTATGATATGGGCACCCAGGAGGATGAAGAACAAAACCTGTCAAAGAGCTTCTTCGGAGGAGCTCCTTGTGAGCCAACGGCCATCCATATATAGTGCCCAACTGTGTCTGCGGATGTCCTGCCGAGGTTGGCTTACTTTATATTAGGAGTTTGGTGGCAGGATTTGCACTCTGGCCACCATAAAACCCTTAATTCTGCAAAACATTCGAAAAGCATTTTTAAAATCTGAAAACCCACTCTGTGGGAGTACCTCCTGTGCAGCTGCCCTTCGCAGGGCAGCTCACCGGATGACGGGATTGGGGCAAAGCCTTCGGGACCCCCAATCTTTGATGATAGAAGGGAAACCACGGGGTAACCTTCCCGGGTCAGATTGCAGTAGTTTGTGTCGAGCTGGTGCTGAGGTGTCGTCCACCAGACAGTGGACTCCTTGGGTTAACCCGAGGCAGTCCCTCCGAGTGAGTGCCGAGAATGTCCTATTCCTAACATAGGATGATCACCTGTGTCTGTTATCATCTGAGCTCTGGTGTTTGAACATCAGTATTGCAGCTCTCTCTGAGGTTCGGAGACTGGATTGCGGCGAGATCATGGCGAGTGGTTACACCTACAATTGGTCCGGTCGCTCTGATGGTTAACATGCCCAACGAGTTGCTGTTGCTGTGTCCAATACGCTGACTTCAATGATAATTGACGTAATGCCGGTCAACGAGCGTATTATGAAACCAAGGATTGGTCACTCCTTGGGTGTCATTTCCCTGGTCTCTGTGTACGCTCTGAATGAGGTGAGTGATCTTACTGTGAAAGATGCATTCTTTGCCATGATCAAGTCTGTGGTTGATCAGTGTCCCAGGCAAGATACTCTTCTGGCCTTGGGGGATTTCAATGCATCGAATGGAACTGATCGGGATGGTTACGAGACGTGTGTCCATGCCCACGGGTCTGGAAGAGTAAACCAGAATAGCACTAAGTTCCTTGACTTTGCAAAAAGTCATGGACTTAGGGTGGCCGGTTCATGGCTTCAGCATCCACAAGCTCATCACTGGAATTGCTATTCCAACGCTGGCAGTGTGGCAAAGGAGATTGACCATGTCCTCGTTAATGGTCGCTGGAGGATGATCCAGAACTGCAGGGTCCACCGGAGTGATCAGTTTCTCAATATGGACCACAGGCTGGTTGTTGCTACTCTGAAGTTACAGCTTCAATCCAGGAGAATGGAACAATCCCAGCCTCGGCTGGACGTTGGCAAGCTCAAGGATGAATGGGTAGCAAAGGAGTTTGCAAACAGGCTGAATGGAGATTTGGGGTGGGGGGGGGTCTGGGTGCTTTGGGCGATCCTGAAGAGTTGTGGAGTGCCTTCAAGACAAACGTCCTTGATGTTGCCGGGAGATGTCTTGGAACTCACCGTTGGTCGAAGAAGAATTTTGTCTCTCAATGGACACTGGATATCATTGAGCAGAGTTGCAGGGCCAGGCAGAATGGCAGAGCTTAGTTGTTTAGGGAGCTGAGGCGTAAAACTGTACGTGCACCAAGTGTGGACAAGGAGGCTGATGTGCGAGGAATCTGCGAGGATGTAGAGCATCACGCGTGGTCAAGTGATTCTCGTCCTGCTTACAGGGGAATGCGCACATTGTGTTCATCCAAAGCCATCCATCGGTGTATTGCAGTTAGAATGGGCTCTTGACAGAGGGTGGTGGGCTCTTGACAGAGCAGTCTGAAGTGAAGGCCCTCTCGGCCGGTTACTTTGAGCGGCTGTACCAGGCTGATCCACCTGCTGTAGAGTTGGATGTCAGGGGTGTTGCAATCCTTATTGCTGACCCTACAATATATTGTGGTCGACCTTCGTTTGTGGAAACACAGGCTGTGGTGAACCGGTTGAAATGGGGGTAAAGCTCCTGGGATCTGTGGCATCCATGCTGAACTTCAAGGTTGGTGGAAATGCTGTACTTGAACTGCATTGCATGCAGTTCTGTGCTCTGCTTGGAACACAGGCATCATCCCAGCTGACTGGAAGAGGGGCCTTGTTGTCCCTTTATGGAAAGGGAAGGGTGGGCAGGATTGGAACAACTACCAAGGGGTGACACTGCTCTCAGTGCTGGGCAAGGTCTTTGCTCGGATAATTCTTTATAGGGTTGGCTACCATCTGCTTGAGCACCAACACCCAGAGCAGTCAGGTTAACAATTTACCGTATATTTGCCCTTCAGGTCCTCACCAAATGCAGATGAGAGTTTGCAGCCTATGTTGATCTCTGCAAAGCGTTTGATATAGTGAATCTCGATGCCCTCTGGAGGATTCTTGGTCTTCGTGGGGTGCCACCAAAACTGGTCAATCTGATATCTGAACTATACTCGAGTACTGAGAATGCTGTGAGATATGGTGGTCCCATCTCTGACATATTTCCAGTTGTTACTGAACTTCGTCAGGGGTGTGTACTGACCCCCACACTTTTCAGCACTTGTATGGACTGGATTCTGGGGAGGATGTCGGTGAGATCAAGCTGCGGTGCATCGTTTAGGAATGTCAAGATCTCTGACCTTGATTTCACAGATGATGCAGTCATCTTTGCGGAGACTCTGGATATCTGTTTTGGGGGCCCTCGAGGTGCTGAATGAGGAGTTGGAGCCGCTGGGATTAGGGGTTTCCTGTGTCAAAACTTTCATTAGCAGATCCAGGCTTTCATTGACATATTGGATGACGCTATGTTGTCTGTTCCAGGCGAGGATGTTGAGGTCACGGAGAGATTCACTTTCCTTGGCAGTGATATTCATGTCTCTGCTGGCTGTGAGCCAGAGGTCAATAGACATCTGGGTCGGGCCTGGAGAGTCATGGATTCACTGGATCATGGGGTGTGGTGCTGCCGGTACCTGTGCAGGAGGACAAAAGTCCGAGTCTTCAGGTCCTTGGTGCATCCAGTCTTGCTCTATGGATGTGAGACTTGGACTCTGACCAGGGATTTGAGACGGAGACTTAATTCCTTTGGTACCAGGTCTCTTAGGAGAATCCTTGGCTATCGCTGGTCGGATTTTGTGTCCAACGAGCGGTTGCTGAGAGAGAATCAAATGAGATTTGTTACCTGCATATTCCGTGAGCATCAGCTGCGGCTGTGTGGACATGTGGCTCGTTTTCCTGACGCTGATCCTGCTCATGAGTGGAGGCGACCAATGGGCTGACCATGTCCCTCATGGTTGCAGCAGGTTGATCAGCATCTCAAATAGATGGGGATGGGCCAGGCATCTTCCTGGGGGATGGCCAGACGGAAGCCCCTGGAGTTCCGGCGGAAAGTGGACGCAGCGATGTGCTGCTCCGGCACATACTCCCATACCTGACCTGACCTGGAGAAAAGGTCGATTGGTTGACTGGATCAGACTTGGAACCTTTCTTGTGAACAGAGATAACACTTGCAACTTACCAAGATGAAGGTAGGAGACCATCTGAGAAATACCTGGAGAAGCATGAGGAAACAAGAGAGGATAAGTCCAAACCAAATTGTTGAGGATTACATTGCCAATGTCAAAAAGACCCTTTGCCGAGGTGTTCGGATTGACTTGGAATTTGTCAATCTCACTGCGAGAGAAGTCCATGAGAGCAATCTGTAATTAGGGAAAGGAAGGGATTGGAAATTTTGGTATTTTCTGCAAATAAAAAATGTGTTCAGATATTTTTTCAGTTTTGAACTTATTCGGTTTCAAAAAAAAAAAGTTAAAAATTTTTTGGATCCTCGTGGAGGATCTCCAAGTCTTACGTTGTTGTTCTTGTGGACTTTTTTGTTTCACAGCCTACAGTTTTCATCGAAACTTCCTGAAGCTCGGCGTATATATGAAAAAATACCCTACGCAGACAGTAACCATCTCCGATTTTGAAAATTCCTCCGAGAAAAAAAGTTATGACGTCAAAATATCTCCGCCAATGGAAATTGCCTAAAAACTCATCTCTGAAACTAGGCAAGCTTTTTGAATTCTGTTTGAGCGAATCGAACAGGGCATTAGCAGAGATGAATTATGGCACATATGATACATCACTATGACGTCATATCAATTTAAATGATGTTATTCCTATTTTTTGACATTTTTTGTTTCTCAACCCAGAATTTTCATCGGATCTTCGTGAAACTTGCCATGTATATGCAGAAAGCCCACGCGCAGGGAGTAACCATCTCCGATTTTGGAAATTCTTTCCAGAAAAAAAGTTGACGTCATAAAATCGCAGCTCATGGAAATCGCCTATACCATTATCTCCGAAACTAGGCAAGCTGTTTGAATTTTGTTGGCAGGAATCAAGCCGGGCATTAGCACAGATAATTTATCGCAAACCTGATACATCACAATGACGTCATATAATATTCGTTTTTATGACGTCATTATTAAGAGGACGAGGATCTTTGCTCATTCGAGCTTGTTTAGTTTTAAAAAAGTTTTTTTTTCTTTCAGTTTTTAAAATGGGTTCAGATATTTTCCCGAGCAGTGTCCAACATGATTCCATTCTTTTGGAGTGATATGAAGGTCCAGCAGTGGAATGTGTGCCAGAGACAGACTTGACCAGCTGCCACCAGGCTTTGGAGGATGATGGGATGTGGGGAGAGGATGGTGGGAAGGGTAAGAGTTGCTTTGAGTTCACCATTCGATTGTCACATATATTAACTCATCAAACCTAAAACACCAATTTAGCTTTTCAATACAAAAGATACGCCATGCAAACCCTAAGCCTTTTGCACAATCAGACTGTATGCTGATGTCTCGATTGTAATGCATGTGAAGGTACGAATTATTGTCTCCAAATACCTTCGTCTCACACGTGATTAGGTACAAGCTTCTCTATTAATTGTAGGATATGTTTTTGAGAAGAAAAAAAACCCCAAAAAACTTCTGCCTCTCCGCAAACCCAACGCTGAATCCCTCAAACTCGTTTCTCTCCCCTTTGTAACTAAGCAGCATCCACCTCCCTGCAATACCCAGCGAACTAATTTAGTTCTGTAATGGGACACCCCTAGCCCAAGACTAAATTTACCAATGAGCCACGTGACTTAATGTAGCCGAGGTATTCAGAAACCTGACAGCAGTCAATTCACCATATTTTAAATTTAAAAAAGTTTCATATAAAGGAAAAAACACCAATTAATACTTAAAAAAAAAGAAAATATATATATATATATATATATATATATATATATATATATATATATATATATCATGAAGAAAAGTAGGTTAATACACAGAGGAATGGAGAAATAAAGAGGACGGAGAGATGCAAGAGGTAAGGAGAACAAGAAAAAGAAAAGAAATTGGAGATATAAGAATAAGAAACATTATTGGAGATGTAAGAAATTGGAGTTCGTGGAGATCATGGAGTAGAAGGTGTGGACAGCATGAAAGAGGATGAAGAAGGGAAGAGTGCCAGGCATTGATGAGGTGTGCACAGAGATGCCAATGGCTGCGGGAGAAGTCAGAGTCAGTTGGATGAAGAGGCTGTTGAATGTATGCATGAGAGAGGGTTTGATTCTGGAGGATTAGAGGATGGGGTTAATTGTGTTGAGATGGAAGTAGAAGAGTGATGTTCAAAATCCGGGGAAGTACAGGGGCATAACAATCCTAAATCATGTCAATACACATAATAATTTTCCCCCCATAAAAGTCTGCTTCGGGCTTCCTTAAGGCCCGGTCACACCTTGACGTTTTAGCCAGCGTATGCCGATTTTTGAATTTTTTTTCTAAAACGCTGGCACACGTTGAATACGTTATGGGTAAGTTTTGATAACATTGAGAGCACGCTGAAAAACACTGCCATACGTCGTTGTACGTTGGCTTTAAACGTTGTACTTTTCGGTTGTCCTCAAATTTTTTCATGCTTGAAATTTCACGACGTATGCCGGCGTATGACTCACACGTTCCGCTACGCTGGACACAAGTTGTATGCACGGTCTGCGATCGTTGACAGATGTCAACACATGCTACTTGTAAGTTAATCATAAGTTGAGACACGCCGAGGTAATATTTAGCGTACCCGAAACTTATTTCTAACCTATGATTAACGTGTTGTTGGCACGTTACGCGATCGTTGCCACACGTCGACAGACGTTACTTTTAAGTTACTCATAGGCTGAAAGACGTCGGTATAATGGATCGTCCTTGCGTCAGTGTCCACGGCCACGGCCAGGACACTTATTTGCAGCATTCTTCAAACTTTTCTTCGGCATGACGAGGATGTTCACACTTCGATGTCTAGCTTGGCTATGATTCCAATTGTCCATCGGCAGCGTCTATTTAAAATAGTCGAGTTTGAGCGTTTTAACACGTTCAGAAGAAACGCTTCAAATTTCCAAACCCCAGCGTCAAAAAACAAAGGCGAGTGACAGCAATTTAAATCGTTCATTGTAAACAATGAAACTAGCTGAGTGGTACCGTTTAAAAGTCGTTGAGTGTAAAAAAAATCCAATTGTTGAGCGCAAGCGTCTACTTTCAATAGTGGAGATGCAGCCATTTAAATCGTTGAGTTTGTCATTTAAATCGTTAAATCGTTAAACGCAAGGACGATCCATCATAACCCACACCCTCCCCCTCACACTCACCTACTACTGCCAACATGAACAAACTACTATTAATACTAATACTAATACTAATACTAATACTAATACTGATACTGATACTGTTACTGCTGACATGGACATCGACTCAAAAAGGACTCGAAAACACTGTTGGGTTCCCCTTTTATGAGCAGCATTTTTATATACCAATTCCCAAAACCACTGGGAACACGTCTTTATATGGCAGTTGTAAGATAGAAACACGTTAATTTTTTTTTTTTTGTCGACCGGAAGACGTCATTGGAATACGTCTACATACGTCGATGTGTGTTGGGACTACGTAAAGAATTGGTTCAAAGCACGTCAAACATAAGTTAGAAATAAGCTTCGCGTAAAAAAGACATTACCGCGACATGTTTCGACTTATGAGTAGCTTATAAGTAGCCTTTGTGGACGTGTGTAAGCGTCCACATATCGTGTGTAAAACTTATCCCCATCGCATGCGGAACGTGTGTCATACGCCGAGTACGTCGTAAAATTTTGAACATGTTTAAAATTTCTTGACGTATTCTACTTACTACGACGTATGATAGCGTACTTTAGCGTTCTACTCACGTATACCAAACTTACTCATACCGTATTTGACGTGCCCCAACGTTTTAGACACATTTTTCTTCGGTCGGCATACGCTGGGAAGATCGCCAAGGTGTGACCGCGATGTCGACACTTCCATTTCTACGGCAGTTATGATTCGAATCGTTGTGCGTCAGCCTTTTAATAGGCTACATCACGACATCGTCGGCGATGCGTGCAACGAGCTATGCCTAAGTTAGACTATCGTTGGGCATCGGTTGTGTAGGCCGACAACAGGTTCAGCATTCGTTGGTATAAGTTATCTATAACACAACGAAACGTTCTGTGTCCGTTACTAATGCGTTATACATAAGACCAAGTCGCTATGAATATGTCCGAATCTTTAAAAAAAAAACATCAAAAGTTCAACGTAAGCCAGCGTTTTACATACATTTTAATACGTTGCCATCGCTGGCTAAAACGTCAGGGTGTGACCGGGCCTTTAGACCAATGAGTGGGTGAAAGGTCGCCTGAGATCGGATGTGCTCTTGTTTGTTAACCTCCGCCATCAACAATCGGAGGTTACTGTTTTCACCCCTTTCTGTTTGTTATCTTGCCAAAACGAAGTTTTGCAAGATATGTTAGTCAGCTTGTATGTTTTTTTTTTTTTTTTTGTCTGTAATCATGTATAAAAAAATTCTGCAGAGCACAGTTATCATTGGAAATTTTTGTAACTTCGCATATCAGAGGCCTATGGAGGTCCCTTTCAGTGCACAAAATTTTGAAGGTCAAGGTCAAAGGTCAAGGTCACTTTGTTGCAAATCAGGGGAGTCGACGAAACCCTTATTTTTTGAGTAATTTTGATCGGATCGTCTTCAAACTTCATGGGAATATAGTTCATGGTCTGACGCTCAGCTGATTAATTTTTGGTGGCGATTGGCCTTGACCTTCATATGTTTTTTTTTTTTTTTTGGTCTGTAATCAGGTATAAATCACTCTGCAGAGCACAGTTATCATTGGAAATTTTTGTAACTTCGCATATCAGAGGCCTATAGGAGGTACCTTTCAGCACATAAAATTTTGAAGGTCAAGGTCACTGTCGCAAATCAGGGCAGTCGACGAAACCCTTATTTTTTGAGTAATTTTGATCGGATCGCCTTCAAACTTCATGGGAATATAGTTCATGGTCTGTCGCTCAGATGATTAATTTTTGGTGGCGATTTGCCTTGACCTTCATGGTTAGCGCCTCAGGTCAAACATATTTGAACCCAAGGTCAAATTTTCAAGTTTTAGGAACCATATCGTGTAGTACCTCAAATTGAACACCTCGATGAGTGCTTTCTAGATATGTCAAGCTTGAGACATTATGACGTCATTTGGTGACGTTATGAGGCAAAAGCATATTTTTCATGGTTACTCTGTAGAACGATTCTCATCGGAATCTCTCGTCGGCAGATATTCCTCAAGGAGTCGCTCCTGGTGGATAGCAGCTCTGTTCACCTCAGTGTGACCTTAAAGAAGTCACACGTGGTCACCTTTTGGCAAGATAGGGGTCACCCTGCGGGTGACATTGGTTTATTTTATTTGTTTGTTTGTTTGTGAACAGTATTACGGAAAAACTCCTTGACGGATTTCGACGAAACTTGGTGGGGGAGGGGGGTTAGGTATTGTCCAAGGATCATGCCATTAGATTTTGAACTTGGTCCCCCCCAAAAAAAATTGTTAGAGAAAAAATCGTTTTTTTGCATTTCTACATGTTTTAAGTGATTTCCAACCCCCCCCCCCCCCAAAAAAAAATGTTGGAGAAAAGAACTATAACTCTATCAGCACTGTTGACATCATATTTAATGAATAAGATATAAGGTTCACTTGAGTGACCCAGCGGTATTGGCGGCGGAGGTTTTGCACTCTCCCGAGTGCTCCCCCTCTAGTTTATTACTAGATTAGCAGAATAGATGTAGTTACCTTTTTGGTTTAATTTGCCTTTTTCCTTCAAAAATGTATCATCCCAACCACTCCAATATCATATATAGATACAGGTAATCCCAGTTGATGAACAGAATGTGCTCTTCAAAATATGTTCGTAAGTTGGATGTTCGTAAACCGGAACAATGATCACTGCCCCCCCTCCCCCCCCGAACACAATTAAACCTTTTTTCATTTAAATAACAACGTTATTAATGTGCCCCTTAAATCAAAAATGAATAAATGGATGCTATAAATCCATACAGTAACCAGGAACAATAATAAAGCCTAAAAACGTTTACGTACAAAAAAAGTTGGCCAATCTACAGGCACCAAGGGCATTTGGGAGGACGTCAACATATACAGATACAATACAATAGAGTACTACATTATGGTGCAACCAAAAAAGGCCACATGCATCACGGGAACATGAATGAATCCCTGTGTTCCCTGCACTGTTCAGCGCGCTACCCTCACTTTATTCGTTTTCTCGTATTTGAGTGTCAGATTTCCTGATTTCCTGCTTGAGTGTCCGATGTCCTTTTGGTTCAGCAACCCAGTCAACTTGACCGAATGCATTGGTGGAGGTGTCCAGGCCAACCCAAACTTCCGCCCTCATTATCAAGTTTTCCCTTTGTTTTTTTTTACTGTCCACCCTCCTCAAGCCATGGCTTCAGCAATGGTCTTGATAGTTGATAATCAGCCATTATTGTGTTTAGTCAATATATGGGTGTTCCAAAAATACCTGGACATATTTGGTTGTTAATATATTTAGTCCCACAAATGATACAACGATACCCTTTGGTTTCTATGACACAGAAACTCATAAAGTTTTTTTTACCTTCAGGTCTGGTGGTTTATTGTGAAATAAAATGGTGACTCCACAGGAGAAAGCTCAGTGTGTCGAATCGTTCATCGAGATGAGATCCGACACACAAGTTCAGAGTAATTTCCGTACAAGGTATGGAAGGAATTTGCCATTGTGGACTGGTATCAGAAAGTGGTACAAGAGGTTTAAGGAGACTGGAAGTTGTCAGAAACAGAAAAGTACTGATTGACCAAGCACACGTTCAGCAGACGTTGAAGGAGTGCGTGAATCATTTCAACAAAGTCCCAGAAAATCAATTTGATGCACATACAGAGAATTGGGACTACCAACCACCACTGTACACAAGATTTTGTATAAAAGACTGAAGCTTTATGCTGATAAGGTGCAGATTCTGCAGGAACTCAAACCAAACGACAGACCCAAATGCACGCAAAGTGTTTGCCTTGAAAATGCTCAGTCTCAGAGGATGATGAAGATTACCTGAAAAAGGTCATGTTCACAGACGAAGCTTGCTTTCATGTATCGGGGAAGGTCAACCGGCACAATGTGAGGATCTGGGGCTCTGAAAACCCCCCACGTGGTCATTGAACACATACGTGACAGTCCAAAGATCAATGTGTTGTGTGGCCTTCTCCATGACCACTTGGTGGGTCTGTTTTTCTTTGCGGAGGAAACAGTGACCTCAACAATTTGCATGACCTTGTTGGAAGGATTCGCTTTCCCACAAATTGAAGGCCTGCAACCCGATATCATTTTCCAACAGGACAGCACTCCCCCTCATTGGGCCTTGGTCGTTCGAGCCGTCCTGTTCTCCGCTTGCCAATGCCCTTATTCAATGCACTCTCTGCAGAGAACATCAACAGCTTTTCATGTTGCTTCTTAATGTCATCTATTGTTGAACAACCAACACCAAGACAGTTACACAGACAGGACTGACCCTCATCTACGATTTCCACTTTCTGTGGAACCGTTAACGTCATATGCTTTCTCTTCACATCAACTGGTTTGATTCTGGTTCACGTCAAGATTCAGATCCAGAACGTAAACTCTTCAGCTGGGTGGGGGTATGTTCTCTACCGAGTGCCATCTAGCTCTAGATGTCACTGGCTGTGTGCAAGTGACAATCACAGATGTCATGTTGTCATGATATTGTTACGAATCTAGCAGCCATGAGCACACAACAGACAGGTCCCCGTAGCTCAGTTATTTCGTTAAGTATATGTGTATAGTTAGAATCCATCCCCTGTGTCTCATGGGTGATTAATGTTCGTGCGCTGTGGAGCTATTTTGATAGTCAGGGTTTTCTTTTACATCTTCTAGACCGTGGGCCATAGGGTGGATATCTATTTGTTTTTTTGATTTCATGACCTGAACCTAGGGATTGGGCAAGAAGGGTGTGGGATGAAGCCTTATGACCCCCAAAACATCCTATTTTTTTCACAAGCGATATAGTGGTACGTTACCGAGAACCGCTGCCCCAAAACACCAGGTGTATGTTACATTTGAAAAACCCATTTACACAGTAAAAAAAAAAAAACAACACAAACTATACGTCATGTTCACATTGGTCTTGGCAGCAATATTTATTAATTCAGACCCCCAAAAAGTAGTAAAAATGAATGAAATGGATGTAATACTAGAGAAATATCAGTATGTACATGTTAACACAGAAATGTCAGATTGCCAGTCAACATGGTAAACGCCCAAAAATAATGTTCAGTTCCCCCTCAGATTTCCTTTTTTCTTTAATTTATTTGCATCACCTCGGCCCCGAGGCCCATACATAAATATTGGACAGTCCATTCAACATCTGTCAGGCTACGTACAAATACTATACACAAAAAAATTTGTACCTTCTAAATACAGGACCTACTTTAAGAAAATAAACAGACATTATAATTGTTGCGGCATTTACTTGGTATTCCCCCCCACCCCCCTCCCTAGTTCCAGTAAATGTAACTCAGCTGTATGCTGAGTTACAGGGAAGTGTATTAATATCTGCTGCACAAATAAGAAATAGCACCAAACATGGGAGGTTTGTTGGGCTCCAATGCTTTTGCTGGGAAACAGGGAAGAGGGTTTAGCGGGCGGTCGTGGATAATTATAATCCCACAGCACGTACTGATTCACACCTCATGATGTTTGAGATAAACATGACAGATCACCTCAATATTGCCAGACAGACTTGGCAAAATTGTACTCAGAAAACAATCGAATTTTTCATCCCTTGAATTTGGTATGTTGAAATGCACTCTCTTGTGGTGCTTCTAGACTGTGTAGAGAAGATCTACAGCATTTTTCAGATGATTACACAAGAGGTATGTGTATTATTTTTGATGCTTGAACTCTTCACTTCTTAAAATAAATGTACAGCGGATGTCTATGTACTGATAATGGAGGACTCAAGATCCATCAACAAAATGTCAGTACAGTTAAAAGATGTCTCGACCTCGAGTCATGGTTAGCAGGACCAAGATTCCTTCCCCACTTCCTCAGACTTCCTTTTAAATATACCATCAGAGATGGGGAATCCCCCACCATTGATTGAAAAAGGTCATACATATTCCACATAATGAGGGAGGTGAATTGGAAACAAGACACCATTTGGTCATCATCTCGAAAAAGTTCCCCAGGGGTGAGGAACGTAGTAACCAAAAATAATTGAAATCAGATAAGCGGTTTTCCATTTATTACAAAAAAAACATTTTTTTCAAGATGGCCGCCCCAGTCGGCCATCTTGGATCCGGCCGCGCCCAAAATCAATAGGGTTCTTCCTTTTCAGGTGGAACATGTGTGACCCAAATTTCAAATCGATATGGCGAACAGTTTATGAGTTATCGCACTCACAGCTATAAATGTTGACACCCGGACGGACGGACGCCGTGGGTGACAACAATATCCCCCTTCTGCCACGCAGCGGGGGATAAAAATGTATTTGTTTCATTCCTCCTTGCATAAATATTGGACGGTTCCTTCAAGTTCAAAATCGTTCAAGACAACACACAAAACAAGCAGTCATAGACTGGTACTTACGAAATCGTCAACTTGACCACTGACCTTGTCTAATAAAAGATGTCCCCAGAGAAGGTAGCGACACAAACCAGAAGTTTCTACGATGATTCTGTACCAAACCATCAAAAATCGAATGTTTTGGATGTTTGACCTCACTGTGACCTTGACCTTTGACCGATTTTGACCAAAATCTAATCGGCGCTAGCCACCACCCTCCTGAATCACGTGGTGTAATTTGACAGTGGTAGCTTCTTCCGTTCTCGAGTTATCATTTTTTGGATGTTTGACCTCTGTGACCTTGACCTTTGACCGATTTTGACCAAAACCTAATCAGCACTAGTCATCACCGTCCTGAATCGCCTGGTTTAATTTGACATTGGTAGCTTCTTCCGTTCTCGAGTTATCGTGCCTACAAACAAACAAACAAACAAGCAGTCATAGACTGGTACTTACGAAATCGTCAACTTGACCTCTGACCTTGTCTTATAAAAGCTGTCTCGAGAGAAGGTCGGGACGCAAACCAGAAGTTTTGACGATGATTCTGTACCAAACCATCAAAAATCGAATGTTTTGGATGTTTGACCTCACTGTGACCTTGACCTTTGACCGATTTTGACCAAAATCTAAGCAGCACTCGCCATCACCCTCCTGAATCAGGTGGTGTAATTTGACATTGGTAGCTTCTTCCGTTCTCGAGTTATCGTGCCGACAAACAAACAAACAAACAAACAGAAACGGAAGGCATCAATATACTTACGAAATCTTTAGATTTCGTAAGTAACAAGCAGTCATAGACTGGTACTTACGAAATCGTCAACTTGACCTCTGACCTTGTCTAATAAAAGCTGTCTCTAGAGAAGGTAGCGAAGCAAACCAGAAGTTTCTACGATGATTCTGTTCCAAACCATCAAAAATCGAATGTTTGACCTCACTGTGACCTTGACCTTTGATCGATTTTGAGCAAAATCTAATCAACACTAGCCATCACCCTCTTGAATCACTTGGTGTAATTTGACATTGGTAGCTTCTTCCGTTCTCGAGTTATCATTTTTTGGATGTTTGACCTCACTGTGACCTTGACCTTTGACCGATTTTGACCAAAATCTAATCAGAACTAGCCATCACCCTCCTGAATCATGTGGTGTAATCTGACATTGGTAGCTTCTTCCGTTCTCGAGTTATCTGTACCAAACCATCAAAAATCGTATATTTGACCTCACCGTGACCTTGGCCTTTGACCGATTTTGACCAAAATCTAATCAGCACTAGCCATCACGCTCCTAAATCACGTGGTGTAATTTGACATTGGTAGCTCCTTCCGTTCTCGAGTTATCGTGCCTACAAACACACAAACAAACAAGCAGTCATAGACTGGTACTTACGAAATCGTCAACTTGACCTCTGACCTTGTCTAATAAAAGCTGTCTCTAGAGAAGGTAGCGAAGCAAACCAGAAGTTTCTACGATGATTCTGTTCCAAACCATCAAAAATCGAATGTTTGACCTCACTGTGACCTTGACCTTTGACCGATTTTGAGCAAAATCTAATCAACACTAGCCATCACCCTCTTGAATCACTTGGTGTAATTTGACATTGGTAGCTTCTTCCGTTCTCGAGTTATCATTTTTTGGATGTTTGACCTCACTGTGACCTTGACCTTTGACCGATTTTGACCAAAATCTAATCAGAACTAGCCATCACCCTCCTGAATCACGTGGTGTAATCTGACATTGGTAGCTTCTTCCGTTCTCGAGTTATCTGTACCAAACCATCAAAAATCGTATATTTGACCTCACCGTGACCTTGACCTTTGACCGATTTTGACCAAAATCTAATCAGCACTAGCCATCCCCCTCCTAAATCAGGTGGTGTAATTTGACATTGGTAGCTCCTTCCGTTCTCGAGTTATCGTGCCTACAAACACACAAACAAACAATCAGTCATAGACTGGTAGTTACGAAATCGTCAACTTGACCTCTGACCTTGTCAAATAAAAGCTGTCTCTAGAGAAGGTAGCGAAGCAAACCAGAAGTTTCTACGATGATTCTGTTCCAAACCATCAAAAATCGAATGTTTGACCTCACTGTGACCTTGACCTTTGACCGATTTTGACCAAAATCTAATCAGCACTAGCCATCACCCTCTTGAATCACGTGGTGTAGTTTGACATTGGTAGCTTCTTCCGTTCTCGAGTTATCATTTTTTGGATGTTTGACCTCACTGTAACCTTGACCTTTGACCGATTTTGACCAAAATCTAATCAGAACTAGCCATCACCCTCCTGAATCACGTGGTGTAATCTGACATTGGTAGCTTCTTCCGTTCGAGTTATCTGTAACAAACCATCAAAAATCGTATATTTGACCTCACCGTGACCTTGACCTTTGACCGATTTTGACCAAAATCTAATCAGCACTAGCCATCACCCTCCTAAATCACGTGGTGTAAATTGACATTGGTGGCTCCTTCCGTTCTCGAGTTATCATGCCTACAAACGCACAAACAAACAAGCAGTCATAGACTGGTAGCTACGAAATAGTCAACTTGACCTCTGACCTTGTCTTATAAAAGCTGTCTCGAGAGAAGGTAACGACGCAAACCAGAAGTTTCGACGATGATTCTGTACCAAACCATCAAAAATCGAATGTTTTGGATGTTTGACCTCACTATGACCTTGATATTTGACCGATTTTGACCAAAATTTAATTAGCGCGAGCCATCACCCTCCTGAATCACGTGGTGTAATTTGACATTGGTAGCTTCTTCCGTTCTCGAGTTATCTGTACCAAACCATCAAAAGTCGAATATTTGACCTCACTGTGACCTTGACCTTTGACCGATTTTGACCAAAATTTAATCAGCGCAAGCCATCACCCTCCTGAATCACGTGGTGTTATTTGACATTGGTAGCTTCTTCCGTTCTCAAGTTATCGTGCCTACAAACAAACAAACAAACAAACAGAAACGGAAGTCATCAATATACTTACGAAATCTTTCAATTTCTAAGTAACAAACAAGCAGTCATAGACTGGTACTTACGAAATTGTCAACTTGACCACTAACCTTGTCTAATAAAAGCTGTCTCAAGAGAACGTAGCAAAGCAAACCAGAAGTTTCTCAGATTTTTCTGTACCAAACCATCAAAAATCGAATGTTTTGGATGTTTGACCTCACTGTGACCTTGACCTTTGACCGATTTTGACCAAAATCTAATCAGCGCTAGCCATCACCCTCCTGAATCACGTGGTGTAATTTGACATTGGTAGCTTCTTCTCTTCGAGTTCTTATCTGTACCAAACCATCAAAAATCGAATATTTGACCTTGCTGTGACCTTGACCTTTGACCGATTTTGACCAAAATCTAATCAGCGCTAGCCATCACCCTCCTGAATCACGTGGTGCAATTTGACACTGGTAGCTTCTTCATTTCTCGAGTTATCGTGCCTACAAACAAACAAACAAACAAACAGAAACGGAAGTCATCAATATACTTCGAAATCTTTAGATTTCATAAGTAATAATTCTCCGTTAAATATACCTCACAAAAAAAAAAATCAACCTAAGTTTTGAAGCATTGTCATGATTTATTTTTCAAGTTATTCAACCCACCAGTATTGGCTGCATTTTATTCTCTCTTTTTCATGCTGCTTCGCACCCTGCTCACTCGTTGTTTGTCGGTAAATCGTGAATAACACACTCGATGAGACGCTGCATCTTGCGGTGGAGCTATTGCTGGTATTGTTACCGTACTGTTGCCATGTTCGCCGAATCCGTCAGCGTGGTTCTTCACGAAATTTCTCGTCATTTCAGCTTCTAAATTCTGCCACGAAAGAACAAATTGCAAATATCGCGGCCATGTTCTGTCAGTAAAAGGTATTAAACTTGATCTTTTGGCCGGATAAATGCACATATACTGTAACAGCGTTTCTCACTCCAACAGTCGTCGTCTTCGTCGTCGTCGTCGTCGTCGTCGTCGTCGTCGTCGTCGTCGTCGTCGTCGTCGTCGTCGTCGTCGTCGTCGTCGTCGTCAGACAACGTTCGTCTCGCGATCCTCGTCGGTCAATACATCGAAATGCGATCGAGGCAAAACAGAGATTTTGGAAATAAAATTCTAAATTTCAACGTAATATTACAGGCTAATGTACAAGAATCTCATGAACATTATTTCATATATTTTTCTCCATATTATCAAACCAATTTGACGCCCACCCGATTTTCAGGTCATGAAATGAAAAATCGGAACACCTCGCCGTCTATTCGCTTTCACAAGAACACCTTCACCTTCGCCCCATCTTGACGCCATAATGCTCGCGGTGGGCGGAGTTCAACGAAGGACTTGGTGACTTGGTCTCTCCCTCTCCCTCTCCCTCTCCCTCTCCCTCTCCCTCTCCCCCTCCCCTCCCCCTCCCCTCCCCCTCTCTCCCCCTCTCTCCCCCTCTTCCCCCCTCCCCTCCTCTCTCCCCCCTCTCTCCCCTCTCCCCCTCTCTCCCCCCTCTCCCCCTCTCCCCCTCTCTCCCCCTCTCCCCCTCTCTCCCCCTGTCCCCCCTCTCCCCCTCTCCCCCCTCTCTCCCCCTCTCCCCCTCTCTCCCCCCTCTCTCCCCCCTCTCCCCCTCTCTCCCCTCCTCTCTCCTCCTCTCCCCCTCTCCCCCCTTCTCCCTCCCCCACTCCCTTTTTCTCCCTTTTTCTCCCTTTTCTCCCTTTTTCTTTCTCTTTTTTTCTTTTTCTCTCTCTCTTTCAGAGAGATGCGAGCGAGTTTGCCGTCGTTCGGCCTATGAGCCAACGCGGGACAATATTACTCCTCTTCCTGTTTGAGGGGCGGTCCGCCGTGACGTCCGCCACGCCACCTGGTCCAATCAGCGGACTTGGTGCCCCTTTTAGCCAATCACGGGGGCGACAAGCGCACCAAAACCGTCCAGTGAGGGAGAGCGGGTCGGAGGAGGAGGTTCCTTCCCTCTGGAGGAGTGAATATATAATTGTTCAGTCGACCCGACTGGAAGCAGTTGGATGGGGTTTGTCTGCCGGATCGTCCCGGATTGCCTGGCCTTGCTTGCTGGTGCTCGCTGCCTTGTCCGCCCTCGTTGGCGTCCGTCCTTCATCCTCCGTCCCTGGTACTTGGAGTGGCATTGTTGCTGCGGGTTCGAGTCCCTCCGATCCAGAACGGCGAAGACTCCACGAGGTGGACAGGTCCAAGATAGCTCTGGTCTCCAGCTCACCGTTTCCTCGAGCTGGAAGCCTTCAATAAAGACCCGACGGGGTCCGTGTGTGTGTGTGCGTGTGTGCGCGTGTGTGCGCGTGTGTGCGCGTGTGTGCGCGTGTGTGCGCGTGTGTGCGTGTGTGTGCGTGTGTGTGTGTGTGTGTGTGTGTGTGTGTGTGTGTGTGTGTGTGTGTGTGTGTGTGTGTGTGTGTGTGTGCCCCATCTATAAGTATAATTAAGTGTTTTTGTTGTACATTATTTGTCATTGCTTATTTGGATAACTCTGCCTTTACATGCTCCCCTCGTCCCCCGACTATTGTAAATAAATCCGCTCTTGTTGAATGTCCTAGCTCGTCCTTGTCCTTTCTATCATTAGTTTGCCGCGCTGCAAACGGGAATTAGGAGGCCTCATTGTTGCCGTAATCGTGCAATTGGCCCGGCAGGAATCTGGTACCCTCCGCTCGGGGTACGACTCGGATCCGGCTCGGAAACGGCCCGGATCGCGCAGATCCTGCCGAGAGTGAATTTCCCCAGTTGTTTGGACGACGTGGGTATTTAGGTATATTTAAATTGGCAATTGACCCTATCCCACATGGTCGACCTATTGGCGATATTCGGTGCGATAAAGGACCCATGACCTTTTCGGATCTATCTGAAAGGTACGACTTAAATTCCGGGTGTTCGGTGGAGCCGACTCTACTGCTCTCCCTAGCAGTCGTGCTCACCGCCGAGACCCGGCCCCACAACAATATGGCACAATAATTCGTTTCAGTCGTTTAGATAAACAGGAGAGCAGTGTGTACATCGTGTCGTGTGCATTCATGATACTATGTAGTGTATAATCATATTTGTTCCCTCAAGGCTACCAGACCAATTACTAAATCCTTCGGGTTTTTTGGGGGGTTTTTTAATATACAATGTCAAGGCTCGTATAAGAGTCAACAAACATATTATTAACTACCTATAGTTGTTTGTCCATGTTCTACCCTATTTAAATGCTGAACCTGAAGTAAGGAAGCAGTACGTACCATATTTAAGGTATTTGGTATGACTCAGCCGAGGTACGAACGACACGACTGAAGCTGATGAAGTTAGTCTGGGTATAATTGACCGAAGCTGATATTGTGATGAGGGACTAGTCCAAAGATCATGATTATAACACTTGTCTAATGGGTCCGTTAATGAAATCCCTGAATGCCAGACTGCATGCATTATTATTTTTATTTTGTCTGAAAATATACGATTAGCCCATCCACCTGCATAGCGTGGTGCGTGTGTGTGCGTGTGCGTGTGTACGTGAGTCCAGGGCATAACGTTTTTTTTTTTACCATTTCAGATTTTCTCGTCAAATTTTCAACAAATCTTTTTGATGAGAATATGGAGAAGATTAATTAATAATTGGGTCACAAAGTTAAAAGGTCTAAGTTTAAGGTTGCATAAAATCGTCAATTTTCATCAGATTGACTTGAATTCGAACAGAATTTTCATATTGAGTCACAAAATTGGTTCACCAATTAAATACTCGAAGCCTATTATTTTGGTGAAAGGGTCAATGGTGGAGGTCACATAAATGTCGTCACTTTTCATCAATTGAGTTGAAATTTCAACAGAATTTGACATTTGAACATTCAACCACCCATTATTTTTGAGGTCAACATTGACCAAAAGGTCAATATAGGCCAAGTTTCTAAAATTTTCAATCCAGAGAATTTAAATGTCAGGGCAGGTCACTGAATACAACCACCTATTTAGTGGGGCCGACTAAGTCGGTATCCCACAAGAATCTTTCAGTTGATGGTACAAGCTCCAAATTTGGTACCTGATGGAAAATTTGGAACAGATATACCTGATGTGAACTCCACCAGACTGAAAGAAAAGCTTTTGGCAGAGATACTTGAGTTGGAAACCTACAAGGATGGACGTGATGTTTATCTGACATTCAAGAAGGATGTCGGTCCTGTCATGTCAGAAGCATCAACCTACTCTGATGCCATCATTCTCGCCAAAGCTGCCAAGATATTGCGTAGGCACATGCTTGATCACAAATCTAAATATGAGGGCAATCTTCATGAGACTTCAGTATATGATTCATTACCTCCAGCTTTGCTCCAATTTGTCTGCATGATTGAGCATGGAGCAGATATAAAGGCTCAACTGAGGTTTGGAGCAACTACAACTGACCTGGCTATGGCTCAGCTCCTTCAATACAACTGCTTTGCCAAATACAAAGAAGGTGCTGCCACACACAGGCATTCCAGAGACAGAGAAACCCCATTTCTGGTCGACATAGGGATGTCTTTTCATGCTAAGACAAGAAAGAGACACCAAGTAGAAATGCTCCATAAAATTTAGCTCAAACACAGATTCAAACCACTTCAAATGGTGTCCATCTTGAAAATTGGCGGCCATTTTGTTTTTCAATGTGGGTAATGTACTTTTCTGAGAGAATAGGTCCTGGAGCACATGTATACCAAATTTGGTGCTTGTACCACCAAGTGAATGATTAATTATTTCAGTAATCGGCTGCACTATATTTTTTGAGGTCAACATAGGCTGCAATTTCTAAAATTGTCAATTTTCACCCAATTGACTTGAAATTTGAACAGAATTTTCATATCAGCTCACTGAAAACAGCCACTAATTATTTTTGAGGTCAGCACGTACTTAAAGGTCAACAAAGACCAAAGGTCAACAACTTTGGTGCGATTTCTAAAATCTCAATTTTCAGCAACTTCGTCCAAAAACGATACATAGCAGGATATCTCAAAAAGGTGTGGACGTATTGGGATGAAACTTGGTGGACACGTTGGATGTGTGACAAGGAAGAATTGATTCAATTGGTGGTGAAGATCCGAATCCAGATCCGAATCTGATAATTTTTTAAAGTGATTCTTCACCATTGAGAGATAGGGCCAAAACCGATATATAGCACAATACCTCAAAAAGTTGACGGATTCGGACGAAACTTGGTGGACAGGTTGGGTGTGTGGCAAGGAAGAATTGATTCGATTTTGGTAGAGATCAATCCGGATCTGGATGCGAGAATTTTTTTAATTTTTTAAATGATTCTTCACCATTGAGAGATTGGGCCAAAAACGATATGTAGCATGATATTTCAAAAATGTATTGGACCTGATATGTTCTCGTGAATCAGGCATTACGTGGTGGAGATATGCGCTCCACCGAGTGCCCTTCTAGTTTTTATTACTTTGATCTATAAATTCTGCCATTTTCATGATTTTTCGACAATATAACAGACAAGCTGGTTGTGCTCTTCTCTGTCGCCCAGTTCTTGATTTCAAGTGAAGTATGTGATCTGAAATCTTATTCGTCGCAATGTGCAGTCCCCTGGTTTGTCAATGTTTCTTTGCCCTATCTCCTCGAGCAATAAACTTGTGGACTTAAGTTTGTAACAGACGACCCGATCAAGACAATAGACTCTGTGATCATGACGCCAATGCGATTCTTCTGCTCTTCCAGCTAAAGCTACAACTACAGTACAAGAAACACTGCAAAAGGTGTTGATCACAGTCAACAGGTTCTCAAATAATGTGAGAATCCTCCACCTCATATTACTGGCATCAGTCAGCAATAGAATAGTGGACCAGACAACCACTCCTTAAATGGTGAGCAGAATCACAAATAACTGGAATGGTCTCAGAAGTCACAGTCATGCTGTGGGTGTCTAGCCTTTAAGCTGTCTAGCCTGGGTTTGAATCCCGACACAGCTATAAACTGCCATCCTGGTGTTTTACAGGGTTAGGGTGATTCATCAATGTGAGTGTGCCATCCCTCGGATGGATGGTAAACTGGCATCCCATCTGCCAGCATTAGTTTGTGGACATTAAAGACCCCGCAATGTCCTTTGCGAAGAGTAGGCGAGCTATCGCCGGCACCATGGTCAATTTCCAATTCCTGCACTAACGACGGCTGGGAAGGCAATGACAAACCACCCAGTGTATAACCCTTGCCAAGAAACTACTTCGGCAGCACCGACGTTCGCTCTGTTACAGAGTACGGTACATCAGAGTCAGAATCAGAATGCCATTGAAAATATATTTGAAGGTAAAGAAAACAGAAGGAAACGTCTACTGCCATTTTTGTTTCAAAGAAATCACTGGATATTCATATTGCCAACACCATTTTGTGAAAGTTTGATGAAAATATTGATTCAATCGAAATTACAAAAAAGAAGGACGAGATCATAAACAGGTGAATGAATCAATAACAGAGCACAAGTAAATGAAGAAAACCGATCATATTTCTGAATTGTTTCTTTTTCGCCTTGGATGATCCTTCTTGTCAATTATTTTCATCACATTCCAAAAGGGTCTCCAAAAGCAATCCCAGGAGCCTGTGAAACAATGAGCAAGTAGGTACAGGTCAACTACCTTAAACCAAAAACAAGTTTCCGATTTCAGAGGAGAACATGTTGGTCAGAATATTATGCTTTGGAAAAGTTGAGACAAATTGTTTTTCCAGGAAATTAAATCAGCCACAAATCTATCTATAATTCCAGCAGTGTGTGTGTGTGTGTGTGTGTGTGTGTGTGTGTGTGTGTGTGTGTGTGTGTGTGTGTGTGTGTGTGTGTGTCCGCCATTTCTCCACAACCACTGGTCCAATCTAATTGAAACTTGCCAGATATATTGCTGGGGACCTGAGGATGTGCCTTTTCAAAGTTTGATATTAATCGGACAAGTGCTTCCCAAGTTATGGCCATTTATTTTCCAAACAAATGACAAGACACGTTGTTGCGTGGGCGTGGGCGTGGCCGATGGGGAAGGGAAGCTCATCCGCTTTCCCCATTACAGGTTACAACGTACGGACTTCCGGAGAGTGATGACTTTGTGTATTCTAATAATTTCTCGATTTCTTATGTGCATTTATAGATAAACACAATGCCACAAGTTATGATCGTTTTCATATAAGACGGTGCATAAATTTCGGTAACATCAGAGTGCTGGTATGCTCCGAACCAGGAAGTATTTTTTTTTTCTCTCTTCTCTTCTTTGTTTTTCCTTGTGATGACATTGTGAAAAGGCAAAATACGTTGGCGCTAATTGAATAATTGGCCATTAAAACCTAAATTGCGAATCATCGTAACTGTGATATGCGAACTTCCGCGCCACGCACGTGCGGGCACGCGAGAGCGAAGAAACGGCCTGTGTGGTTGTTGTTTGTTGCTCGCGGTTTTAATATTTATTTATTTTTTTATACGGGCACATACTAGTTGTGTAAATAACAGTAAATGTTCATCTTCTTCTTCTTTAAAGGCCCAAAATATTCCCAACTTCTTGTGGGGATGGACGGGGGGAAACTGTTCTGGGGCCAAGTCTTTCTCGAAGCAGTTGGCCAGGCCTGATGTTCGACTGGCAGGAATTTGTAACTCGTTTAAGATGCTGGCGATAACTCATCGACTCGTTGTGAAAGACACCGTAGGACCTTTGACATCCACCAATTTATGCCGACACCCAGTTTAACATCCATCCGAGGGATGGCACACATATTGATGCCTCATCCTGCACATGAAATATCAGGATGACAGTTTATACCTGGGACGGGATTCAAACCCAGGTATCAGTGTCTAATCCTGTTATTTTGTTCTTGATTAATGACTTCTGCTTATCCTTAATTATACTGCGTACCTCCCTGCTCAACCATCCTGTTCTTCTGCCTCTACCTTTACATCTCACTGGAATATGCCTACTTTGTACCCCACACGTTTGTTCCTCGAAGGTTGCCCATTTCCCTGAGGAAGACTGCCCACTCGTTAGCTTTCCGCAATCTAGAGTACCCAACTCTCTTTTCATACCCTCAAAGTTTGCCTTCCTGAAATCTAACAACCCTACTCGACTATCCCAAACTCCACATCTCAACAATAGAGTTGCACAAGCGATGATATGGTCCCTTGCTCACACTTGTTCTCCGACCTCCTCCAATTTAACACCCCTCCACCTCCTCCTCCATATTGGGATGATCATTGCTTTAAAAGAATGTAACAGCGCACTCTTTGTGAGTTTTTCTACAAACTGGCTTGAAAAGCAATCCTGCATTATAATCTAGAAAAAAATCCTCCTTTTCCCTGCTCTTTCCCTATTCCTGGCCCCAATCCATCCCTAGCAAATAAATATCTTCCAAACCAATACCCATGTTCAATTCCCTTTCCACAGACCTTTCTGAAATCGACACAAACCCCTCTTTCCTGCCCCTCCTTCATGCCAAGAGCCATATAGAAGCATCCTACAAGTATCCTCCAATCCTTACAATTTATAAACTCAATCCCTTGCCATTTACCCTCTCCTCAATGTCATTCTTTACTCTCCACACAATATTGTCTTTTATCCTGATTACCCTCCTGTCTTCCCTTTCCTATCACACCCATACATCTTGTAGTCTTCAATTACTGTCCTCCATTCTTCAGAAGGATATTTAGCCTGATGTCTTCGAGCATTCTGTCCTGAACTCTACGTAAATGTGCATCATATACCACTACCTGGTGGAAGCTTGGACTACAAGTTATGAATCGTAAAAGCGGGGGAATTCACGGACTGGTTCTTTGTTAGTTTTTTGTAATTTTCCCGGTTCCACCCCCTGCGATATGGCTTACCGCCTTCTTGATTTTTTTTTTTCAGCAGGTGTAACAAAGCAGGAAACACCTGAGTGTGGGTATTGGTTACTGATGTGATCGAGGCAAGTTTTTTTTTTTTAATAAACAATAGTTCAGGTCAAATTGTAACCATTCGCAGTTGATACACCTTGTCGTCATACATATACATTAAGGCAGCTGTGTTCTCATGTATTGCAGCTTTATTTAGGAAGTTCACATATTGTAGACTTCCATTTAAAAAGTTTTTGACGTGTTTATAGTTTATTTCATTGTTTTTTATTTTTATTTTTTTGATAAAACACAATAATGTAGATTGTTCTGCCATGGAGGGAAGGGAAGCTGACATTTATGGATCTGACGAAGGGTAAGGCCTGAAACGTCAGCTTCTCATCCCTCAATCACCATTTAAGGTATTTTATTTCCTATATGTTCTGAAATTAGGGGCTTGATTTTGTGACATCATGAAAGGATTTCAGTGTTGGCAGGTTCCCATCGTGTGCTGCCTTTTTGGCTGCTGGTTGCATCATTGGTTAGGTGCACGGCTATGCCGCTGATGCAGTGCTCCTATTACCAGTATTCCGGTGCTCATTTCGCCGACCTCAGAAGGACGACAGGCTGAGTCAACCCCCTGGTGTTAATTCAGTGGCCAACGAGGCTCGAGCTCAGGACCCTAGGATCCCAAGCCACCGCCCTAACTACTAAGCCAACACCAGGCTGTTGGCATGTTTCGTGGTCTCATCTGAACCAAGAGCACATCATGCTGGATTCACAGGTTCAAGTCCTGCATTTTCTCCTGTGTTGATTCAGAATGTCCTTGTAATCCATCTCAAGGTACACTGATATCTCCTCATATGTCCTGCATGTAATACCTCCCAGCGAGAACATGAATTGTACCACTGTTTAAGTAAAATTGTCGAAACAACTCCTCTAACTTCTCAGTCAACAAATTGAGGATCACCACTTCTATTATTGAATTTTTGCAGCAAAGTAATAGTACAATAAAGGCTCTAACACAAATTTCCTGAACAATTTCAATCAAACTTGACCTCGACAAATTCAACGAACTGATAATAGAGATTGTAATCTCTTCTTGCAGCAATTTGGATCTGTAACTTTTATTGCTGTTAGTTTATCACGGTCTGTTTGCATTGAGTACATTCAGAACAGAAGGATAAGGACAAACTTACCGATAAGGCTTGTGCAGATGATCCTGCAGGGCCTTTTGGAGACACTTCAGAGAGCCCTTTGCACAGAGAGCACACAAATTACATTTGTCACAATTCACCGTAAAATGAAAAATATAATGGTTTGTTAACACTTTGTTGTACACTGCAATATTGAGACATATTTCGGTTTTCTATCATTTTAAAGTTTACCGTAAATTTAGGTTGACAGAATTTTGTACACTCCGTATTCGCCATTGAGGGTCTAGTCCGAGTTCAACTCCCGGCCAGACTATAAAGTGTTATATTGGTGTTTCTCGTGCTGGGTAATCACTGGTGGAAGTTAAAGATCCTGTGGCACAATTAGAAAAGAGTAGGACATTGTGTGCCGATACCATGACCAAATTCTAATCTCTTGCTCTACTCCGGGAAGGGCGTTGCATCAATGCCATAGCTGAAGTGTCAGAAAATGATGCAAACCAACAACCAGGTACAGAAGATGCATGAATGAACTATAGGGGCACCACTCAGTGGAGCACATACCTCAACCAGGCTGAACAGTTTACGTTTTGTATCCCACTGATAGGCCGGATCTGCATCCGGATCTTAACAAAAATGTAATTGGCTTGTTTGTGTCAGCTACCAAACTCATCCATCAAGTTTCATTCGATTCCGTCCACAACTTTTTGAGATGTCGTGCCCTTACTCTTTATCGTTTTTGGCCCGAACTCTCAATGATAAAGAATCACTTAAAAATTCTAGTATCCGGATCTTCAGCAAAATCTCATCAGTTCGCCCTTGTCACACAACCAAACTGTCTATCAAATTTCATCCGAATCTGTCTACAACTTTTTGAGATATCCTGCTCACAGACAGAGGAGAAAATATAACCTCCATCCCCCATTGGTAGCGGAGGTAAAGATGGCAGAAATTTCAACCTCCTGGCTTAGGCCTCCTCATGGTCATGGAGGTGACTTCCATCCCTTCACTTTGCTCTTGCATCCTCCCCAATTCCACCCTCCCTTCCCTAACATTTATAAATTCAATTGTATTTCTTCTCAATTTAGCACCCCTCCACCATCCTTGCATCTACCCATAAGAGAGGTGTTTCTCATGAATCGTAGTCGTTTCAGGTAGCGTTAGTAATATGTGAATCACACAGGCAGAGTTGGCATTAGTCATCTGGGGGCCCCATGCAAAACGCAAGAGGGGCTCGGTGGGGCCCCTGTGACTCCTGCCAATGTCATCACACTAGAATATGCAATTTGGCAGATGTCGACAGTCTGGCTGATGTTGATGTATTCGGTCGTCACTTATGCAATCTCGACCAACTAAACTTGCCAAGGGGACTACGGGTCAAATGGCAAAGGTTGTAACAACTTCATTTGCCCCCCTCACCAGGAGTTCCGAAGGTGGGGTGAAACAAATTATCCTGGTAAATGTGTACCATGTAGCGCCGCTCCCGGTGGTTGTGGGAGCGGGAATTACGAGTGAAGTTTCAGAACCCTCAATTGTATCAAAAGTATCAAAAGTAAGAGGACTCCGTGATATTTTCATACTCACTTAGCATATGTTGCCTTCGACTCAATTTCATTAATCCAGAAAAATCCCCATGTTTTATTGCCCCCCCCCCCCCACAAGCATTGGAAAGGTGGAGAAATAGCAGTTGAATGTTGTTCCACTTTATCCTGTTGTTTTTGCAAGTCCACTTCAAATGACAAAAGCAATAACAAGAATAACGATAGAGCATAGTAGTAATATTAACATTACGGTGTTGTAAAATAATAATAATAATTGGCAGTAATAAAAATGATAAGAACATGATCCCCCTGTCCGCTCCCATAGATAAATTTCAAATTGTTTTATGCGATTAGAATAACGGTAACCCCTTAATCTCTTCGCCAGCCATAAACACAAACTCACACAAAAAACTGATCCATGGGTGTGTTCCATGACCAATGAGCTTGTTTCGCTTGCCAAGCCAGCCGCTCCTTATCAACCGTTTTGTTGGACTGCTTGCTTGAGTGCTTAAGTCACTTGGTGAGCACTCTACCAGCTGATTGGTAACGGAACACACCCGAGCACTGCACTTGTACTGGGTCTTAGACCCCTTTCTGGTTATGCTGTTATGAAAAATGTTAATTCCAGGTGATTTTTTTCAACCCTTTTCGCCTTTTGTTGAGCTATTTTTCACTTTTCAGCACCGCTGGGGTCGTTTTGGTTCATTGTCTGGACAGGTGCTTTGATTTTTAAAAACCACAACGTTCCGTCCAATAAATTGGAGTGTGCATTTCCGAAACAATATCGATATGTATTAACATTAGGAATGATACAAATTTGTTGCGGTTATCTGCCTTGTGGAGGGCAGCTGCACAGGAGGTACTCCCACGGATTGGGTTTTCAGATTTCTTTGTTTTTCGTACGTTTTGCGGAAGGAAGGGTTTTATTGGTGGCCGGAGAACAAATCCTGCCACCAACCTCCGAAAAAAAAAAGTAACCCAACTGCAGGAGGACGTCCGCAGACACAGTTGGGCACTAGATGTGGATGGCCGTTGGTTCACAAGGAGCTGCTCCGCTCTTTGACAGGTTTTGGTTTTAATCCTGCTGGGTGTCCATATCCAAACACCCTTCTCAACAGGAAACATTGTGGGGGAGACGGTTTAGTCGCCGACAACCCGACCATGGAACAGGTGCGTACAGGTTTACATGGTACCTGGAGCAAGTCACAGATCTGACCTGACCTCACCTGAAATAATAGGGGTATTTATCACCACTTACAAATTAATGTTTTGTCGGCAAAGTGAGACCCCACTCTCGGGTGCCCCATCTCGAAAGGTTGTGAACCATCATCGGTCACGTAGGGGGCCCCTAAGTTATTTCGGGGTCCCATGCAATTGCATGGGTTGCATGCCCCCTAACGTCACCTCTGCACATCGGAGAAATTAAATGGATGAAAATGAATTCCCAGCACCTCTTAAGGTCATGAGAACACCTAAGCATGAAGAAAGATTATCTTAATACCATTGCTGAAGTACATACGTGTTTGTGCATCCCATTTGTTCCCCATCAGGATATCATTATCCCCTCGCTTTTTGGGGAAAAACTGGGGGGGGGGGGAGGGGGGTATTGTAATCGGCTCCGTCTGTCTGTCTGTTCGTCATGCTATCTCCTCCTAAACTGTTTGCAGAAATTCACCAAACTTGGTAGTTCACCAAACCAAAGAAATTCACCAAACCCTGGTAGACCCCAGGGTGGGGTCAAAAGGTCAAATCCCCCAAAAATTCAATTATGGGCACATTAAAACATTTTTCAATGAAACTTTGTTTATGCAATCAATATTGGGAGATGCATTACATATGTAACAATTTTTTGGGGATTTGATCCCTGGATCAAGCCCCAAGGGGTGGGGACTTGTGGTCACAGGGGTCCAAATGGAAAAAAACAAACGCTCAAACTTTGACATTGGGTGATTCCTGGTGAAACATCTTTCCATCTTTCAACTTTGCTTTTGATGGGAAGCGTGGGAATTTGCGATGGCATGCCATCGACTTCAATCTAGTTCGCCCATCCCCTGTGCAATGGGAGACGGGGTTTTGCAATCACTTCTGTGTGTCTGCGTGTCTGTCTGGGCCGTAACTTCTTTACCATTTGAGCTTTTGTCATCAAATTTTCAACAAAGCTTTTATTATGAGATTATTGAGAAGACAAATTAATAATTTGGTCAAAAGGTAAAAGGTCAGCATGACATAAAATCATCAATTTTCATCCAATTGACTGAAATTTTAATAATTTGAGCTTTTGTGATCAATTTTTCAACAAAACTTTATTATGAGAATATGAAGATATTTCAGAATTTAGTCAAAAGGTCAAAGGTCCCGTTTAACATATGTAAGAAGAAGAAGAAGAATAAATCTGAATACAAAATGGAAGGGCTTTGCATTTTCAGATGCTCTCTAGTTTTATTTGAAAAGGTATATACAGTATATGTGACGGTTGTTGCCCCTTGCATCTGAAGAAGGCTCTTTACATGTAACATGTGAACCACCTAATAATTTTTTGCAGTGCAGAAGCTGTTGCCCAGACAGCAACTACACTTAAAGAGAGCAAGTAGTGTAGTCAGGTGTCAAGGAACCTCCAAGAAGACAAGAACACTTACTACTCATAGTCCAGGCAGGAATTTGGAACTGGCCAGGATGCCGGCAATAGCTCGCTTAGTCTTAGCAAAGGACACCACGGGATCTTTAACGTCCACCAACTAATGCTGGCAAATAGGACTCTCAGATTAACGGAAATCTGAGGAACAGCACACATATTAATACATCGCCCTATCTGCGAAACACCAGGATGACAGTTTATAGCTGTGCAGTGATTCAAACCTTCGTTAAGGCCCGGTCACACCTTGACGTTTTAGCCAGTGATGGCAACGTATTAAAATGTATCTAAAACGCTGGCTGACGTTGAACTTTTGATGTTTTTTTTTTAAAGATTCGGACGTATTCATAGCAACTTGGTCTTATGTATAACGCATTGGTAATGGACACAGAACGTTTCGTTGTGTTATAGATAACTTATACCAACGAATGCTGAACCTGTTGTTGGCCTACACAACCGATGCCCAACGATAGTCTAACTTAGGCATAGCGCGTTGCACGCATCGCCGACGATGTCGTGACGTAGCCTATTAAAAGGCTGACGCACAACGATTCGAATCATAACTGCCGTAGAAATGGAAGTGTCGACATCGCGGTCACACCTGTGCGATCTTGCCAGCGTATGCCGACCTAAGAAAAATGTGTCTAAAACGTTGGGGCACGTCAAATACGGTATGAGTAAGTTTGGTATACATGAGTACAATGCTAAAGTACGCTATCATACGTCGTAGTAAGTAGAGTACGTCAAGAAATTTTAAACATGTTCAAAATTTTACGACGTACTCGGCGTATGACACACGTTCCGCATGCGATGGGGATAAGTTTTACACACGATATGTGGACGCTTACACACGTCCACAAAGGCTACTTATAAGCTACTCATAAGTCGAAACACGTCGCGGTAATGTCTTTTTTACGCGAAACTTATTTCTAACTTATGTTTGACGTGCTTTGAACCAATTCTTTACGTAGTCCCAACACACATCGACGTATGTAGACGTATTCCAATGACGTCTTCCGGTCGACAAAAAAAAAAAAATTAACGTGTTTCTATCTTACAACTGCCATATAAAGACGTGTTCCCAGCGGTTTTGGGAATTGGTATATAAAAATGCTGCTCATAAAAGGGGAACCCAACAGTGTTTTCGAGTCCTTTTTGAGTCGATGTCCATGTCAGCAGTATCAGTATCAGTATTAGTATTAGTATTAGTATTAGTATTAGTAGTAGTTTGTTCATGTTGGCAGTAGTAGGTGAGTATGAGGGGGAGGGTGTGGGTTATGATGGATCCTCCTTGCGTCCGCGTGTCCACGGGTAGGAGACATCTTTTCACCATTGTTCGAAGTTCTTCGCGGCTAATTTTTTATGGGGCTTTTTCAACAATGAGCTATGGCTTGTTTTTACGATTTAGGTCTATTTATAACGGGTTGGACAAATGCACAATGAACTAATAATGTGCGTAGAGCGCTTTGATTACTTATAGATACGATATACCAACGAATAATTATCGTGAAGCCGGCGTTCACAAACTATGCCCAACGATAGCCTAACTTATCCATATCGTGCGGCAGTTTATCTTTGCCGGTGACGTAGGGTTTGCTATTCATAGGCTGCCACTCAACGATTTAAATGGCTGCATCTCCACTATTGAAAGTAGACGCTTGCGCTCAACAATTGGATTTTTTTACACTCAACGACTTTTAAACGGTACCACTCAGCTATTTTCATTGTTTACAATGAACGATTTAAATTGCTGTCACTCGCCTTTGTTTTTTGACGCTGGGGTTTGGAAATTTGAAGCGTTTCTTCTGAACATGTTAAAACGCTCAAACTCGACTATTTTAAATAGACGCTGCCGATGGACAATTGGAACCATAGCCAAGCTAGACATCGAAGTGTGAACATCCTCGTCGTGCCGAAGAAAAGTTTGAAGAATGCTGCAAATAAGTGTCCTGGCCGTGGCCGTGGACGCTGACGCAAGGACGATCCATTATACCGACGTCTTTCAGCCTATGAGTAACTTAAAAGTAACGTCTGTCGATGTGTGGCAACGATCGCGTAACGTGCCAACAACACGTTAATCATAGGTTAGAAATAAGTTTCGGGTACGCTAAACATTACCTTGGCGTGTCTCAACTTATGATTAACTTTCAAGTAGCATGTGTTGACGTCTGTCAACGATCGCAGACCGTGCATACAACTTGTGGCCAGCGTAGCGGAACGTGCGAGTCATACGCCGGCATACGTCGTGAAATTTCAAGCATGGAAAAATTTGAGGACAACCAAAAAGTACAACGTTTAAAGCCAACGTACAATGACGTATGGCAGTGTTTTTCGGCGTGCTCTCAATGTTATCAAAGCTTACCCATAACGTATTCAACGTGTGCCAGCGTTTTAGAAAAAAAATTAAAAAATCGGCATACGCTGGCTAAAACGTCAAGGTGTGACCGGGCCTTTAGATAGCTCAGAGGTGAGTGCGCATTCCTCTAAACCAGCCAATAGGAAAGGTGCATTGACCAAGAGCACTATCACCATACATTAATAAACAATTACAGAACTTAAAGTGTAGAAACCATACCATGTGAGGCTCGTTGAGTCACTGTAGGCCGAGACCACTGATAGTCCTTAAATGATTCTTTGCTCGTTTTTGTGCCATCATCCTTGGAAAGTGGGTCTAAGCTTTCAAAGGCATTTGTCTGCAGCAGTGAGTGCTGAGTACTGCCCTTGGCCGGTGCAATCGGTGCATTCTTTTGCTTTGGTCCACTTTCATAGTATTTGCTTGACACATCAGCCATGGACGGTGATGATGTTTGTACAGTGTTCAGGAAATCCAAAGCTGGGCTCTTTGTGAAAGCACTAGTAAAAATTGAAGGACTCGTCTCAATAGCTTGCGGGTATCGAGTCGATTGGTTTTGACTAAACTCGGTTATCAAAGGCAGGCCACGCTCCGGGAAGGCTTGTGCGGGGTTCACTGAAAAGTTTTGTGAAGGTCGGTTGGTCAATACCAAGTTATTTCCTTGAGCATTTTGCAGAAATCCTGGTGCAGCACCATCCATTAAGGATTCAGCTGAAGATGGTGCAAGGCCCAATGGCCAGGACATAGTACAAGCAGCTGGATGTGAGGCTGAACCAGTTAAATCAAGATGCTGTTGAGCAAAAGTGTTTTCTCCAGGGATGGCGAGATTCTTGAGGAAAGGGTTTCCATTCGAGGGGCCACATATTGATGACTGAGATATAAAGAAATCATTGGTTTGTGGCCTGTCTTCTGAGTATGAGAGTGGTGGTTGAGGAACTTCAGGACGGATGTTTTGCAACAACTTTACTTGTGACTCAGACAGTTGAGAAGCTGTAAAAGAGGGCACCAAAACCACATCCATTACAAAAAGAAGTGTCCATCCATCCATCATGCAAAGAATAATCAGGACCTCAAGCTTTAATGTAACGGTTCCTGCTGCTGTAGAATAATAATAATAATAATAACAATAATAATAATAATAATAATAATAAAAAACATGGTACCATTGGAAAGATAATATTCAATTTATTTAGTTGAATAGCTCATGACACATTTACTTGGAATAAAAATTTGTGTCCGTTTAATGATAAAGATGCCTGTTTTAGAAACCCATCTTTCTGTGAAAGAAGAAGAAGCTTGTATGGGAACTTATTGCAGCGGTCCCAAAGGTAACATTTCTTATCTACGACAGTAGGAACCCTTTAAAAGGGCACAGATAAAGCTCACAAAATTATATATCGTTACACTTCCCGAAGCAATAGAGAAATTTATGAAAGTACACGGAAGAAGCACACAAGCAACAACAACCACAGCCATGGCATCAGCAGCAGCAACAGCAACAGCAATAACAACAACAAGTTTGTGTTTAAAAAAGATCCTTTTTTTCACGAATTTCACTTCATTTTACATCCGAATTGAGATTCACAGATGGACGTGCAATATGTTTGTGACGTACAACATGCTGTGTTTTGACTAAACCCGTCAGCGAAGCGAAGGGAAGGCACTCCTATTCCTACAAAAGTGTGGAGCATTTCATTCTCTCATTTAACTTTTCACCTACTACTCAATATCATACATCGACTTCATCATCCTCTATCATTGCCAAGAGGCATCACCTTTTCCCACCATTGCAATTCATCACCACCTTTTACACCTGATGTCGTCATCGCCATTACGATCCATAAAACATCATTATTCACAAGCAATGGGGGCCTAGATCAGCGATTCCCTCTGATTATTTGCTGGATGGTTAAATGGACACCCCCTTGGAGCTGTGGAGACCACAGTACATTTCTGTCAAGGTCAGTGACTTTTGTACACCAAGCTCAGACATATGGTAAAACAGCTATTCTTGGTTGGTAAGTTATGGTCTCAATGTAACTACAGATAACTCGATGTAACTAACAACTTGGCATACCTATGTAAAAATACCCTGCGCAGACAGTAACCATCTCCGATTTTGAAAATTCCTCCTAGAAAAAAAGTTATGACGTCAAAATATCTCCGCTAATGGAAATCGCCTAAAAAAAATCTCCGAAACTCGGCAAGCTTTTTGAATTCTGTTTGTGGGAATCGAACAGGGCGTTAGCAGAGATTAATTACCGCACATATGATACATCACTATGACGTCATATCAATTTTTATGACGTCATTCCTATTTTTTGACTTTTTGTTTCACAACCCAGAGTTTTCGTCGGATCTTCGTGAAACTTGCCATGTATATGCAGAAAGCCCACGCGCAGGCAGTAACCATCTCCGATTTTGGAAATTCTTCCTAGAAAAAAAAGTTGACGTCATAATATCGCCGCTAATGGAAATCGCCTATACCATTATCTCCGAAACTAGGCAAGCTGTTTGAATTTTGTTTGCGGGAATCAAGCCGGGCATTAGCACAGATAATTTATCGCAAACCTGATACATAACAATGACGTCATATTCGTTTTTATGACGTCATCATTAAGAGGACGAGGATCTTAGCTCATTTGAGCTTGTTTGGAAAGTGGCATTTGAGACTTAACATCCTCATGAGTTGACAGTGCTGTGTCTCAACGTTTACCAATAGGTATGACTCTGCAGAGGCAAAGCAAGTTTTCTTTTTCAAATCTATATTATATAAGGAGCCATGTCTGTCTGTCTGTCTGTCTGTCTCTTTGTCATGTTATAACTTGAGAACAGATTAACAGATTTCAATAAATACAATGATGCTGGATTCGGGGAACTCCCGGGAAGGTTTGTGACGAAAATAATAATTTTTTTTTTATGGGTACATGGGCACACGTGATGAAACTGCAAATGCCAACTTGTGACACTGGTTATCCCTGCACTCCCAGGAATCCTTTTTCTTCTTGCCACATTGATTAGCTATCGCAGCAAAGATTGGTATTTCCATCAGCAAAGCGACGGGTCTTATATTCTCGTACTTTACAAATACAGGTGAGAGAGGTGAAGTAAATGAAGAAATAAGGGAGACGAATTGTTATCCGTAGGTCATGCCCCTCCTGAATGGGTCTGTATGGGTTGACTCGTCCCCTCCCCGGGCTTGAGCATACTTCCAATGTGTTACGCCACTGCGGTTCACTCAAAAAAACACTGCCCAGTGCAGCTCCTCACCCATCTCCAGGAATGCCTGTTTTCATTTGGCTCACAAGGCCTGTACCAGCATGTTTTCATGAGCACCATCATCGAACATTACTCATGTTCTGCTCGCCTTGGCTCACCCACGAGCCTGGACACAACAGCATGCTCTCACTCACACAGTGATGGTGCTGTCCTGGTACTCTTGTAGCACTAGCTAACTAGCTAGCACAGGCCCCATCATAGCATTCTCTTGCACTGGTCTTTGTCACTGTGCTCGGGATCAAAGTGCACCAGGAGTCATCGTCTCATGCACCAAGACGGTCCCTGCTGACTTATTGTAGGCTTGACTGTCCGATATTCAACTTGTTACAGGCCCTAACGAGCCGGTCTCTACCATCTCTGCAGACCTGTTTCAGGCTCAACAATGCTCTCCCGGATCATCTACAGACCAACCGCAAGCTTTATGTCTCAAGCTCTGAAATACTTGCACTTCTCATCGGTTGGCTAATGCCTGAGCACCTGTCTACTGAGCAGATGGTTAAGCTATTGCCTGTTGGACTGATCCGCAAATTTGCATATGCACTCAGCAGTTGCTGTCTTTGAACAATGCTACGGTACAAAGTCATTGTCCCCATTCTTAATATTACATGACACCATGTCAGCAACAGTAGCAAAACTAACACTCTTTCTGGCAGGGAAAGAAAGAAACAAAGGTAAAGGAAAAAGAGTAATATGAAAAGAAATTTTGAATACGATCATAAAGAGAAAATAGTGAAAAAAGAAACGCCAATCCCCCCTACCCCCCCCACACCACACACACACACACACACACACACACACACACACACACACACACACACACACACA
Source organism: Eptatretus burgeri (assembly GCF_056783735.1). NCBI lineage: Eukaryota > Metazoa > Chordata > Myxini > Myxiniformes > Myxinidae > Eptatretus > Eptatretus burgeri. Next base: position 20,937,526 of record NC_140971.1, read on the forward strand.
CACACACACACACACACACACACACACACACACACACACACACACACTTTACAGCATTTGCATATCATTGGCATAGTGAGTGGGTTCCACTTTCTCTGCAGATCACATGGAAGAATGAATTCAAAAGGAAAACATTCTCGAGTATGGAAGTGGCAGCAACCTTAACTCGGTGGATGGAGAAGGTTTTCATGTCTCCAAAAGGAAGCCATGTTTTAGAAGACAAATGTCGCTGCTCTTTTTGCAAACTATAATTCCAGCTCGGCGAAATAACTTTTCTGCAGCATTCAGCGTTCTGTTCAATGTGTAATTTCCCTTCAGATCTTACCAGCATCAGCAAACACATTGGCAGCCTTGCTGCCCTCTTGTAAGAAGCTTCCATCTGGTGATCCTGTCTTGAACAAATCAGCTGAAAGAATCTCCACAAAATCTGGAACCTAAAGGCATCCACGATGCAAGCATCCCATTAATTAAAACAAAAAATCTTATTCCTGGAAAACAGATTCAATGCACCATTATATGAGGCTGGACTGCTTTGGGATTCAGACCCCACTTCCCAAGAGTCATGAAAACACTGCGATGCATGCAGTAAATATAAATTACTTTGTACAAATTCTGACGGTGTGAGACAAATATCACCATGTTCCATGCCCTATACAAAGTATCAGTGCTGCTGAAGCAGTTTCTTGGCTGAGGTTAGAATCCCAGACAGGTTGCCACTCTGACATGGGAAGACAGAGAATGAATTTGTAACTTGTGCATGGTGCTGTTTATCGTTTGCCTACTCTTTGAAAAGGATACCATGGGATCATAAACATCCACCAACTAATTCCACAGCAGGACATCCAGTTTAACATCCACCGAAGGGACAGCACACATAGTGATGAATCGCCTGCCGATGAAACATCAGCATGACAGTTTATGAGCCCAGGCTAGACAGCTCAGAGGCAAGTGTGCATTCCCCTCGGCCATTCTACGAGCCCTTAGGGGGAATAGAGCATGCATTCATGTGTAATATTTCATGAAAAATTATAAACACCAATATAAGTAAAAAGATGTATTTATTTTTATGGAGCAAGTGGAAATCCAGCCACGAACCCACATGACTCTACACCTATCATCTATCATATACTAATTAAATATATATATAAATATCCATCGGGTCTCCCTGTTTGGGGAAGGGCTTCCTAGTATAATGAGGGGCTTCCCCCATTCAGGAAGGGGCTTCAAAATTAAATTGCCACCATTTTGTTGGCTCCTAGAGCCTCTTTTGTTCAGTTCGCAATTCCTTCCTCCCTCACGGCTTTATCTTAACTCCAATTCAAAATCTGATTTCATTTTTTTTTGTCGTCGTTAAGATGGTTTCGGTTTCAGTTTCAGTAAAGGTGAGAAAATCAGATGAATGTCAGCATCTTTAGACAAAAATGCATTCTAATCGCTGCTTTAAATGTGTCGAGTCAGACTCGATATGGGGAGGGGGGGGGGAGAGAGAATGGAATGGAATGGAATAGGGTAGGGTAGGGCTAGAATGGGTAGGGTAGGGTTCTCTGCAAGAGAAAACTGAAGTTATGGTTCAAACTGCAGTCTAATTATATCTTACCATGTTTCCCGTGGTATATATATATATATATATATATATATATATATATATATATATAGTTTATTTAATGTGAGTGATAACTCTTTTCCAAATATATAGTGAAACAATACTTCGAAAAATGTTGTACGTAATAAATTGAAGATGTGGACCAACGATGGAATCCAATATTTATGAATAACATTTGGTTTTAAGGAATTTTTAATTTGTGAAGTGAAGTGTATTCGATGTACGTCAGTCATGGCAGGTTATCTCCCCGCTCAAGTCAAGTCAATCCTCCCAAGTCAATCAAGTCAAGGCAGATGTAAGTCACTCCACACCCTCTCCTACCCCTCACCCCTACCTTTCTCCTCTCCTCTGCGCACGATCCTCTTTCCCTCCCCTCCTCTCATGGGTGAAGCATGAGATATGAAGAGTGGCGGTCCAAATATCATATATCACTATGACCGTGGGTTTCCCACGGGTGCCCCACCAGTATATATATATATATATATATATATATATATATATATATATATATATATATATATATATATATATATATATATCTTCTTCTTCTTCTTCCTCTTTCGGCTTGCTCCCTCCCGTTAGGGGTCGCCACAGCGGACCAACTGTCTCCATTTCGCTCTATCCTCCACATCTTCCATTGACACTCCAACCACCTGCATGTCCGCCCTCACCGCATCCATGAACCTCTTCTTTGGCCTTCCTCTTCTCCTCCTGCCTGGCGGCTCCATCTTCAACATCCTTCTCCCGATATACTCTGTTTCCCTCCTGTGCACATGTCCAAACCATCTCAATCTCGCCTCTCTCACTTTGTCTCCAAACCGTCCTACCAGCGCTGTCCCTCTAATACACTCATTTCTTATCCTATCCATCCTCGTCACTCCCAACGAGAATCGCAGCATCTTTAACTCTGCCACCTCCAGCTCTGCTTCCTGTCTTTTTGTTAGCGCCACCGCCTCCAAACCATACAACATAGCTGGTCTCACTACCGTCTTGTATACTTTCCCCTTCACTCTTGCAGCTACCTCTTCTGTCACAAATCACTCCTGCAACTCTTCTCCACCCACTCCATCCTGCCTGCACTCTCTTTTTCACTTCTCTCCCACACTCTCCGTTACTTTGGACAGTTGATCCCAAGTATTTAAACCAATCCACCTTCCCCACCTCAACTCCTTGCAACTGCACCATACCACCACCCTCCCTCTCATTTACGCACATGTACTCCGTCTTACTCCTACTGACTAACATTCCCCTTCTCTCCAGTGCGTACCTCCACCTCTCAAGGCTCGATTCGGCCTGCTCCCTACTCTCCCCTACAGATCATGATGTCATCCGCGAACATCATGGTCCATGGAGACTCCAGTCTGATCTCGTCCGTCAACCTGTCCATCACCATTGCAAACAGGAAAGGGCTCAGAGTCGATCCTTGGTGCAATCCCACTTTAACCTTAAACCGGTCCGTCATTCCTACCGCACACCTCACCGCTGTCACACTGTCCTCATACATATCCTGCACGATCCTCACATACTTCTCCAACACTCCCGACTTCCTCATACAATACCACAACTCCTCTCTTGGCACCCTATCATAAGCTTTCTCTAAATCCACAAACACACAATGTAACTCTTTCTGGCCTTCCCTATACTTCTCCATCAACATTCTCAAAGCAAACATCGCATCAGTGGTGCTCTTTCCTGGCATAAACCCATATTGCTGCTCACAGATTATCACCTCTCCTCTTAACCGAGCTTCCACTACTCTTTCCCACAACTTCATGGTGTGGCTTAACAACTTTATCCCTCTGTAATTTCCACAGCTCTGCACATCACCCTTATTCTTGAAAATCGGGACCAGTACACTTAATCTCCACTCCTCCGGCATCCTCTCACTTTCCAAGACTTTATTAAACAATCTGGTTAACAACCCCACTGCCATCTCTCCTAAGCACTTCCATGCCTCCACTGGTATACCATCTGGGCCAACCGCCTTTCCACTTTTCATCTTCTTCATAGCAGTCCTCACTTCATCCTTACTGATCCACCCCACTTCCAGATTCACTATCTCCACCTCTTCCAACCTTCTCTCTCTCTCATTTCTTCATTCATCAGCTCCTCAAAGTACGCCATCCACCTTCTCAACACACTCTCCTCGCTCGTCAGCACATTCCCATTTGCGTCCTTTATCACCCTAACCTGCAGCACATCCTTCCCAGCTCGGTCCGTCTGTCTTGCCAATCGGTATAAATGCTTTTCGGCTTCTTTGTATCCAACTTCTCATACAGCTCGTCATATGCCTTTTCCTTGGCCTTAGCCACCTCTCTTTTTGCTTTTCGACGCCACTCCTTATACTCCTGCCGACTTTCTTCATCTCTCTGACTATCCCACTTCTTTTTGCCAACCCCTTCTTCCTTATACTTTCCTGTACTTCCTCATTCCACCACCAAGTCTCCTTATCTTCCTTCCTCTGTCCAGATGTCACACCAAGTACCTTCCGAGCAATCTCCCTCACAACTTCTGCTGTCGTTGCCCAATCATCCCACCCATCTTTACCACCATCCAACGCTTGTCTCACCTCCTCCCTAAATTTCACGCAACAGTCTTCCTCCTTCAGCTTCCACCATCTGGTCCTTGGTTCAGCCCTCACTCTCTTCCTCAACCTCACCTCTAAAGTCATCCTACAGACCACCAATCGATGCTGTCGAGCTACACTCTCCCCTGCCACAACCTTACAGTCACTAATCTCTTTCAGGTTGCATCTCCTACTTAAGATGTAATCCACCTGTGTGAACTTTCCTCCACTCTTGTATGTCACCCTGTGTTCCTCCTTCTTCTTGAAATACGTGTTTACCACTGCCATTTCCATTCTTTTGCAAACTCTACCACCATTTGCCCTTCCACATTTCTCTTGTTGAGACCGTACCTCCCCATCACCTCCTCATCCTCTTTAGTCCGCTGTCGAACTTGTGCATTGAAATTTGCTCCAATCACCACTCTTTCATCCTTGGATACACTCTCCACCACTTCATCTATCTCACTCCAGAAATCATCTTTATATTCCATCTCACACCCCATATGTGGGCATATGCACTGATGACATTCATCATCACCCCTTCAATTTCCAACTTCACACTCATCACTCGGTCAGACACCCTCCTCACCTCCAATACCCTCTTGACATGATCTTCCTTCAGGATTATCCCGACACCATTTCTCCTCCCATCCACACCATGGTAGAACAGTTTGAAACCACCTCCAATGCTCCTCGCCTTACTCCCCATCCACTTGGTCTCTTGTACACACAGTATGTCCACCTTTCTTCTCTCCATCATATCAGCCAACTCTCGCCCTTTGCCAGTCATCGTCCCAACATTCAGAGTTCCAACTCTCACCTCCACACTTCTACCCTTCCCCCTCTCCCACTGCCTCCGGACTCGCCTTCCCCGTCTCCTTCTCCTCCTTCGCCCAGCAGTAGCACAATTTCCACTGGTACCCTGCTGACCACCGGTACCGGTGGCGGTCGTTGGTAACCCGGGCCTCGACCGATCCGGTATGGAAATTCGTTTTGTTGTCCGCATAATGATTTGGCATAGGTTTTTACGCCGGATGCCCTTCCTGACGCAACCCTGGTCGCCTCTTACGACACACAGGGATATGGTACACCTATTCTAACCGGGGCATACTAATATATATATATCCATGTATAGTTACGAATCTGGCAGCCATGAGCACTCAACATTCAGGTCCCCGTAGCTCAGTTATTTCGTTAAGTAAATGTGGATAGATAGCTCCCTTTCCCCTATGTCTAATGGGAATTAAGTGTTCGTGTGCTGCGAAGTTATTTTATAGATAGGATTTTTACCCCAACAACAACAACCCTCTGCTCGCGGCATTGTCCGCACTCTTCACACGCTCGCCGGCATGCGGGCGTGTGCGTGGGCGGAATTCCATGCCCCAGGCGATGTGGATTTCGCACCAAATATGGTCACGAAGCGTTTCGCTCTGGCTTGGCCCCAGATATGGGCACGGAGCGCTTCATTCTAGCTTCACGCCAAATAAGGGTATGCGTCATTTTCCACCCAATGGGTGACGCGTGGACCAAAGCCAGGTCGGCCCTTTTCAAGAAGGCAGAGACGCGACACGCCGTCCACCCAATGTTAGCAGGCGACGGGGGAGCACACCTGGCCCCAAAAACGACGGGAAAAGATTGATGATTGCATCCCGTCTGTTCGATCGCTCTTCTGTCTGGGCCTGCGGCTGACTGCATCCCGCGCATCCGAGGCATCTCGTCTGGCGCATTACAACAAGTGGTCGACCATCTCATCACCGGAGATCACCTCGTCTCGCCTCCTCTGGATTCGGCTGCCCTGGTCCGTCCTTTGGCACCTGGTGCTCCGGGAAAGTGGGGTTCTCCAGCCGCGTGAACATGGCCAGGTAGCCAGCCACGTTCTCTTCCCTCAGCTCGTCTTCCCTCCCGAGCTGAAGGGGCAATAAAGACCTCGAGGTCCATTTGTTTCTGGGGTATTTGTGTGTGCGTGTGTGTGTCTGTGGGCCCTGTCTCTAAGTAGAATTGTTTAAGGAATTGCTTGTACATTTGATTCCCTTGTTTATTCAGATAACTCTGCCCTTATGTGCTCCCCTCGTCCCCCGATTATTGTAAATAAATTCCCCACTTGTTGAATGTTCCAGCTCGTTCCCTGTCATTTCTTTTATTGGCTTAGCACGGTGTGTGTTGAGAAATCGCGAGGCAGTAAATTGTCATTTGGAACGACGGGCCTTGGTAACCATCCGCTCGGGTTACACACGGTTCGGGCACGGTAACGGCTCGACCCGCTCGAGGTCTGTCGAGGGTATGAATTCCCCGGTAGCTTTGCCGCGTGAGTACTTGGGGTATATTGAAGTTTGGCAATTAACCCGACCCTACGCGGTCTAATTATTGGCGATTCATGGTCCTATAAGGGACCCGTGCCTTTCGGACTTATCCGAGGGTCACGACCTAAATTCCGGGTGTTCGGTGGAGACGACTCTACTGCTCCCTCTAGCGGTCGTGCTCACCACCGATACCCGGCCCCACAACAATATATTCTTTGCCAGTCTGTCTGTCCCTCTGTCTGTCCATTTAAGTCAAGGGAGAAGTAATCAAAATCAAATCACTACCATTTTGTTTGCTCCGTGTAGGTTCTCAGGCCTCCTCGACCTCTGGTGTACAGGAGCCATGGCAAGTTGCCTGCGTCAGTGCTGTGTTTAAGTGAATGGGTCAACATGTGGATATTTGGAGAGACGGGCGTTTCCTGAGAATGAGGAAAGTGGCGTGTTTGTGACGTCTCAGGTTTTTATTTGATGAATGTTTATAAATGTCACACAGTTTGAGGCCTCAATGCCAATAAAGCGAGAAAAGTCTGTTTGTTCACTCATTCTGTTTTTGGCCAATCCTATAAACAAACTCAACACGCATTATAAGGACACTGTCCGAAGAGAATAACAATCACAATCCTCCCACGACAAACATTTCAGCTGTTACTGAAAGTCATGAGGGTGTCACGCACATCTGATGACAAAGTCTTTGTGTGGCAAGTAGATTAAAGAACTGGACGAAACGTATCACTGGAGTGTTAAAAATTGGTGTGGCATCCTATTCTATTTAGTGTACGTTTTTTGAGAATAACTACACCATTAAATTTACTCTAATTTATGTATCCCTCATCCCTAAATCCAAATCTCCTCCTCCGACTTCATGCATATCTCCAGTATGGTTTACAGGGACAATTGCTCGGAATAGTAATAGTAATAAACATCATGATGAAATTTAGTGTAAAATAATTATCATAATAAAATTTAGCAAAAAACAAAACAAAAACCCCACTGATAGTAGTCATTAATTTTAGTTGAAAAAAACAAAACTCATAAAATCTTCTTCTTCTTCTTCTTCTTCTTTCGGCTGCTCCCGTTAGGGGTCGCCACAGTGGATCATCCGTATGATCCGCATAGTGATTTGGCACATGTTTTATGCCAGGTGCCCTTCCTGACGCAACCCTGGTCGCCTCTTAGGACACAGGGATATGGTACACCTATTTTAACCGGGGTATACACCGGCCCAGTATACTGATACTCACTTCGCCGACCTCAGAAGGATGACAGGCTGAGTCAACCCCCTGGTGTATTAATTCAGTGGCCTAACGGGGCTTGAACTCAGGACCTTTTGGATCCCAAGCCGCTGCCCTAACCACTGCGCCAACACCAGGCTTCAAAACTCATAAAATATAGGATAATAATATAAAAGTTGGTATAAGAAAATTATCAAAACTATGGCTCTGGTCTTGCACTCTCTGCTCTTTCCGTGCTTTGTCCTCCACAGGTTTCCGCAGCGCTCACACGGTCAACTATCAACCCCCTTCTGGTGAAAATCCAGAATCCCTGCTTGCTTCCACTCATTCTTTCCTTTTCTTTCCCACCTGTGGAACCAACTTCCACATTCTCTTCAATCTCATTCTTCCCTCCAATTCTTCAAGACAGCTGTTCCTCACAATCTCAGATCATCCCTCATCCAAAACCATGATCTTTTCTTCCCCCATTAACAGCCTACCCCCAGGCCCACCTCCTTTCAAATTTCTAGTTTTTCCTTTGTGAGAGTTTCCTTCTGTCCACTCCATAACCCTCATTCCTCCCCACACCCATTATTTGTCCAAGTCGATCTCCCTCTATTTTGTCCTTCAACCCTACTCTTGGTGTTCCCCCCCCCCTTCTCTCTATACATACTGTTCCTTTTGTTCTGTTGTGTCCTGATCGGTGATCCGTTCTGGGTTCTAGCTCTTCTATGAGCCTTGACTACACAAAAAAAAACAATTCAAAATCTTTAATAATAATGACTACTAGCAATCATAGCTATCATCATCATCAGTTACTTATGATCATTCAGCCAACCGTATTATACTGGCACCAACAGGTACTTTTGCTTGGTAGCAGCAGTGATCACCGAATATAAAACAATACAGTGTGATTATTCACCTTTCCCGGCAAACAATGGAACAACAGAAATGATATACTGCATGGAGAATATATCTAGAACAAGGCCACACACTTAAACAGGACTACTATGATTTATCAGAGCATTTGGATGGGGATGAAATCATGAAAGGGCAGCGTCGGTAGAGATTGAACACTTTGACCTGTTTGGCTTCATTGCGCCTCCAAAGATCTATGTAATACAACCTGAGATTAAATAACAGTGACCTATGTGATGTTGCAGTTTATGTAGGTCAGACGTACAGGACGTAAAGGATATGAAAGCAATAGTTTGACGAACCTTTTGTTGTTTCCTGTTCCCTCTGCGTGCGGATGGGGGTGGCGGAGCCAGCAAAGTGCCTGCGTGGCTCTGGACCGGGGAAGGCTTCCCACCTCTGATACTTTCTTCCGCAGATGGGAAAGCATTGTGAGGTGGCAACGTCGATGGGAACACATCATTTGTCATCGCAGTAGAAGTAAAACTAGCTTCATTAGGTAGGATACTTTTGCAGAAAGGATTGCCGTTGTATGAGGTGGTGTTAAATGAAGACTCCACAAAATGGCCACCATTTTCAAACGTATTTGTAGCACAGCCTTGGGACCCGTTTTCAGAACCATTTGTCAAAACTGCTGGAACTGTTTTGTCTTGGTTGCAACCGAGATCCATTGCAGAGTCAAAATCACACCAGTTTCCACCAGGTCCAACATTTCCCTTCATATGCGAGAAAACACCAAGGATGAAAAAGCAAAGTCAGAGGCAATTATATAAGGAAACGTGCACACAGGAGGAGGACACTTATCCCATCCTTATTCATACTTTATCCTCAACCCCATCAACTTAATATACCACTCTACTCATCTGCTCTGTACTAATCCCACCCTCATCCATCCATCCATCCATCCATCCATTGGGACCATACGCTGTGCAGATTTGGTGCTGCCAAAACAGTCTCCTTGGCTATTGGGCACAATCCTGGACGGGTCGCCCCTCCGACACAGGGTATCCTCATATAATCCTCAGTAATTAATCAAATTTAATATCCACATTCATTTACCTATCCCATTTATCATCCAGTGAGAGAATACAATCAGGGTACCTATTCATATATTTGAAATTTCCCATTAAGCGATTCAAGATAAGGAATTTTTTTTAAAGGATTTTGTTCAATCCAATATGGCTGCCATACCATGTGACCGATGACGTTTATATTTTAAAACTCTGTTCCCAATGTCTCGTCTTTTTCAAGATGCCAAGAGACATTTGGTGTCGACATCTAAGATGTTGATGGGACAGTGGCTTTTAGTCTCATATCCGAAGGACAGCAAGTTCTTAGATGCACCAAACCCCTACAGGTATGGCATCACGATAAAAATTTTCATAGTTTTAGTCGGACTAACAAGTTGCCCGCGCCCATACGATGGAGGTGGCAAAAATGCAAATTGAATCTTCTCTCATTGGACCGGCAAGCTGAGAGCAACAATTTACATTCATTGCCACATCTGATACAATTTAAATGCTCTAATAGTGGCGAGGTGCTCCATTGAAACTGCTTGTTCGATATATGTAGATTTTTAATGCCAAGAGTCCAAAATATGAATTTGTATTGGTGTCGAAGTCAGTGACCAATTTGCAAATGAATCGTAGGATTCGACACCACAAGAAAACAAACTTCGGACCAGGCAACAAAATATTGAGCACACGACTAACTGAGCTATCTCGTCATCCCTCAGTCTCGTGCGTCTTGCCTTGTTGGGAGTGGAATGAGGCTGTACTCGTAGCATGGCGGCGAGTGTCTGCTGGGGTTTTACTGGTCTGCCGAGTCAAATGTGAACCGTGATGATGGGTTAGAGTCACATGGAATGAACCATGTAATTCACACAGTGAGTGTTACAAATATGATGCCCTCTCAATATGAGAGGCATGGAGCTTTGCTTGATGAGGGGTAGCAACTGGTAATGCAAAATGTAAAATGGCATATTGTATTGTTCATGTACTTCATATAATTTGAGAAGTGTCCATTTGTTTGTTTGTTACTTACCAAATTAAAGATTCGCAAGTACAGTATATTGGTTGGTCTGGTCTGTCTGTGTCTCTGTTTGTTTGTCTGTATGTCAATCGCCTACAGGTCGAATGGGTTCTTTACCCTACAGGACAATTTTACTCAAATCTTCACGAAACCTAACCACCTGGAAGAAGTAGTTACAAACTAGAAGAATATTGTTTTTGAGGTCAATACATCAAAAGTTAAGATCACATATATCGTCAATAGTCAACCAATTGACTTAACATTTGAACAGGGTTTTCATATTGAGTAACCGTGTTGGTTCACCAAAAATCAGAACAATCGATTTGTACGTTTTGACATGTCAACCGTTTCCATAACAACAATTTCACCCCATCATACTAAAACACGCAATTTGGTGTCTGCCTGTCTGTTTGTATGTCAATCGCCAGAGGTCGCAATTCCAAACCGATCTTCATGAAACTTAACAACCTGGTAGAGGTCGTCAAAAGCTATGAGCATGTTGTTTTTGAGGTCAAAAAGTCAAAGTTCAAGGTCACATGCAATCGTAAATTTTCATCTATCGACTTGAAATTTGAACAGGGTTTCCACATTGGGTCACTGAATTGGTTCACCAATCAAAAGCTAGACACCTGTTGTTTTTTTGAGGTCCAAAGGGCAAGGTCACAGCGACTGATTTTGCAAGTACTAGCTTATGACCGCTTGTTTGTCTTTTGTTTATGTGTTTGACTTATATGCACTTCTGAACCGCTGGATGGAATGTGAAAATATGTGGTTGTACTTTTGATGTGCCTGGGAAGGTTATTGGGTGATAAAAAAAAATCATAGCCCCCTGCGGTTCAGGGTGGGGGTGCGGGTTCTTCGCTAGGAAAATGGAATGAGCTCTAAGGATTGTGAATGTATGATAACACGTAAAAGCGTGTAGCAAGGAAGGTAAACATCTGTAGGTAAAGCTATATGCTGACATTTGAAAGTGACATTGCATTGCCAGATTGACTGACCATTGACATAGCTGACATTGTGGATCTATTGGTGGGTCCACAACGTTACCGGTGTGTCCTCTCCGTTGGGATTCATTCTGAGCTCTCGATGAAAAAAGCCGCCCAGATGATGATCCAGGCAGCCAGAAAATGGAATGGAGAACTCGTCTTAATTGTGAAGGCCAATGTCGTTCTACATCGGCCAACAGGTAGAACAATGGAATGTTCATCGACGTGTGCTAATTGCAGTGGAGAGCAAGGAGAAGGTGACATTTTGTGCATTCACCTTCGTCAAAGATAACTCTCGCTAAGAAAATCGATCACTTGCTTACAAGTCCCTATTTAGTGGTCACTTTAGCCATACAACTAGTTTAGCCATTACTGTTCTAATGATTATAATTGTTGTGAGGAACATTTTTATGAATACAAGCGGTGTGTGTGTGTCAGAAG
>NC_140971.1:20952078-20962078 GCF_056783735.1 Eptatretus burgeri
ACGAGGTGGCCATGCCCAGTGAAGACATCGAGAGAAGATAATACTCGGAGGAATACCACAGACAGATTTCAAAGTTCAGTTTGTTTCCAAATTTGAAATTTCATTGCTCAATCTACCGTCTAATGAAATACCTGATGCGGTATATTCAAAATCATGCTTGGGTGCCACCCAATGACCCAGTTGTGATCTAAAGGTGTACTTTAAATGCACCTGGCTACTTGCAAGTACCAAGAAACAATTTACCTGCACATTGAAAACGAGAGTGCTGTTCATGAATATAATTTATGTGACTTGCTCACGTCCAAAATAAAACTTTCAACGTCTCAAATAAAACAGAAGAATGATGGATAAAATTCACCTTTACTACGTTTCGTGGAGGCATTTTCATTGGGCTTTTGAGGTCATCCGATGAGTGGTTTTCATTGTGACGTTTACGTGACTCTTGCTTGAGCAGATTAATGAGTTTTATTGTCTCCAATTTCCATGACCTTCACCAATCAGAATGAAGGGCTCATTACCAGTTATTCACTCGAGTCCGAGCAAACTAAGACGGCAAGTCTAAGTCAAATGGCAAGGTCTAAAGTTAAGAGTTTATATTTGAGGTCTTGAGAGGCTGAGTGGGATCCCTTCAAATTCCAACAAATCACAGTATATTTGAAAATAAAATTGACATTGAATGGATGCCATGACGTGGTACAGATATTTGTTTAAAGATTGCATTGTATGAAAGCAAATTGAACATTCTGCTTTCAGAGGATTTTCGAAACTGTTCATCAAAAGTAAGATTGACTAAATTTAAGCTGGGTGGAGTCGTGCAATTTCTATAAGCATTAAGTGCAATGTGTCTATTAAACATTTGTGGCGCTCCACACAATGTTTGAAATTTGAATAAGACTAATAACTTAAACACAGGAGGAAGCCTTTCGGCCAATGAAGCAGGGAAAACCCTGCCAGTATCCATGCACCCCCTTCATCCCAGATGCTTCTCGGTACCTATCCAACTCGAGTTAAAACTCGTCCACTGTCTCTGCTGATACCATTTTTTTCCAGGGAGACCTTTCCATGCATTAACTACCATCCGATGACAGACCCCTGCTTTATCATTATCTTTACTCTCAAACTCTGGCCCCTGGTACTACTGCTGCCTACTCTGCACAAAACCCTTTTCCACGCTTATTCTGTCTATATTCCTCATCATCTTAAACATCTCCATCAGATCGCCTCATAATCGCCTCCGTTCAATGTATAATGTCCCGTCTCCTTCAACAGTTCCTTATAGCTGAGTTTAGCTAAGCCCAAATCGATCTAGTTGCTCTACGCTGAACTCCCTCTATGGCAGCTATGTACTTCCTCAAATGTGGCCAAAAACTGCACACATTATTCCAGATGAGGTCTTACTAAATTACTATACAATGTTAAAACCACCTATTTTGATTTATAATTGATCCCCCTCCTAATACAACCTAAAACCGTTTACTTTACCCATAGCTGCCTGGAATTGTCCTGTCTGCACAACCACCACATCTATCACCACTCCTAGATCCTTTTCCTGTGTCGAAGATTGCCCTTTGCTTCCATCTAATCTCTATGTTCATTATTCGTACCCATCCCCAGCACGTAACATTTCTTTATGTTAACCTGCATCTGCCAATCCTTTTCCCAATCTATTAAAGTTTCTGGACTTTCCTGAACCTGATCACCACCCTCTCTGCTCTCTTCCTTACTTCCAAGCTTCATATCATCTGCATCTTCGGAAAGCCAACTCTTAAATGCGCTATCTTCAAATCATTGATGTAAATCGTGAAAAATAATAGTTCCAGAACTGATCCTTGAGGTACCCCAGGACTTCCATTCTCTCAGCCAGACATTCTCCCACTTACAACCACTCTCTGCTTTACAATCCAGTTATCTACCTGAGCAGCCACTCCACAATCCCTCACCTTAGCTAATAACCTTATGTGTGGTACCTTATCAAATGCTTTATGGGAGTCTGGATATAATACATACACTGCACTTCCCTCATCCACTGCTTCAGAAACTGCTTCGTGGAACTCTAACAAATATGTTAAACATGACCCCCCTTCAGAAAAATCAGTGCTGACTACCTTTATTTCATTTGAATCATCAGCAAGTTTCCCCCTCCCAACCCCCATGTCCCTCTCAAGCCACAATAGGTCAGACATTCCTGTTGTTATGCATTAATGTACTCACCGATGAGGCCACGCCTGGTTCTGTCGACATTTTCCCAAACAGGTCAAGTTCCACGAGGTCCGCCTGGGAAGACAACGAAAAGGGCAAGATTTGGGATGTGAATACTGTACTTGTAAATTTTGGTTCTTCATCAATAAATAACTATCGTCATCTTAACCAAGTTATACTTATTGTACCAAGGGTGGTTCAGAGCAGGTGGCAAACCTGCAGTTCAAATTTATTTTTCATGCATCTCTATCTGGCCACTGGTGTGACAATAATATAACAAAAACAACAACAACAACATTACATGAAAATCCACTTATTAGCTATTAGTCAACATGTTAAGGTTAGGAAGTGCTTATGAGCCAGATGTTTAGTGCACATTTGGAGAGTGCTGGTGCCAGGTTATCAGGTGCTTATTTGGATAATTCTTCTGAGCCAGCCTATAAGCTGCCTTTTTTGACAGTGCTTATGAGCCAGTTTATGATCAGGGTGCTCGAGTGCCAACTTATAGGGTGCTCATTTAGATAATTCTTATGAGCCAGCCTATAAGTTGCCTTGTTTACATTGCTTTTGAGCCAGTTTATCAGGGTGTTCAGGTGCCAGTTTCTTCTTCTTCTGCTTGCGCATGGCAGCTTGGCTGCTGGGTAGCCATCATTTTGTTGGGGCGCGACTCTGCCGCTGATGTTGTGCCCCTATACCAGTACACTGGTACTCATTTCACCAACCTCGGAAGGATGACAGGCTGAGTCAACCCCACCTGGTGCTGGAAAAACGGGGCTCAAACTCAAGACCCAAAAATCCAAAGCCAGCCACCATAACCACTAAGAACACCAGGTTTAGCAGGTGCCATATAGAGTGCTTATTTGGATATGCTTATAAGCCAGCTTTTTGGTGCACATTTGGAGAGTGCCAGTGCCAGCTTATCAGGTGCTTATGAGCTAGCCAATAGATTGCCGTTTTCAAGAGTGCCTATGAGCCAGCTTATAGGGTGCTGATTTTGAGAGTGCTTCTGCGTCCACCCACTGGTGATCAATGTCATAATTGGGTGCTGATGATGAAAAGGTTATTTATATGTGATCTTATAATACCCATAAATAAATTATGATAAATGTCAAAAGGTCTATAATTTTGAGTGGAAGAATAAATACAGCGTTGATGGGTTGTGTTGCATTACCAAAGAAGCAAGCCTTAATTTACTTCTCTGAATTTTTTTCATATTTTGCAGTTGTTATTATTGCCTTGTAAGTTATAATCCACTCGACCTTTGAGTGACATTTTTAGCTCACCTGGAACAAAAAATGTTCAGGTGAGGTATGAGCATCATGCAGTGTCCATCTGCCCGTCAGTCAGTCAGTATGTAAACACTCGGATCTTCTACTTTGAAACTACACACACGATTTCGATGAAACTTGACTACAACCTTCATCATCCGTGATGTACTAAAGTTTGTTTATGGCATTAAAAAACATCATGGTCTAAGGGTTTTACCGGGGGTTTGATCCCCTCCCCAAAATAGGTATTTGGTTTCTTCTCGAAAATGACAAACACAATTTGGAAGAAACGTGACCACATCCTGAATTACCCGTGATTCTAAAACTAACAGTCATATTTTCACCAAACTTTGTAGAACTTCTGAGGACCGAGGCCTCCTGATGCCTCGCAAATCCCATCAAAAATTGCACACTAAGTAGGTCAATTTAAAGGTGAAAGGTCATTCCGATTCCAGGATCGTTACTTTTGACTTCTTCTCAAAAAGTATTCACCCGATTATATATATATATATATATATATATATATATATATATATATATATATATATATATATATACATACAATGTCGAGGCTCGTATAAGAGCTAACACACAGAATGTATCACAAGGGGAGCAGAGGAGCAGAAGACAAGAGGGGTGGGAGAGGAAAGGACAAATCAGTGGGGAACAGAGACATGAGGAGATTTGTGGAAGGGAGAGGGACGGGTTGGGGTACACAGGGTAAACAAGATGGACACTGCAGGGACTTTCAGGAAGGAAAGCAGGGAATTTGAAGGAGGTGGGTTTGGGTTGGATTTATGGGGGTAGAAAAAAAATCAGATCAGAAAAGATCATGGTTTTGGATGGGGGAAGATAAGAGATGGTGATGAACAACTGTTTTGAAGACCTGGAGGGAAGAATGGGATTGAAGAGAGTGTGGGAGTTTGTTCCAAAGGTAGGAAAAAGACTGAAGGTGAGCAGTGATTCTTGATTTGGTAGTTTTACCAGAAGGGGATTGTTGGCAGACCTTGAGCACCCTGCAGAAATATGGTGGTTGGGGGGGGGGGGACAGATCGCAGACAGAGCAGGGGGTGGGGAAGGAGGCCAGAGAGGAGATGGTAGAAGACAGAAAGACCACCGATCTGCCTGTGGTGAGAGTGTGAGAGACCCAAAGACTCAGCCTCATTGAGGGAGATACCAATTATCCTACATGCCTTGGTTTCCACAGCGTGAAACCGAAAAAAGTGAGGCAGGTGCACCAGCCAAGAGGGGAGAGCAGTACTCCATCAGGCTGTGGATTAAAGCTTTGTATGTGGTCAGGAGCTCAGGTGTGCCAAGGAAGGACTTTGCACGATGGAGGATGCCCAGTCGATGACTGGCTTTGGAGGCCAGCTTGGAAATATGGCTTTCCTGGGAAAGATCATGGCAGATAGTGAGATCCAGAAATGTGAATGAAAGGATTTCCTCAAGAGGATTGGTGAGAAAGTAACGGGGGGGGGGGGGTTCCAGATGGTTCTTTTGGAGAGACATCGTGGGAGTGTGAGATTTGTCAGGATTGAAAGACATGTTCCAAGTGTTGGACCAGCTTGTGGTTTTATCCAGATCTGCAGAGAGTGAAGAAGCTGCTGCTTGCCGGTCTGAGGGATGACAGATGGTACGGCAGAGGGCGGCGTCGTCAGCAAAGAGATAAAGAGGATTTTCCATGGATTCGGAGAGATTGTTTGGGGCGATTTCCATAAATACAAAAAAGCACATTTTTCTGACACGTACCTTTATTTTGGTGGTGTATCAATAACTGACAGCTGCCTCAGTCTCCCCAAAAAATAAAGAAAATAACCCGGATTATGTGGATGAAGTAAAAACATACTTACTGCTTCTAATTCAAAACACCTCACTGCACTGGAAAACGTGGGGACAGGAACACTGTATGGTGATGATGGAGACTTGTAATACCTTCTCCACCTCGAGCAGCACAACACGATACACGTTTAACCAACATAAACAATTCGTGTCCCCCCTCCCCCAGGACTGCCGGAAGAGATTTAAAAAAAAACACCCCATTACATTAATTGGGGTCATACTGATCCTATGTAGCAAGTGTGGACGTAATCGGCCCAGAACTGAAGGATGGAAGGATGAGTAGCAACACACACACACACACACACACACACACACACACACACACACACACACACACACACACACACACACACACACACACACACACACACACACACACACACACCGGTCCATGAATTCTAGTAAGGATGCAGAGCTAGACACATGAATTATAGGACACACAGAACTGCCATCTTCGCAATCATCGTCTCTCATGACCCGTCCAACGACTGCCCACAATACCAACCAATAAAATAGATATATTTACATACAATGGATAAATTCCACAACACTTACTTCTGGTGTCTTGTTCACATCAGTTTCTTCGTTTTTTTCTTCCTAAAGGCACAATAAGAATATTTAACTCAACAGCCAATGAGTCACAGGAAACAGAAATGGATTTGGTTCAATAATTGAACGCAATTGGAACATGTCGGCAAATCCCGTCGGTGTTTACTCATGTGAGAAACGCGAGGTGATGAGCACAAGCTGGGGCAGTAATGAGATATTTGCTAATTGCTTTGGCTGCCCATCCTAACTCTGCAAAATGTTTTGTGGAATATTTAACTTTAGAAACAAACAAACAAAAAAAATTGAAACATAAATTTAATATTAAAACAAGTCTGAAGACGACGATGGTTCACGAGCGGCATTTGACGATGTAGATTGTTTCAAAAGTCAAGGATGAGACAATGTGATAATGTTTGACCAAGTTATAAAAATGATCAACATGATGTGGTACGAGTGACAGGTTATTAGCTGCAAAATGTCGAAAACCCAGTTTCGTTCAACAACTTTCAAAATTTGACCTTTGCATAACCTTTATAGGTCACAAAACAATGTTGTGGACATTAAAATATGGAAACAGGATACGAGCTATAACTTATTGGAGTTAGTTCGTCGAAGAAGGTCGAAAACCCGGTTCGATTCCCACAACTTTGAAAATTTGACCTTTGTGAACTTTAAAGGTCAAAGGTCAAGGATTATGACCTTTGGTGCAAAACTTCCTCTGGAACATTCCGGGAACAATATAACATCATATAGGCTATATGGCATTTCGCACTCCTCGGATTATCTATACTTTGATGAAATCAGCGTAAAACAA
Organism: Eptatretus burgeri; assembly: GCF_056783735.1. Taxonomy (NCBI): domain Eukaryota; kingdom Metazoa; phylum Chordata; class Myxini; order Myxiniformes; family Myxinidae; genus Eptatretus; species Eptatretus burgeri. The sequence goes on from NC_140971.1 coordinate 20,958,748, forward strand.
ACTTGAAGGGGGCGCCACAGGCAAGGTGTTCGAGATAGAGCAAAATGGTTTCAAGACTTTAGGTGGGGAATGACCTCAAGATTATGCATAAAAAATATTGTCATCCCAGCTCTCAAAGTTCGGGCGGTCGTATGATTTTTGTCAAAATTCGAAATTTTCTAAGTTCGTGACCTTGTGATCTTGACCTTGGGATGAAAAATAGAGCTCCGTGGGGCTATGCAGGTGACATTGGGCTAACCAAATACCAAAACCCCTGCCAGATTCGACAAACCCCCTAGGAGAAGATGTAAATTGAAATCAGCTATCCCCTAAAAACACTTGTTTTTTGGCCGTGGCTCTGCCCATAATGGGCGCACCAAGCCCATTCTCAGGAAAACACAACTAGATCATGATATAAACCTCCCACCAAAATTTTATCAGGATCGGATCAAAACCCACGGAGCTATGCTCAGAACAGACAGACAGACAGACACCAATAACGAATATAGTGGTCACTTACTTTTTCATGAACCAATATTCAAATGTCTTCTCTCACTGGAGGCTGGAGTGATCCAAGGTCTTGCCTTGGGCCTAATCTTGGTCCTCATCTTCATAAACAACCTCTAATACTCCAATAATCCCTCTCTTCCTATTTGTAGATGATTCCACGGTGTGCCGCACAGTAACCCCATCCCACTGCCAGACAGACAACCAGCCGATGCGTTACTATCTGCTCACCTGGAATTGATTAGATGCTGGTGTGACAAATAGATTGCGTCTGAATTCTCTGGAAAATGTCTCAGTCTCACACTGTCGATCTGGAAGGATCACCAAATTAACCCACCTATCTACAGCACCTTCAGAAACTATTCACCCTCCTCAACTTTTGTCACATTTTGTTGTGTTTCAGCCTGAATTTAAAATGGATTAAATTTAAATTTTTTGTCACCGATCTACACAAAATAACCCAGAATGACAAAGTGAAAACGTATTTTAAGAATTTTTTTTACAAATTAAAAATGAAAAGCTGAAATGTGTTGCGATTAATCAATAAGTATCCAACCCCTTTGCGATAACGCTCCAGATTGAGCTCAGGTGTATCCAATTTCCTTTGATCATCCTTGAGATTGTAGTCTCCACTACTTGATTGTAGTCCACCTGTGGCCAATTCGTTTGACTGGGCATGATTTATAAAGAAACACAACTTTCTATATGAGGTCCCACAGTTGACAGTGCATATCAGAGCAGAAACTTTACCATGAAGTCCAAGGAACTGTCCGTATAACTCCAACATAGAATTGTGAGGAGGTATAGATCTGGAGAAGGGTATAAAACAATTTCCAGAGTGTTGAAAGTCTCCAAGAGCACAGTGAGCTCCATCATTAGGAAATGGAAAGAATATGGAACTACCCAGACTCTTCCTAGAGCTGGCCGTCCAACCAAACTGACCAACTGGGCAAGAAGGAAATTGGTCAGGGAGGTGACCAAGAACCCAAATGACCACTCTGACAGAACGACAGAGTTCCTTGGCTGACATGGGAGAACGTGCCAGAAGGACAACAGTCTCTCCAGCACTTCACAAATCTTGGCTTTATGGGAAAGTGGCCAGATGGAAGTCACTCCTGAGAAAAAGGCACATGACAGCACAGCTGGAGTTTGCAAAAAGGCACATGAAAGACTCTGAGAGCACGAGGCAAAAGATTCTGTGGTCTGATGAGATGAAAATTGAACTCTTTGGCCTGAATGCAAAGCGCTATGTCTGGTGGAAACTGATCACAGCTCATCATCCGTCTAACACCATCCCTAGCATGAAGCATGGCGGTGGCAGCATCAGGTTATGGGGATGATTTTCAGTGGCAGGGATGGGGAGATTTGTATGGAAAGAGTGAACAATGAATGGAGCCCAATACAGAAAAATCTTTGAGGAGAACTTGCTTCAGAATGCAAAGGGCCTCAGACTGCTGCAAATATTTATGTTCCAAAAGGACAATGACCCCAATCATACAGCCAAAGCACTTGCTAAAGAGTACTGCACTTGCCTGTCAGATGGCACCCCATCATCACATCCATCTCTTTTGGAATCAATGGCACTTAAATCTCTTCATTGATATCTTCATTTGATTCATTGGAATACACTTTATTGGTATCTCCTGCAAATAACCCAAAGCACAATGCTTATAACTCTGACATTGCAGACAGGTCAGTGGCCTTTCCATTTTGCTGCCTCTCTTCCAGTCAGGCAGCATATTCTCCCTTAGACCTCCAACCCTCCTCAGCTCCTCCAGATCACAGATGTTCGTCTGGTAACCCCCTCCTGATTAAACTCCCAAAATCCAGGCTCACTGCACATCTCAAATCTGGATCCTCTTTTCACCCATTTATGGAACTGCCTTCTTGAGGCTGTTCAATCCCACACTCACATTCTCGGGCTGCAAGCAGGTACAGCACCACCATCTCACATCACTCCACCCCCTTCAACTATCAGAGATGCCTCTTTGTTGTGAATAGACGACCCCCACCCCCTCCCAAATGCAAGTTGGGGGCCAAATGGTGATTGGACCCCGAAACACAAGTTGGGGGACAAATAATCCCCACTTTTCCCTGCTGCCTGGAGTCATCAGGAAAGCATGGCCACAGTCAAAGCACCAATCAGTCCCCACCGGCTCATTCCTCTTGCCTCATGTCTCTGTTTATATCTATCTATCTCTGTATATCTATATATCTATCTATCTGTGTGTGTGTATATATACACACACACACACACACACACACACACACACACACACACACACACACACACACACACACACACACACACACACACACACACACACACACACACACACACACACACACACACACACACACACACACACACACACACATACATACACACACACACACACACTACATGGCCAAAAGTATGTGAACACCTATTCTAATTAGTGGATACGGCTATTTCAGCCACACCTATTGTTGACAGGTGTATAAAATCAAGCACACAGCCGTGCAATCTCCATTGACAAACATTATCAGGAGAATGGGCCATACTGAAGAGCTCAGTAACTTTCAACATGGCACCGTCATGTGATGCCACCTTCCCAACAAATTGGTTCATCAAATTTTTGCCCTGCTCGAGCTGCCCCGGTCAACTGTAAGTGCAGTTATTGTGAAGTGGAAACGTCTTGGAGCAACAACATCTCAGTCAAGAAGTGGTCGGCCACACAAGCTCACAGAACAGGACCGCCAAGTGCTGAAGCAAGTAGTGCGGAAAAATCATCTGTCGTCGGTTGCAACACTCACTACCGAGTTCCAAACTGCCTCTGGAGGCAACATCAGCACAAACACTGTT
>NC_140971.1:20967078-21002078 GCF_056783735.1 Eptatretus burgeri
CTATGATAAAAATTACAGACCTCTATGTGCTTTGTAAGTGGGGAAACCTGCAAAATCGGCAGTGTATCAAATACTTGTTCTCCCCACTGTATATATATATATATATATATATATATATATATATATATATATATATATATATATATATATATATATATATATATATATATATATATATATACATACACACTACATGGTCAACAGTATGTGGACACCTACCAGTCCAACATCTCATTCCAAAATCATGGGCATTAATATGGAGTTGGTCCCCCCCCCCCGCCCCACTTTGCTGCTCTAACAGCCTCCACTATTCTGGGAAGGCTTTCCGTGAGATGTTGGAACATTGCTGTGGGGATTTGCTTCCATTCAGTCATGAGAGCATTTGTGAGGTCGGGCACTGATGTTGGGCGATTCGGTCTGTCTCGCAGTCCGCATTCAAATTCATCCCAAAGGTGTTCGATGGAGTTGAGGTCAGGGCTCTGTGCAGGCCAATCAAATCCTTCCACACCGATCTCGACAAACCATTTCTGTATGGACATCGCTTTGTGCATGGGGGCATTGTCATGCTGAAACAGGAAAGGACCTTCCCCAAACTATTGCCACAAACTTGGAAGCACAGAATCATTTGAATTACATTGTATGCTGTAGCGTTCAGATTTCCCTTCACTGGAACTAATGGGCCAAGCTAGAACCATGAAAAACACCCCCAGAACATTATTACTCCTCGACCAAACTTTCCAGTTGGCACTATGCATTTGGGGAGGTAGCGTTCTCCTGGCATCCGCCAAACACAGATTCATCCGTCAGACTGCCAGATGGTGAAGCGTGATTCATCACTGCAGAGAACGCGTTTCCACTGCTCCAAAGTTCAATGGCGGTGAGCGTTACACCACCACAGCCGACGCTTGGCATTGCACATTGTGATATTAGGCTTGTGTGCGGCTTCTCGGCCAGGAAAACCCATTTCATGAAGCTCTCGACGAACAGTGCTTGTGCTGGCGTTGCTTCTAGAGTCAGTTTGGAATTCGGTAGTGAGTGTTGCAACCAATTACAGATGTTTTATCCACGCTACGCGCTTCAACACTCGGTGTTGAGCACTCCCATTTCACGGCTGAGCTGTTGTTTCCCCTTAACGTTACCTCTTCACAATAACAGCACTTACAGTTGACCAGGGCAGCTCGAACAGGGAAGAAATTTGACGAACTGACTTGTTGGAAAGGTGGCATCTTATGACGGTGCCATGCTGAAAGTCACTGAGCTCTTCAGTCCGGCCCATTCTCCTGCCAATGTTTGTCTATGGAGAGTGCATGGCTGTGCTTGATCTTATACACATGTCAGCAATAGGTGTGGCTGGAACAACCGAATCCACTAATTAGAATGGGTGTCCGCATACTTTTGGTCACGCAGTGTATCTCTATATATGTCGATATTGCTCTCTATATCTCTACATATCTATATATATATATATATATATATATATATATATATATATATATATATATATATATATATATATATATATATATATATATATGGATGCAAAAGTAGGTATACAGTTACGAAAAACAAAACATGCACACAAAACGTATTTTATTGATAATACAAGCATATCAATAATAACATACCAATAATATACATATCAATAATAAACATATTAATCCCTCAAATGTTCAAATTAAATGAATTCTAGTATTAAATGAATCCTTGCACCACTATTATAATACTGGTAATACTGGTATAATCCTTACTGTATACCTACTTTTGCAGCCCCCTGTGTATGTATAAATATATCCTCTTCAATCATTCCTTTGCTTGTATCCATTTCTCCCACACAGACCCATTGAGTTCCCATGCAATTTTGTTTGAGATTATATTTGAGGGGACTCCATGTGGGACCACCATACCCCATGTGAAGTGCTGAAAATGTTTTAATATTTTGATGTAAAGGTAAAATTTATATCCAAAGACATCAATGTTGAAGTGAAGAATGAACCCACAATGACTCATGTGAGAAGATGAAGGAATTTACAAAACAATTATGATTGTGACATTTAACTAAGTTGTAATATTTATTGTGACATGATAACGCTTTCTAAGTTTTATCTGGTGTCTGTCTTCCACCACCTCCTTTGCACCCTTGCCCTTTCCACGCTCTGTGCCTTCCTCCCCAACCCCTATCCCCTTTACTTCCACCTTCAGCTTTCCGCAGGGCGTACACGGTCTGCCAGTAACCCACTTCTGGGGAAACTCCCAAATTCCAAGCCCACTTTTCACCTCCACTCATTTGTTCCTCTTTTCTCACCTGTGGAACCAACTTCCTTACTCTATTCAATCTTAGTCTTCCCTCCAGGGCTTCAAGATGGCTGTTCAACTCCTCCTCAGGTCATCTCCAACTATATTAATGATGTTTTTTACTCTCATTAACACTCTCCAAGCCCACCCATTCCTTTCCATGTTGTGTTTTCTTCCCTCTCCCTCCATCTTTCCTTTTTTTTTGTTTCCTTGCTTTTTTCATCCACAGTTTTCCCTTCCAGTTATTTCTTCCCTTCTGCTGTGTTTGAGCTTGTATCTAGCTTGTTTACCCTGCTGTGTCTTCCTTCCTCTCCCTTGCTCTCATCTCGTCGTTCCCCTCGCCCATTCTTCTTCCGAGTGTCCCTCTGTCATGTCCCTTTATCCTGCTGTTGGTGTTTCCCACTTTCTACGCTTTCCACTTTTACCGTCGTTCTGTTACAGGTTCTAACTCTTCCATGAGCCTCGAACTTGTCTGCAAATTTTTTTTTTATCTTCAACTCATGTAAAGCAATTATTGCATTCTTGTACTGTGGAAATCTTGCAGGGAGGCTTCATACAGATGTTTTATATACTGGGGATAAATAGCATCGGTACCGTATCAATACATTTGTGGTATTAACCATCAAATTATTAATTTATTTGGGAAGTACTGTACTCGTAAGCATTTCCTGATGACATCACAAAACACACTTGTGTGAAGGTTGAAGTACGCAGCATCACAGATCTCTTGAGATTATTAAAATAATTCACAATGCATTATCCAGGACTTGCTAATCATAGATATTCCCTCATGAACGAACTTGTGCTCGCACCATGCTCCTTCACTTCCACCATTGAAGCTTCTGACTTCTCATCTTGGACTTTATCCTGAATTGGAAACAACTTTGAAAATAAAATAATCGACTTGAGAGCTGGCTTTTTGATCAAGTGGTAAAAGAATGTTGATCTTTTGGTCTCCATTGACTGCTGTGGCTTCGATTCCCAGAGCTGCCGACCCACATTTGGAAATCGCAGTGAGGTGGCCAAACTGCACCCTTCAACATGAATCAAGGGAGTCCCTCGTCCTACATTGCAGTGAAATAGGTTGAGTTGAAGTTTTGATGACTCATATCTTTGTGTAGCTGTAATTGCTTTGAGTAAGAGGCAGTACTATGTTCGAGGTAATTGCATACCAACCCGTAGGCGAGTAGTGGCGACACTTGATGTAAAGTTTTCCGTTTAGAAACAAAATTAACAGCCTATTTGATGTCAGACAGTTCCCTGCAGGATAAAACTTGGACAACCCCTGCGAACTTTCCTACTTGGATAAATAACGTCTGTTGTCTCCAAATGAAATACTCCCTCAGTTTATTACCTCCATCACCGAAGGTGGAAGGAGCTATATTGGTCAGTCGATTTTGTTATTCTGTTATTCTCTCTGTCTGTTTGTCAATTGCCAATGGGTCACAATTCCAAATTGATCATCATGAAACTTTACCAAGTTGTGGAAGTTGTCTCAACTGAGAAGCCTATTGATTTTGAGGTCATACGTCAAAGGTCATCTTGAGGTATAATTTATAAAATCGTCATTTTTCATCCGATTGACTTGAAAATTAAACAGCAATTGCATGGTGCATCACTGAATTGGGAAAGCAATTATTTTTGAGGTCAAAAGGTCAAAGGTCAGCTCAAGGTAAAACTTCTAAAATCAACTTTCATCTGAAAAATCATCAATTTACATCCTATTAACTTGAAAATTAAACAATAATTGCAGAGTCCATCACTGAATTGGGAAAGCAATTATTTTTGAGGTCAAAAGGTCAAAGGTCAGCTCAAGGTAAAACTTCTAAAATCAAATTTCATCTGAAAAATCGTCAATTTTCAGACAATTAACCTGCAGATTAAGCAGCAATTGCATTGTACATCACTGAATTTGGAAACCAACGATTTTTGTCAAAAGATCAAAGGTCAAATCAAGGTCAAACTTCTAAAATCATCAATTTCAATCTGAAAAATAATTAATTTTCATCCGATTGACCTGAGTTTTGATTAAGATTGTCAATTTTAATCTTAATGAAATGGACAATTTGAAGTATCCATGGCAACCTTTGAAGAGGGGGTGGATTTTGCAAGTATCGTGCTCTGCATGACGTCTTTTTACTTGGCAAAAAATATTTTTGCAAAGTACGTTGGTCTGTCGTGTTTGTTTGTCTGTTTATTTGTCACACGTTTTTTGACCACAGTTTTCAAGCAATCATTCTGAATTTTTCTTGTGTGTGCAGGTGATCTGCAAAGGAGAGCAACGCTTAATTTTGGTGAAGATCCGGATCCGGATCTGAGAGTTATTTAATTTTTAAATGATTCTTCACCATTGAGAGATATGGCAAAAAATGGTATACAGCACAATATCTCAAAAGATTATGGATGGATTCGGGCAAAACTTGATGGACAGGTTGGGTGTGTGACAAGGACGAACTGATTATATTTTGGTGAAGATCCGAATCCAGATCCGGATAATATAAATTTTTGAGTTGATCCGGATACTTCACCATTGAGAGATAGTGCCAATAATGATAAATAGCACAATATCTCAAAAAGTTGTCGATGGATTAGGACGAAACTCGGTGGACATGCTGGATGTGTGAGTAGTAAGAATTGATACAATTTTGGTAAAGATCTGATGCCGGATCTGGATCAGAAACTTTTTTAAAGTGACTCCTCACCATTGCGAGATTGGGCTAAACGAATATATAGTATGATGTCTCAAAAAGTTGTGGACGGATTCGGACAAAATTTGATGGACAAGTTGGGTGTGTGACAAGGACGAATTGATTCGATTTGATTTTGGTGAACAACCAGATCCGGATACGAGAATTATTTAATTTTTAAAGTGATTATTCACCATTGAGAGATGGGGCTAAAAACGTCATAGAGCATATTTCAAAAAGTTATTGGACTCGATATGTTCCACTGGTTCAGGCATCGCGTGGCAGAGGTATGCGCTCGACCAAGTGCCCTTCTTGTTGTAACTTGTTTTCAGATTATATTAAAAGCTATAAACTTCACTTATAGTCCTGATAGGTTTGAGATACTTTCATCATCAGTGTGGATATGTGTCAGTGAAAGTTATATGACAACATAAATGTCGACCAGGGCAATGAAAAATAATTGAGAGTTTGTTACCATGCTTGTGAAAGTTAGTTTTTCAACGCAATCCTCTAGATTTCGACCCAAGCAACACAAATCCGAAGGTGCCACAAAAGTCTGACCCTGGATAATGTCAGGTGGTGTTCTTGAAAGGTCATCAGAGGTCAAATAGGGCAACAAAAAAAAACAGCTATATCAATAATGGATAGTCATACAAAGGTAATATTGGTGTCAAATACAAGCTCTCATCAAAATAAAACTTTCACTCCAGAGTATAAAGTGATGTGGCCAACCGTTTGACCCCAAGAGATCATTAAACTCCATACGTCATGAGCTCAGCGAGCACGCTGTATAATGCAGCAGACACTCGCTGGTGCGTTCAGGTTCTCTGCCATTGCAATACATCACACCCATGAACAAAACAACAAACTGGTGAAAGGCGTTGGTGACATTATCAGACAAACAGAAGATCTTGCATCACTGGCAAAATGGGTTCTGATCACCCGGACTCTTGCCCATCTGGTGTATGATGTCCAAGAAAATCACCATGACGCAGAGGAACTTCGTAAACATCACAGAGTGGGCAAATCCATCCAGTTGCGTTTATTGATGCATGTCCACAACATGTCTGACTCCCTTCTTCAAGCGGGAAATCCATTCCAGGAGGAAAGGGAATTGGTGTCGCTCCACCGGTGGGTGTGCTTGTCTGTCTCATCATCTGAAACTGTCCAACAAATTGACACACTAGAGCACTTTCAGTATGAAGGCTATAAGGCAGCCGTATTGGAAAACCGAACACGTAACCTTCAGACTCCAATCAAACATAACAAACTGATGTTTTTCAAACAGGTCAAGGAATGCAAAACAGCTGCCAAGAAAAAACTCACTTCAAAGATCAGACGTCATCATATCGTCAACTGTTTGTGTAGTTACACACGAGTCTGCAATCCCTCCCCTGCTATGAAGACGACAAATGACGATGCTGCACTGTACCACTGTATTGTCGAAGCAGATTCTGCAGAAGGACCTGATGCCTTAGAGGAAACTGAGCTCCCTCCAACAGGCGACAATGCAGTAAGCACCGATGGTGGGGCCTTCATCCACTTGATGCCACCAAAGCCATCATGCTCGACGTTTGACGACTATGCAGCTACTGTCTTCTGCCCTTGCCTCTGCGTTGAACTTGAATCTTGTGATTGCCTTGATGTCATATGGGATAGATACTTTCCCAAAAGTATCAAAGGTAGCACATGAAGCAAGAGAGCAGAGAGAGCTCGCGGTTGGACACGTCAACACGTCACTAATAATGCAAAAGATTCCTCAAGGCCAGAAAACCTGGGAAAACTTTTTGGTAGATTCTTCAAACAAGGAAGAACTGTTCGAGTTTCTGTCCAATGAGGCAATTAAAAACCAGTACTATCCCGACTGCAAGGATATATATTTGACATCTGTGATTCCTTGGTCGTGCATGTCCGGCTTGGTGATGAAATGAAGGAACTTTCAAACCACGAGGAAGCAGACACCAGAATAGTGGTACACATGATTGAAACAGAAGACCAAGAAGGAATCCGAAGACATCAGGAGGAGCCTGGAGAGGATTCTGGTTTCAGCCTCGACTCCACAACCCTCAAACCCATCCAGGTGCAGCCAAGTGAGACTTACAGAAAATTTTTTGGCAAGAATTCACTTCTCCTTGGAGAGATAGATAATGAATGAGAGGAATAAAGAGTAAAAGAGATGAAAAAGAAGAAAAAGCAAGAATTAGAAGGAATAAAGAGAACTGCGAAAAAATAAATGAGAAAGGAACAAAGATGTCGGGAAGAACCCGGACAAATAGATTTCAGCAGTTACTGCTCAGGCTCAAACGCAGCAACATGTACAATCTACCAGAGATCCATCATATAATCGATACACTCCCAAACACATTCCATTCTCATCAGGACCGGCAACACCGACGCATTCAAAATCACCCTGGGTCAGTTCTCTCCATCAATCCAAACCTTAACTTGTGGATTGCATTCGGTAGCAGAAAGCATCAGCAAGTGCTTCACATCAATCGACTCCATCGGAGCATTGGCCCAGAACGCTGCCTTGCATTACCAATGTGTCATGCATGTCAGGTTGTGATACTACAAATGGAATGAAGAACATGGGCCAACATATTTAGTGGAACACCTGGAACAAGAATGAACATGTCAAAGAAGTTAAGATTTCTCGCGGATCCCACCAACACAGGACGCACTCATGCTTCACCTTCGACAAGCTGTGTACCAGGCATCAATCTTGTATGCAAGTCATCAGCCAAAGCTCCCTGAAAAGACCCCATGTTCCTTCGGCTGGCAAGAATCCGAGAACAACCTAACGCCCGTGTAGACTTCGCACGGCACCGTCACTCAAGCGTTCGAGCCGATGGTAAAATATAGTTGCTGCAAACACCGCACAGGCTCCTGCTCTTGCAAATGAAGAACATCTTGACTGAACACAACTGTGCAAATGTTCCTGCTTAAAGTGATCTCGACGTCACAGAGTTAACTCCAGGACATTTTAACCAGCAGTAAGTAGTTCATCTTGAAGGGAGCTTTCATTTGACACCATAAACAACCATTCTAAAACGACTGCTTGATGTTCCCGGACTTTTGACCTTGCATGACCTTTAATGACCTCAAGGGTCAAATGGTTGACCACATCACTTTATACTCCAGAGTGAAAGTGTTTTGTTTTGATGAGAGCTTTCATTTGATGCCATACACGCTGATCCTAGTATCAGTCTTTTGGGTCTGTTTTTTTATTTTATTTTATTTTAAATCAAAATGACCTTTATAGGTGACGTTGTTGACCCTATAAATTTACATTATGAAATAAGTGTTTTGTTTTGATGAGAGCTTTCATTTGACACCATTACCTTTGTATGATTATATCGGACAGCCTGGTGTTGGCTTAGTGGTTTGGGTGGTGGCTTGGAATCCGAGGGTCCTGAGTTCAAGCCCCATTGGCCGCTGAATTAAAATACACCAGGAGGTTGACTCAGCCCCTCATCCTTCTGAGGTCGGCAAAATGAGCACCAGTGTCCTGGTAAGGGGGACACTGCATCAGCGGCATAGCCGCGTCCCAACCAATGATACAACCAGCAGCCACAGGCTGCACTCGATAGGGAGATTATCTGACGTTATCGACATAGATTTTTTGCTCTATTTGACCTCTAATGACTTTTCAGGGCCACCAAAACTGACCTTATCCGGGGTCAAATTTTTGTGCCACCGTCGTATTCGTGTTCCTTCAGTCGAAATATATCGAATCACGTTGAAAAAGTAACTTTCACAAGCATGGTAACCAACTCTGGTTGTGTCGAGCCCACTATTATGCTTGCAGGCAGGACACCCAGATTAACATCCATCCGAAGGATGACCCATTGTGATGCAAAGCCCTGCCAACTAAGAACCATTCGGTCAGTTTATAGTCGACTTCTGAATCAAACCCAGAATGTGCAGCTCAAATGCAAGTGTTCTACTTTTGTACTGTACTGTTTGAGTTGATTACATAAGGGTATGATGCAAAGGTACATTTATCACGTGGTTGGTATACCAGTCTGAGATTGGTCTGATGTGGTTGCAGATGGCAGGAGTAGAAAGGTGAGAGCAAAACTGAGGTGGAAGAAGATTGTGGAGAGTGACATGAGAGTGGTGCAGAGAGAGAATGTTCAGGATAGAGCAGGCTAGAGGGAAAGAAAACTCGTGTGGCCATTAAATAATGGTATTAGTGGAAATATACCGGTCCAATATTCAACTTTGTATTGATTTTACGTATCACAGTTAGTTTTCGTTATACTCATGAAACACACTCAGGTAGTGTACTTACATGACTGGGCTGCTTGGCCTGATTGATTCTGGCTTGAACAAGCTTGACCAGTTCACGCAAGTCATTTATGACCAAATGGGCCTGCGGTGAAACACACGGTACTCTCATAGCTCTATCCCACTATATTACCCTATCCTCAACACAGCAGGTATATTGCTTGTACTATAAGTTAGGTTCATCAAACTTAACACTTATCAACAAACCAAGCAGAGTGTATGGGCCTATCTCTTTAACATCGCAGACAGGTCGGTGGTCTCTCCATCTTCTACCGTCTCCTCTCTGGTCTTGCACCCTCTGCTCTTTCCGTGCTTTGTCCCCCCTCAGGTTTCTACAGGGTGCACACATTCCACCATCTACCCCCTTCTGTTGAAACTCCTGAAATTCAGAATCACTGCTCACCTCCACTCATTCGTTCCTCTTTTTCTAGAACCAACTTCCACATCCTCTTCAATCTCATTCTTCCCTCCAAGTCTTTAAGACAGCTGTTCACCATGATCTCAGATCATGCGCCATCCAAAACCATAATCTTTTCTACCCCTATTAACCATCCCTCACCCCCCCCCCCCCCGCCCCAGCTGAGAGTTTGCTTCTGCATCCACCTTGTCCACCCAACATGTCCTTCCCTACCCCCTTATTCTTCCCCACAGCCCTTATTTGTCCAAGTCTCCCTCTATTTTATCCCTTAACGCTGCTGTTGGTGTGTTTTCCTGTCTCTTTCTAATGTTCCTTATGTTCTGTTACGTCATGATCTATTCTAAGTTCTTGCTCCTCCATGAGCCTTGACTTTATATCCCTCCCCCCCCCTCCCCAAATAAATAAATTACAATTGTCATGAACATTTTATTGTTTTACAACAGCAAGAACTTGCTGAGAATGCTGCAAATTATAATTTAAAAAAAAAACTCCATCCTACACTATAATGTGGATTGAAATTGAAAGCCCATCACCAACCAAAGCTCCCGAAATGTTAACTTCTATCTGACATTATTAATCTTTACTGCTTGAGGTGGCTTTACTACTCGAATCATATACGTAGTATCGCTGTTGCCTGGAGACCATTCATCCTCCCTCCCCTTCTTTTCCTCCTTTACCCCCCACGCAGCTTCCAAATGAGATCGCACTGTATGCTCCACGCTTGAAGAGAAGTTATCATAAGAGCAATATGACACTACAGCAACCCAAGTAAGCTCAACAGTTACGCTCTCTCAGTTCATGGATTCAAATATTTCAAAATATTTCAAGGTATTGACACATCGTGTCCGACAGTACTTCCAGTAGTAACATAATACATTTCATACTTTTCATATCCCTAATTAAGCTAACCATCCTGCCAAAGGATGTCAAATTTGGGATGATCTGGGTGGGTTCACAATGATGAGTTCAAATGGAGCTGAACATCGCAGCATGGCAATATGTGGCTGGCATGGCAAGACGACATGGTGAAACTGCAATATAAAACACATCATGCTGCGCGCAGCATACCTGGCTCCACAGTATACCATTAGAGTGTTTTACAGTGCAGAACCATGTTGCGATGAGTGCAGAACTTTACCGGCTGGATGGTTTTGATGGCGAAGAAGCGATGTTCACCAGTTTGGCCAAACACGTACCCAAGGGCACGGTGATCCGTCGTATCCATGGCAATGAAAGAAATCTTTTGCAAACTGTGCTCATGCTGCACTATCTTGGTAAGGGGATGGTGCAAAGATGACGTTAAGGATCATAACATGGATTGATAACGCTGGGTGGTAATTATGGATATTGGATAATTGACTTGGTACATGTAATTTGGTTATTTGGAAAGGTACTCAAGAACTCAAACTCAATTTGGGAATGTTGCTTATTACAAAAGAAAACCTTTCAAAATTATCAATGAGTTATTGCAATCCAATTTCTTCATCAATGTATCTCTTCTTTTATGTTCAATCATTAATGATTTATTAATACGGGAGAAAGATGCATTGTTATAAAACGATCAGTGCAGCTAACAATGGCACGGCGAATGCTTTGTCTCCCTGGCCCAACCAGGCAGTGTAGCCATTACAAGTGCAGCTGTGTCATTTGCGACATTTGGCTGCTGGTTGCACCATTGAAATTATTAGGGGGCACAGCTTTGCCACTGATGCAGGAATTAAAAATTTGGCCAAAACTTGCCAACTTTTCATCTAAAAACACCATAGCATCTTTCACGACCACCGACTGATGCTATCAGATGGGACACCGAGTTTAAAGTTCATCCACAGAATGTATCACCCTTCCAGTGAAGCACCAAGGTGACATTTTTAGAGTCAGGTCAGGAATCAAACCCAGACGAAAGAACTCAAAGTTGGCAATATTCCGTCTGAACTATCCAGCAACCTCTCCTGGATAATAAGAGGAAATCGAATTAAACATTATTTCCGAATAAACCCTTCTGGTATGTGTTTGTGGATATTAATTTTCTTTATTGTTTGCAATAATCCCGACATTTCTGCTTTTTTTTCCCCACCTTGATGAAATTTCAACAAGTCCAATATTCCTTTCATTGTTAATTCCTTTCAACTCCACAAATGCTTTGATTTCTTTATTTAATTATACATCAAGATGAAATAATGAGGTGAGTATTCCGCACACTTATTGCACCATTTAGCAGCTTGAGTTGGTCTCAACATCAGAAGGCAAGTATTACGCTTCACTGGAGGAGCTATGAATGAAAACCATTCAAAGGGTTCATACAAGACCCTTTCAAAGGATACTTCGAACGGACTAATTACAATAGTCTAAGAAACACTTAAAAAAAAAAATTATAGATATATTTATGTAAATATATAATGAGTAAAGGGTTCGCAGGATGTGCACACTTATCTTTAAGTTCTGTTGCCTGGGTTTGAACCTTAACCCAGATATAAACCGTCATGGTGAGGCATCAATATGTGTGCCCTCCAGAGGAAGGATGTTATGCTGGTGGACCCATTTCCCAGCACTGATCGCTGGTTAACGTTAAATATCCAACAGTCTATTGTCAACGGTAGGTGAGTTATCGCAGGCACTTTGAACAAATTACTAATTTCTGCCAAAATCACCTTGTTGAACGTCAGGCCTGGCCAACCAGCTCGTGAAAGACTTGGGGGGGGGGGGGACGTTCCCCAGGTAACCACAAAAGAACGTGAGAATCATTGGGGTAATTTAATTATTATTATTATTTAATTGTCGTAGAAGTAGAAGTAGTAGTAGTAGTAGTTCAATATTTGTGTAACATATATGTAGTGTATATCTATAATAATAAATGTATGTATCAGTGTGTGTGCGTCTCCTCCATAACTATAAAACCATGAAACCCAGTGGCCCAAAACTTTGCGTGCATACCAAGGGAATTCCAAGGGAGTGCATGAATGAAAACTGGGAATTTGGGTGAAGTTAAACAGCCCTTTTGAAGATAATTAACGGGATTATTAAATTAAAACCAAAACCAGGCTTTGCCTGGGTCAGCCAGAGTTCACCTTGCAGGCTTCTTAATCCGCTCTTAAACCGTCATTTTGTTTTGGCCTCTTCAAAAATGCCTTGGTGATTTTCCACGATGACCTCTCACGAAGTGTACAATCAAAATCAGTCTTCAGATTTGAGGATCAGAGCTGGTGGACTAAATAACTGTCAAAATCTGGAGTGAAATCTGAAGATTTAAAGAAATTAACGATTATTATAACTAAGCGTGTATCTTATAATTCAGCTTTAAGCAAGACTGTGTGTGTGTGCTCCCTCCTCCATATTTACGCCAGTTTTTGTGTTTGCCTTGATGAAGGTGCTGGGGTGTGTCCCATTACCAATCAGCTTGCTATAGCTTGCCAAGCCAGCCGTTCAGCCGAATCACAGGCCTCCGGTGTACATTTGAAGAATGAACAACACATCTTTAATTATGAAATGAAGATACCGTTTTGAGGAAACAAAGGTACATTTTGATTACCTTTCATGCAGAGGAATTGAGGTAATGCAGGTTTTTTCACAATGATCGTGGCAGCGGTCAACTACACACCGCCCAATGAAGGTACATATCTATCTATAATTCCAGCAATCTGTGTGTGTGTGTGTGTGTGTGTGTGTGTGTGTGTGTGTGTGTGTGTGTGTGTGTGTGTGTGTGTGTGTTTGTGTGTGTGACCGCTGTTTCTCGACAACCGCTGGTCCGATCTAATTGAAACTTGCCAGATATGTTGCTGGGGACCTGAGGATGTGCCTTTTCAAGGTTTGATATTAATCGGACAAGTGGTTCCCAAGTTATGGCCATTTATTTACCAAACCAATGACAGGACACGTTGCTGCGTAGGCGTGGCCGTTGGGGAAGAGATCATCAATTACCAATGACAGGACACGTTGCTTGGCGTTTTGCACCCACAGTATCTATCTTCTATCTATAATTCCAGCAATCTCAGTTTGTTTACCTTGTCAAGGTTTGAAATTAATCGTACAAGTGCTTCCCAAGTTATGGCCAAGTTAGAGCACGTTCCCCATTACGGGTTACAATGCACGGACTTCCGCATAGTGATGACTTAATGTATTCGAATAATTTCTCGATTTCTTATCCGCATTTATAGATAAACACAATGCCCCAATCCAGTCGTCGTTTATGAGAGCGAAGGAATGACCTGTGTGTTTGTTTGAAAGTTTTTTTTTTTTGCACATACGGCCACGCACGTACGGCCACGCCCATACGGGCACGCGAGAGCGAAGGAACGCTCTGTGTGGTTGTTGTTTCTGGCACGCGGTTTGAAAGTTTTTTTTTTATTTTTTTTTGCACGTACGGCCACGCACGTACAGCCACGCACGTACGGCCACGCACTAGTTCTCATAATGCAGAGGAAATAAAATAGTGGTGTTCAGTTAAAAAAACACTTTTGGCATTTGCCTGACATTAAAGTTTAGAAACAAACTTATGGACATGCAATTCACATATTATGTGAAGTAAATAAATATTAGAGGCGACAAAAATCAGCTTGGTCGTGAAATTCCTGCGTACGTAATTAATTAGTCAGGAGGACGGGGAAATTGCCGAGATTTTTTTTTTACTTCTTCTTTTAGAAATTATTATGTGCACTTACACTTTAAATAAGTTACGTACAAATGTACACGTACCCTTTCAAGTTATATGAAATGTACATGTACACTTTTGTACACTCAACATCACCTCTGAGTTTATATACATTTTAAAAACTAAAACAACGTGTTGAAAACTGAACAAAGCATGGTTTCATTACAACAGAAATAGTCGTGATTAAAATTTGAAGTCTTTAATTTTTATTTTTTTTAACTGTCTTTTTGTCAGCATTTTGTCTGTACTGTGTGCTGTTGAGATGTCCAGGGGTGTGTTCAGTTCGCAAGTAGCTTGCCAGCACTTACCAAGCCAGCCGGTCCTTATCAACGGTTTTGAATGGAATGCATGCTTGAGTGCTTAAGCCACTTAAACTTGCACATTGTTTGATATTCCGTGAATCTCCGGATGGTGTTTGTTATAACCAATCGCTATTCGCTTGCCAAACCAGCGTGGTCATATTAAACACCATCCGAAGATGACCGGAGTGTCAAACAATGTACAAATTGGACAAATGAACATTTTTTTTTTTGCAGTCAGAACTGCTGCTAAGGTCAATTCCACAGTTTAATTTTTTTTAATTTGGTTCAGGTGAAGGGATTCCAGAGCTTATCGCATTTCAGCTGTAATGCTTATAAACACCCAAAGTTGTATTCGCATATTATTTGATATTCCGCACATATGCAGATGGTGGTTATCTCCAGACGTGTCCGGATGGTGGTTATCTCCAGAAGGCGGTTGTCTCTGGACATGTCCAGATGGTGTTTGTCTCCGGATATGTCCGAATGGTGGATGCCTCCAGACGTGTCGGGGCGGTGTTCATCTCCGCGTGGTGTTTATCATATGACTGGTAGAAAATGGATTTCAGACATTATTTTCTTTCCATCTTTACTGTTATTCCATGCAGAATAATTTTGATCAGACAGAATGAATCTTAATTAACACTCCACTGCACGTCTGCCTTCCCTTCCTCTCACCTCACGCTTACCTCCTCCCAGGGCGTGTTCCTTTTAAATGAACAGCAAGACATTTAGAATTGGCTGGTAAAGCATGCTGATTGTTTTGCTGATGGATGGTAGGCAATACATCAACTGATAAAGTTTTGACAACATGTCGTCATAAGGTCCAGAAGTACAGTTTGGAACTATTTTGGGAGGGTAAAAGAAAACAGTCCGAAAGTTGCATGCTCACTTTGTTCAATAGATATTGTTCATCACTGTAATACGTCCAATATGCTAAAATATTTGAAAACCAAACACCAGAGAGAGTACCTATTAGTGACGGTTGAGAATGAGGTTTCAAAGATTCAAAGAAACCAAATTCTGCAACAGCAACAATTTCCCTTTCGTAATGGACGATTGAAAGCACTTTTGCCCCGTAATGCCCCGGTACGCTGCCTTGCCTTTCCTTCCCCCTCCCCTCATGCTGCCTTCCCTTCCCCTCCCCTTACGCTGCATTCCCTTCTCCTCACTGCTTCCCGCCCCCCATTCTGCCTTCCCTTCCCCCCTCCTCCTTGCTCCTCACTCCTTTCTCGCTCCCCCATCCCATCTCCCCCCCCCCACTCTTTTTCTCTCCCCTTTAGTAGTCCAGTCAGCAAAGCGAAGGGTGGTATTTGCTGGTATTGTAATATTTCACGAAGCAATGGAAAATAACATAAAAGTACACTGAAGGAGCACACAAACAATCGCTACCACATCCACCATGACAGCAGCAACAGCAACAAGAACAACGTGTTATAAACGATCCTTTTTCAAGCGTTTCACTTCATTTTACATCCTCATTGAGATTTACACTTACACATGCAATATGTTTGTGAAGTACACCGTGCTGTGTTTTGATTAAACCAATCAGCGAAGAGAAGGGTAGGCACTCCTCGCATAAACGAAAGAGAAACAGTCGGTATATGACGAGTACTGCCCAACTCATTTGGATGATGCTCCATTCAGTGGAAGGAAGTTCTTGCTGGTTTACTCACAGTTAAACTACCATCACATACACTGTACGACTATTGCAATAGCTCTGGAAAAATAATTTATATACACACAATATGCTTTTGGGGTTTTTTCACATCATTTTAATTATTTATTTACAAGGAAACAGGTTAAAGAGAAAGACATTTATTCCACCGTGCCTGTGCTGTATCCATATTTAATTAACTTAATGAATTTCCTTATATTCTCAAAACTCACCTCATTCCTTCTATTAACAAGAAGAAAAGACATAAAATGTCATAGCCCCCATGGTTTCGGTAATTTTGTTGTGCGGAGTTAAAAGGCTCGCCCATATTTGTAAGATTTATGGGTATGTGCTACTGACTTGAGTGGTCATGTGACATGGAAGATTGTGGACGATTGGGCTATTCGGTCATGAGTATTAATGATCTGGGTCACGTAGCTACATTGTGTAAGATAGTTGGTCACGTGACATGGATGATGTTTTTCGATTGGGAATGCAAATTTCACACAAAAGGGATTCAGTGTTCATATATTTTGGAGGAAACATCCTGAATTACACAAACAGTACCAGATTTAATAATATTTATTTATACATAAAACAAATTACATAACTGTAGACAATATAAACTTATCATTCAGTTGGAAATGCTGTCTGGTCGGTTTTTGTAACCTGTACTTAAAGGTGGTTGTGGTGAAATTAAAAAGAGTAATCAGAATTTTTTTTTTTTTCATTTTCATGAAATATGCTTCATAGTATAAGTATGAAAAGAAAGAATAAAATCATGTAGTTTTCTAAGAAAATAGGTGTTCAAAAGTGAGTGAAAAGTGGCCGAGTTATCAATTAATTCAACCCTCACTACCTTAAAGCATTGTTCATGAAATGAAAACATTTAAGTAACAAAATGGCCGCCAGTCGGCCATCTTGGATCTGATCTCAAAGAAGAATGACGTGCATATGGAAGCCATCATTCGTTATCTGTGCGCTAAGTTTAAACAATCGCGGTAAATGCATGTCCGATAAATGGTTGAGGACGTGTTCAACATCAGGTGTTCTTTTCCAACTAAAATAGCCGCGTCGACCAGTCGGCCACATCTTTGATCAGATCGCAAAATAAAGTGAGGCGCAAGTGTATGCCATCATGCACTGTGCTTGCGCCAAGTTTGAACAAAATTTGACCGTGCATGACTGAGAAATGGTTGAGGACGTGTTCAACGTCGGGTTTTTTTTAGATCCTCGTGGAGGATCTCTAAGTCTTACTCACGTTGTTGTTCTTCATCTTCTTCTTGTGGACTTTTTTGTTTCACAGCCGACAGTTTTCATCAAAACTTCCTGAAACTTGGCGTATTTATGTAAAAATACCCTGCGCAGACAGTAACCATCTCCAATTTTGTAAATTCCTCCTAGAAAAAAAAAGTTATGACGTCAAAATATCTCCGCTAATGGAATTCGCCAAAAAAGTTATCTCCGAAACTCGGCAAGCTTTTTGAATTCGGTTTGCGGGAATCAAACACGGCATTAGCAGAGATGAATTACCGCACATACGAGACATCACTATGACGTCATATCAATTTTTATGACGTCATTCCTATTTTTTGAGATTTTTTGTTTCACAACCCAGAGTTTTCATCGGATCTTCGTGAAACTTGCCATGTATATGCAGAAAGCCCACGCGTGGGCAGTAACCATCTCCGATTTTCGAAATTCTTCCTAGAAAAAAAGTTGACGTCAATTTTGTTTGCGGGAATCAAGCCGGGCATTAGCACAGATAATTTATCGCAAACCTTATACATCATAATGACGTCATATTCGTTTTTATGACGTCATATTCGTTTTTATGACGTCATCATTAAGAGGACGAGGATCTTAGCTCATTTGAGCTTGTTATAACGAAAATGGGCGTCAGTCCCCCCATGTGTGATTGCATCGTGAAACAAAATGATGTGCACATGTATACGTGGCAAGTGATGCGGATTTTATGGGTTTGACCCCTTTCGTTTGTGAAAACCCGCAGAGCCATGTAAGTGTGGACAAAACCAGTGTTGGATGGAAAGTACAATCAATTTTAAAACGCAAC
Source organism: Eptatretus burgeri (assembly GCF_056783735.1). Lineage (NCBI taxonomy): Eukaryota > Metazoa > Chordata > Myxini > Myxiniformes > Myxinidae > Eptatretus > Eptatretus burgeri. Next base: position 20,985,441 of record NC_140971.1, read on the forward strand.
GTTTCACTTCCATTCCACTCGCAAGGATTGACGCACAGACTGATAAACCTGTAACGACTTGCGGTCAATATGCAAAGTATCACTTTGGTGTCCACTACAACGGCTGTGTGACGTCATGAGCTTTCTCTGATGGCCACGTTGACGTCCTCCAGGATTCTGCACGCAGTATCACTTTACTTCTGATCACGTTGACCATGTTGCCGTCACCACGCATCAATCGATCTGTGATTTCCAATTCGCTCTTCCACTTCTTGGTGATATTTATCAGTACTTTTGAGTATCTTAAATGGCAGGATTTTATTTGATTCAGATTGTTTTCGTTCATCCAAGGTGTCAACGAATTACCAAATTCAAAGCGAAATAAAAAAATAATTAAATATGATACATGGCACCATCTTATCAGAAAGACCTACAGAGAGAGTGCCAGGTTTGAGTCCAGTGCCGTTTCCCATACATTTTCATTGGCCAGATGGCAGTATCCCATTTCATTAATGTTTATCACCTCCACCGCTGAAGGTGAAGGAGGTTATGTTTTCACCCCTTTCTGTCTGTTTGTCTGTCTGTCTACCTGTTTGTTTGTCTGTTTGTATACACAATATCTCAAAAAGTTGTGGATGGATTCGGACGAAACTTGGTGGATATGTTGGGTGTGCAACAAGTAAAGGAAGAAATGATTCAATTTTGGTGAAGATTCAAATCCGGATCCGACTACTAGAAATTTTAAGTGATTCTTCACCGTTGAGAGATGGGCCACAAACGATATAGTACTGTGCAGCACGATATTTCAAAAATGTATTGGGCCCAATATGTTCTCGTGGATCAGGCATTACATGGCAGAGGTATGCGCTCTACCGAGTGCCCTTCTCGTTACAGTTTGAATTTGGAATGGTAATTGGTGTCATGAGATGTCGTTTATGTTGTTATTGGTGGTGTTGTTTCGTATGCAGTCTGTGCATTCTGGCTGCATCATTTTTCTGAAAGCACGGTTGTGCCGCTGATGCAGTGCCGCTTTTACTAGTAAGCTGGTCCTCATTTTGCCAATCTTGGAAGGACGACAGGCTGAGTCAATCGACCTGGTGTTATTTCAACAGAAAAACAGGGGCTCAAACTCAAGACCTGAAGATCTTAATACAGCCACCTTAACTGTTAAGCCAACAGCAGACTTGCATCGTTGATGAGAAGGGCAGACGGGGAGCCACGACTTGGCCTTCTGCTTACAGGAGTTCAGCACATACATGTCCTGCCTCACAGTAATGCTGAAGAGGAAAGTATCTAACAAGTTCACAAGAACAAGATCGATTGCTTGTCAAATGTAAAGCCAACTCCTGTAAAACCCCTAACCTCCACCCCCCACCCAGGGTCATAAGTTTGATCCTCCGAGAGATTCCGTCAGAAAGGCAAAGAAAGTCTATGGTGAACACAATGCCGAGCACAGTCACATGAAGTGACTCGTCCGTTAGGTCCTGGCCATATCAGTTTGATTGATCTCCGCTCGTTTGGTGCTCCACAATCGTTGACATGAGTCCATACTTAGACTGTAACGGTAACTAAACATTTGAGTTGAGTTCTAAACAGCTGCAACACCACCTCATCAATAAACGACTATCTCGGTATTCTGGTGTATTTTGTGTCACTGACAACATCTCGAATGAAGTTTTTACCACGTTTGGTAAAAATAAATTAAAAAAATGAAAACCTGCTTTCAATTCCCACCAACCCGTTTTTCATCACCTCCAACTTGCCATGTATCCCACCATGTGTTGTCTTTGTGATAAGTACGAACAAAATCGGTTCAAACGTGTCCGAGAAATGGTTGCGGACGCACGCACGCACACACGGACACGAAAATCAAGACCAAATCCATAAGCCCCCGTCTCGGACCAAGTCCAACGGGGGTTAATTAACAAAATCCCTTGTATTCTCTTTTTCCTTTTGCTAACCTTACTCTTACTATTAACTCAATTCAATTCAACATCATCCTCCATTTCATAACAAACTTTCCTGTTCCCATTTTAATCAATATAGGAAGAGGGAATTTGGGCAGGGCAGCTGCGCACAGTGATTTCTACATTTACAAACACTAGCAAGTTGCCCGTGCCTGCACGGGATTCTAAAAAGGGAAAGATGGTGGTGGCAAAAATACCAATGGCGTCTTCTGTCATCGAGCCAACAAGCTAGGAGCAACAATTCCCATGTATTGCCACATCCGATGCAAATTAAATACTCTAATGGTGGCGAGGTGCTCCATTTGAAACTGTGTTCGATATATGTACCTCTTTGATGCATATGGTCCCTCATAAATATTTGGATTGGTGTCAAATCCAGTGACCAATTGTAAAAATTAATAGTGGGATTCGACACCACAAAAAAACAAACTTAGGATGTCTTTAACATCCGTAACCTAAATGTAGATGCTACAGCCGGCTTCCCATCGTCATCCGAATGAAAATGTGCTCCTGGACACGGCACTTCTTGCTGTCACTATTTTAGAGCCTGTGTTTTATCATGCGAACCCCACTATCCTGCCCTTTCTGTTTCAACAATTTTATTATTCATAAGATCACCTTGTTAACGATTCCATGAAATAATGTTCGGTGCACAAACGTTTTCAGCACCAAATCAAACATTGCTGACGTGCTAAAATATATTACATCGAATAATGTTTAAAGTACTGCTGAGAGCTACAGTAGTACACTTGCTGCTCATACCTGATTTTTTTTTTTATTGAAAGTTATTTTTTCAACAAAATCATCGCGCTCGGATAACCCCCCTCGTCCTCCTCCTCGATCAGCACCACCCAACAATTCCTTACCTTTATCCCTGATCTCACCCTCGCTTGAGCAGAATTCTATCCCCCTCCTCCCCTTCCACCCAGTAGATTTTATTTGCTCAGCATGAGTCACATGAAATCTCAATTCACTTCTCAACAAAAGTTTTAATCACCTTAATTCGATCATTGCCAGGGATAAACAAAACAAGTTGCAAATTGCCAATGTTACATGATTGATGGTCTGGAGCAGCTTCCTCTAACTTCATTTCCCCATATTGTTCCTGCTGTTCTTCATGCCAGGATATAGGCTTTCACTAGAATGTCATCGGAAGAGGGCTGCAGTGTGGACTTGAAGATGGAAGACCTACACCTATAAGACTGGTGATCATTTTTGGGTCGACTGTTCTACCCTGTAACAACCGTTATGGAGCAAGCCTTCGACGTCATCAGTGTACCATACTCTTTACAGAGCGTCGATACTGCTGAAGCAGTACCTGGGCAAAAGTTTAGGATATGGTTTATACTGGATGTGATTTGGATGCTATTTGGAAGAGTTATGCTGATGGTTTGTCATTGCCTTCCGAGAAGTCAGACAGGGAAGGAATTTGGAATTTGGCCAGGGTGCTTTTTTACTTCTTTTTTGTATACATTGTCAAGGCTCGTATGAGAACTAACACACAACAAGGGGGGGGGGGCAGGATACAAGAGGGGTAGGAGAGGGAAGGACAAAACAGTGGGGAACAGAGACATTAGGATATCATTAGTGCTGGTGATACCTCGCCAACTCTTCATGAAGGACAACCATGGGATCTTCAACATCCATCAACTAATGTTGGGGACTGGTCAGAGGGCTTAGATGTATTACAGTCACCCCTGAGCTCTCCAGCCTGGGTGAGAATCTCGGCCCAGCTATAAATTGTCATCTCAGTGTTTCATCGGCAGGGTGATTCATCAACGTCTGTGCCGTCCCATCTGTTGGCATGAAGTGGTGGATGTTAAGGATCCTAAGGTATTCTTCACAAAGAGTTGGCGAGCAATCGCCAGCACCCTGGCAAAATTCCAAATTCCAAATTCCAACCTGATGTCCTGTGTCAGAGTGGCAACCTGTCCAGGATTGTAACCCCAGCCATAGAAGCTGTTTCAGCAGAGCTGATGCTAATGTATAGAGTACGGTACATGAAAACTAATATTCGCAGACTGGAGAACCAGTTCAACGTCCATCTAAAAGGATGGTATGCACATCGATGTCTCATCCTGCGTACGAAATACCAAGACAATGTATAGCCTAGTTGAGATTTGAACCCAAGCGACAGAGCTCAGAGGTGTGTGTGCACATACATCTCGGCTACCCTGCCAGCCGCCAGCTTTACATGGACCTATAAGGTTATCTCCAAAGTGGTTATTCATTAGATTTATGCTTTTATGTTTAAATTAATCAGGACAAGCTCAAAGATGTCACATGGAGTGTTAATAAAATTTCAGATAATTAGTGGCAGGGTGAGTGCTTGAGGTTATAGAGGTAATAAGAAAAAGACAAAGAAAGGTGATGGCCCAATTAGAAAAGACAATGGGATTGTAAATGGTGTTGGGGTTTCAATTTACCATATTTATTGAATATCTAACAGAATTGCTGCTGCCTGGTTTTTGCCCTCATATCTGTGAAAGTGATGCTTATAACTGATTTGATTAATCATGAAAGCATGTTGAAACGCGAAATTACACTGAGCTGCAGGAAGCATTAAATGTGGAAAACACACTTCTGGAGTTCGAATGACTTATTAGTGTTCAATTTTAACGGTCGTTAAGAGTTTACTATTTCATCATGGACTACTTTCTATGCATCGCTTCCGAAGTCATGTGTCAGGTCAGTCCGGCCTAACTAGGTTTGTCGTAGAAAACACAAAATTTGACAAATTACTTCTCTAATATGTATCTGGTATCCAGGATTAATGAGCAATAAGTTTTTATCATATCAGGGAGTTGTAGCCTGATACCGTTACGGCAGTAGATGGTACCACCAGTGTCTGATAACTCTGAATTCTTGGCGACAGCAAAGTAATATAACTACCATAGAAAGTGCCAACAGCTTTCGGGATGAAGGAGTACCACGGGTAAAGGAGTGGGGGCCCTTGGTGGAGCAAATGCCATCAGAAATCGGATGATCTAAACCGTATGATTTCAACAATGACATTCCCAGCCTGCAGGTTGTGATTCAGTTGTAGAAAACGAAAAAAGTCTGAGAAAGAAACCATGAAATTACAGTCTGAAGTCCGTTGAGAGCCTTGCTCCTTTTGTCAGGTGTCGGTCTGTGGGTCGATGTCAACAGAGTATCATATCATACACAAGCATCGAGATCCTGCAGGAACAGTGTGAGAAGGACAAAGACTGATGTGGACCCAGGTTAAGTCAGGTCAGGTCAGGTATGGGAGCATGTGCCGGAGCAGCGCGTCACTGCGTCCACTTTCCGCTGGTAATACAGGGGCCTCCGTCTGGCCATCCCCCAGGCAGAAGCCTGGCCCGCCCCCATCTCCTTGAAATGCTGATCAACATGCTGCAACCATGAAGCACGTGGAGAGCCAATTGGCCTCCTCCACTCATGAGGCTCCGTCGCTGAGAGAATCTGGTGAGCAGGATCAGCATCAGAAAAACGAGCTACATGTCCATACAGCCACAGCTGATGCTCACGGACTATGCAGGTAACAAATCTCATTTGAGTCTCTCTCAGCAACCACTCGTTGGACATACAGTCCGACCAGTGATAGCCAGGGATTCTCCGAAGAGACCTCGAACCAAAGGAATTAAGTCTCTGTCTCAGATCCTTGGTCAGAGTCCAAGTCTCACATCCATAGAGTGAGACTGGAAGGACCAAGGACCTGAAGACTCGGACTTTCATCCTCCCACACAGGTACCGGCAGCGCCACACCCCATGATTCAATGAATCCATGATTCCCCAGGCCCGACCCAGATGTCTGTTGACCTCTGGCTCACAGCCAGCAGAGACATGAATATCACTGCCAAGGTAAGTGAATCAATCCGTGACTTCAACACCCTCACCACAAACAGGTACAGACAGGATAGCAGCATCCAAGATGTCATTCCAAGTCTGGATCCTAGTTTGGACTCAGGAAACTCGTAATCCCAGTGGCTCCGACTCCTCATTCAGCACCTCGAGGGCCCCCAAAAGGATATCTAAAGTCTCCGCAAAGATGACTGCATCGCCTACGAAATCAAGGTCAGAGATCTTGACATTCCCAAATGATGCACCACAGCTTGATCTGTCCGACATCCTCCGCAGAATCCAGTCCATACAAGTGCTGAAAAGTGTGTGAGCCAGTACACACCCCTGACAAACTCCAGCAACAACAGGAAATAACTCAGAGATGGCATCACCACATTTTACAGCACTCTCAGTGCCAAAGTATAGTTCATACGTCAGATGGATCCATTTTGGTGGCACCCCACGAAGACCAAGAATCCTCCAGAGGGAATCCCGATTCACTGAATCAAATGCTTTACAGAGATCAATGTAAGCTGCAAGCAGCCCCTGCCGAAACTCTCGTCTGCGTTCGCTGAGGACCCGAAGAGCAAGGATATGGTCAATTGGTGACCCCTTTGGTGTAAAGCCTGACTGCCCTGGATACTGTTGCTCAAGCAGATGGTGGCGAACCCTATCAAGAATTATCCGAGGAAAGACCTTGCCCGGCACTGAGAGCAGCATCACCCTCGGAAGTAGTTGCAGTCTTGGCGATCACCCTTCCCTTTCCAGAGAGGAACAACAAGGCCCCTCTTCCAATCAGCTGGGATGATGCCTGTGTTCAAGCAGAGCACGGAACTGCATGCAACGACACGAGTGCAGCATTTCCACCAGCCTTGAGAAGTTCAGCATGGATGTCACAGATCCCTGGAGCTTTACCCCATTTCAACTGGTTCACCACAGCCTGTGTTTCCACAAATAAAGGTGGACCACAGTTGATTGGAGGGTCAGCAATGCCAATAGGGATATTAACACCGCTGACATCCAACTCGAAAGCTGGGGGATCAGCCTGGTACAGCTGCTTAAAGTAACCGGCCCAGTGGGCCTTCACTTCGGACTCCTCTGTCAAAAGACCACCACCCTCTGCTCTAACTGCAGTACACCGAGGGATGGGCTTGAAGGAATGCAATGTGTGAATTCCCCTGTAAGCGGGACGAGAATCACCTGTCCACAGGTGATGCTCTACCCCCTCACAGATTCCTCGCACATAGGCCTCCTTGTCCACCATCAGTGCACATAGAGTTTTATGCCTCAGCACCCTGAACAGCTCAGCTCTGCCATTCAGCCTGGCCCTGTGACTCTGATCAATGGTATCCAGTGTCCCTTTTGAGACAAAATTCTTCCAAGATATCTCTTGGCAACATCAAGGATGGTGGTCTTGAAGGAAATCCACAACTCTTCAGCATCCCCTCAAAGCAACCAGACCCCCCAAATCTCCTCAGCTACCCTCTCATGCTTGAGCTTGCCAACATCCAGCCTTGACTGGGATGGTACCATTCTTGATGGTAAATTTAAGCTGCATCTTCAGAGTTGCTCCAACAAATTAATAGTAGGATTCGACACCACAAGAAAACAAACTTAGGATGTCTTTAACATCCGTAACCGAAATAACATCCACAACGGTCAGTATTGAGGTACTGAGCACTCCGGTAGACCCTGCAGTTCTGGATCATCCTCCAGCGACCATCAACGAGCACATGGTCAATCTCCTTTGCCACACCGCCAGCGTTGGAATACCAAGTCCAGTGATGAGCCTGTGGGTGCTGAAACAATGAACCGGCCAATGAACAATGAACAATGAACTTCTTGCAAAGTCAAGAAATTTAGTGCTGTTCTGGTTCACAGTTCTAGATCAAAGGGGACGAACACACGTCTCATAACCATCCCTATCAGTTCCAGTTGATGCATTGAAATCCCACGAGACTAGAATAGTATCTCGTCTGGGGCACTGATCAACCACAGACTCGAATGTGGCATAGAATGTGTCCTTCACGGTGAGATCACTCGCCTCAGTCAGAGCATAAACAGAGACCAGGGAAATGACACCCAAGGAGTGACGAATCTTGAGTCTTATAATACGCTCGTTGACCGGTGTTACCTCAATTATCATTGGAGTCAGCTTATTGGACACAGGTACAGCAACTCCTTGGTAATGATCAGAGTGGCCAGACCAATAGTAGGTGTAACCACCCGCCATGATCTCGCCGCAATCCGTTCTCCGAACCTCAGACAGAGCTGCAATACCGATGTTGAAACGCTTGACCTCAGATGATAACAGAGACAGGTGATCATCCCCTCTTTGGGATAGGACATTCCAGTCTCCCACCCGAAGGGACCGCCTCAGGTTAACCCAAGGAGACCGCCATCTTGTGGATGACACCTCAGCACTACCCCGCCAAACACTACTGCAATCTGACCCGGGAAGGTTACCCTGTGGTTTCTCTCCCAACATCAAAGATTGGGGGTCCCTAAAGCTTTGCCACAATCCCTTTATCTGATGAGCTGCCCTGTGAAGGGAAGCTGCACAGGCGGTACTCCCACGGAGTGTTTTTTTTCAGATTTTTTTCATGCTTTTAGTAAATTTTGTGGAATGAAGGGGTTAACAGTGGCTGGAGTGCAAATCCTGCCACCAACCTCCTAATAAAAAGTAATCCAATTGCAGGAGGACAACTGCAGATACAGTTGGGCACTCGATATGGATGGTCATTGGCTCACAATGAGCTCCTCCGCCCTTTGACAGGTGTGGTTTTTCATCCTGCTGGGTGTCCATATCCAAACACCCTCCTCACTAGAAAACCTGGTGGGGGAGATGTTTTAGTTGCAGACAACCCGACCATGGAACAGGTTAGTACAGGTTTACATGATACCTGTAGCAGGTCACAGATCTGATCTGACCTGACCTGACAAAACCCAGGACCCAGAAGGCAAGTCAAAAATGATTAAATGCAAGAAGATTGTGAAGGTCTCCGCATGTAATGCCACAACGCTTAGTGCAAGCCTTGCTCAAGGAGAACTAGTCGCAAAAGCACAGAAGTAGATGGTTCTTGCTGTGAAAATGACATCATAAAGTACAAGGATTTACATGAAGGGTTGACCTTAATAAGTGTTCTCAACAAGAGCCTCCACAAGAGGAGTAACGTATCCTATTAGTCCTCATGCAATGAAATATCTTCAATGCATAAGACTAATGTACTTTAATAAATCGAGGTTGTGAGGCTGTAGCTATGTCAGCAATATTCACTTGTCAATTGGTCACGGCACTGACTAATTGGGTGTGTCTGTTTTTCCTTCACTCATCGATTGGTCATGGCACTGACCAATTGGGTGTGCCAGTTTTTCCTTCACTTATCGATTGGTCATGGCACTGACCAATTGGGTGTGCCAGTTTTTCCTTCACTTATCGATTGGTCATGGCACTGACCAATTGGGTGTGTCTGTTTCTCCTTCACTCATCGATTAGTCACGGCACTGACCAATTGGGTGTGTCTGTTATCCCTTCACTCATCAATTAATCATGGTACTAACAAATTGGGTGTGTCTGTTTTTCCTTCACTCATCGATTGGTCATGGCACTGACCAATTGGGTGTGCCAGTTTTTCCTTCACTTATCGATTGGTCATGGCACTGACCAATTGGGTGTGTCTGTTTCTCCTTCACTCATCGATTAGTCACGGCACTGACCAATTGGGTGTATCTGTTATCCCTTCACTCATCAATTAGTCATGGTACTAACAAATTGGGTGTGTCTGTTTTTCCTTCACTCATCGATTGGTCATGGCACTGACCAATTGGGTGTGCCAGTTTTTCCCAGCATCGTTATTTGTGTCTATTGTTACATGTCAGCAAACAATGGTCCATTTAGATGGTGTGACAAGTCACACACTTTCCTCACCTCTCACAACGTTGGTCACTATATTGGTGATTATGGAGCGGCATCTTAATCCCACGCTTTCCTCACCTCGCAACTCATCTTGGTGATTGCTGTATTGATTGTGGTGTTATCCTTGACAATTTTACGTTCCTTTGACTCCACGGACGCTGAGAGGCCATCTCTGTGTTCACAGGATGTCTCAAAAAAGTTGCGGATGGATTCGTACGAAACATGGTAGACACTTTGGGTGTGTGACAAGGACAAATTGATTAGATTTTGGTGAAGATCCGAATCCGGATCCGGATATGAGAATTTTTTTTAATTTTTAAAGTGATTCTTAACCATTGAGAGATATGGCAAAAACAATATATAGCATCATATTTGAAGAAGTTGTGGACAGGTTCTGATAAAACCTGGTGGATAAGTTGGGTAGTTGACAAGAATAAGCCGATTATATTTTGGTTCAGGTCCAGATGCAGACCTGTCCCATCAGTGGAATACAAAATGGAAAATGTTCAGCCTGGTGGAGCTGTAACAGTCTCCAATACTTTAAATTTACTTTTAGGGAAAAGGAATTTAACAGAAAAGGTAAATATCAAGTTACGCAATTCAATAGTTATACCAATTTCAATTTCAATAATCTATGGAGATCCTTACAAAAACTGGGGAGAATAAACTGGATTCCTTTGAAATGTACATGTTGAGAAACATGATAAACACAAAATGGGATGACTTTATTAGAAATTAAGATATCAGAGAAAGACTCGAACAAATTACAGTAAGTGCCAGAATATGTAAATCGAGACTAAAATGCAGGTTTGGACGTACTGTTTTGAAAGAACAGAGGAAGAAAGACAAGTGAAAATAATGCACCAAAGCAGGATGAACAGTTGAAGGCCAGTGGGTAGATCAATAAACCAGAAGTACACAGTGGAGAAGGATCTAATGGAAACGAGAATTACAATGGAAGAAGCACAACATCTGTCTATAGCCTGTGATAGGAGGGGGGTGGAGAGCAACAGGAAGGTTAGGATAAAGATTCTCTTAACATGGGTGTCCTCGATGGTCTAAAGGTCTCAAGGGTACATTCCAATCGTAGTTAGGATCGAAGCGGTTAAAAGGGTCGAATCTCTCAAGCATGTAAAAAGGGTCTAAAAAGGTCCAAGTAGTCTTAGACTCCAAAGGGTCAAAGTCTGAAGGTTACAAGGGGTCGAAACGGTGTTAAGATATAAGGTATCTAAAGGAATATAAAGGTCTCTAAAGTGTCGAAAGGGTCTTAAAGGTAATGGGGGTCTTGGCATCTTAAGTGTCTAAAGGGGTCTCAAGGGTCTTGAGGGTTTAAAGGGTCTTGAGGGTCTTCGAGGTTTTAAAAGTCGAAAGGGTTTTAAAAGTCTTCGGGGTCATTTCGGGTCTTCGAAGTCTTTAGGGGTCTTGGTCATCTTAAAGATCTTGGGGGTCATAAATGAATGGTCTAAGGGGTCTCAGCAGTCTAAAAGGTCGAACGGTGTCAAAGGTACATTCCAATATTATGTAATTAATTGACGTACAGGTAGTCAGGGTGCGACTGACATTCAAACAGGACATAATTAATCGACATATAGTCACCCAGCTTCATGGACGGATGGACGGACCGTGTTTTTCGTTTAAATATATAATATTATATATATATATATATATATATATATATATATATATATATATATATATATATATATATATATATATATATATATATATATATATATACACACACACACACACATATAAAAAACTGGGTGTAGTGGCGTGCGCCTGTAATCCGGCTACTCGGAGGCTTGGGTTGGGGGATCGCTTGAGGACGGGAGCTCTGCACTGGGCCACGCTATGAGAGGGTGTAGGGCAGCCCGGAATCATGGCGAAACCCAATCCTTATCCCTGTGTCGTAAGAGGCGACCAGGGTTGCGTCAGGAAGGGCATCCGGTGTAAAAACTATGCCAAATCAGTATGCGGATCATAACGGATGATCTGCTGTGGCGACCCCTAACGGGAGCAGCCAAAAGACGAACAATATATATATATATATATATATATATATATATATATATATATATATATATATATATATATATATATATATATATATATATATATATATATATATATCTTGATAAATGTAAATTATTGGAATAAATATAGAGTAACGTGATTAAAAACTGGTGCATGGCAGTCATAGTCATTGTTCCTTGTAATGGAAATACTGCTCAGAGGACCTGGTCCTGTCCAATATGAAGGTGGGAAGAAAAAATGAAATGCTTTTCAGAAGCAAGCTTACCCCAGTCTTCTCATCAGTGATCCGGATCCCATCCAGACACACACTCAAAACAATCCTTTGCTTGTGTATTCCCCGAGCCCTTGCTGCTGCACTGAAGCCCTGCACGCATAGCACAAGTGGTGGTTGCGTGACGCAGCATCTCATCACATGTAACCATCCAGTATTTGGATCCGGCACAGCATGTGTGTTGCACAATGTACATGCAGTGTGCAGTGATTGGTTAATAATTTTTACCTAAAACTTTGTACTAACTAGGAAATTTGCACTTAGCAATGAGTAAATGAGAAAATGTCTTTAACTCGATATTCAATTGCATGTGTGATCCTCGATAAAAGATAATCAACTCATTGGGTCACGTAGTCTCTTCCTCTATGAAATATGATATTACAACGGTCATGCCAGTCTGACCCGGTTGCCGGCTGAGTTGCTGAGCAACCTCGTCAGTCCCCCGCCCCGGGAAACTGCTGGACCCTCCTGTCCAAAGGTCGTGTTACCGTGCGGATTGAAATCTCTGTGCAGGGCAAGTGACGTGCCGGCAGCAATTACGGGGCAGGTCTTATCTTTAGCCGAGCAACCAAAACCCACGTTTTGCCGGGAACTCTAACGGTACCAGACTTATCTCATTCTCAAACAGATTATACCAGTGCCGTCAGATGAAACTATCGGAACAGGTAGGATAACTGGAGACCACGTCAGGTTTATACAATATGTACAAGTTTTGACCAAATAACATAAGAACAGGATTTGTACATGAAATGATTCCCCTTATCCCCAATGCTACACGGCGCCAACAGAAACGGATCAACTATATGTAGTCAACTTTAACTAAATAATGTGGGCTCGTATTCGCTCGACCATCCATCCATCCATTGGGACCATACTCTGGGCAGAGCGTTGGTGCTGCCTAAGCAGTCTCCTTGGGTATTGGACACGATCCTGGACGGGTCGCCATTCCAACACAGGTTACCAGCAAGCTGGCATTCATTTTGCCTACCTTGGAAGGATGACAGGCAGAGTCGACCCCACCTGGTATTAATTCGACAGCCAAATCCCTGAGTGGGATTTGAACTCAGGATCCGAGGATCGCAAGACCACCACCCTAACTATTAAGCCAACACCAGGCACATTTGCTCAACTGAGATACAACTAGGGGAAAATGAAACGCCCAACCTGGCCTGGTGTGTTGGATCCAGCAGAGCCCACCTGATCCCTATGGACTGCTTGAGGATTGCATGAGCCTGAAGGCCCATGGCTCCTGGATGGCATGGACGTTCCCCCATGACTGTGGTCAATGGTACCCCCAGGCGCTCTGCCTCTGCTCTTTATTGTTGATTTTCAGTCATCAGGTACCAACCACCAACAGCTGCGAGGTTCATGCCAACAACCACCCCCCCCCAATGCATTGAGATATTTACGCTGCCCACCGAGCATGCCCATGCTTGATCCGTCCAGAACAGAAGGGCACACCCAGCACTCCAGCACATAAATCAGCTGCGGGTTTAACGCAGCGAGTCGTCCCCAGGGAAGTGACAATGATGAGCCAGCCACCAATGATGAAATTCCCAGGAGTCATGAGCTTCAAATGAGCCCACTCCTTTATGGTTTGGCTCACGGTGGGTAGCCCCACCTACGGCCACTTCTGATCTTCTTGGATCACCCTCGATTGGTGCAATTACTCAGGGTGTCGGGGTCAGCACTTTCTGATCCGATCGATAAGTCACCCTGGTTGGTGGCATTATCAAGGGGGCAGGATCGTAATATGGCATGCTTATCACCCCCTCCCCCCCTTGCTCACCTCACACCCCACCTCTGATTGGTGGAACTATTGAAAGGGTGTGAACACATTATGATCCAATGTTTTGCCAGGAATAGCGCTAAGCTTTGGGACCGGTCTGAGGTGGTTACGGCTGCTCTTGCCGGCAAGAGTCATTGGCGTATTTGGGGGTGGGGGGGGGCATAGCATAGAGCACACGTAGCGGGACGGAAAAAATGGGTCAAAAGAATAAAAACAATAGGTAAGGTGGACGTCTATCTATTACATTGCACAAGTTACTAATCTCAAAGTGCACAAGTTATTGCGGTAACAAAATTATTTTCAATTAAAGGGCACATACCCTTTGACTTCTGATATTTTGAACCAAAAATGTAATCAGTTCAAACCTCCATCATCGATGCATTGTCTACACACCACACAAACACAGCAGGGCACAAACACCACACAAACACAGCAGGGCACAAACACCACACAAACACAGCAGGGCACAAACACCACACAAACACAGCAGGGCACAAACACCACACAAACACAGCAGGGCACAAACACCACACAAAACAGCAGGACACAAACACCACACAATCACAGCATGGCACAAACACCACACAAACACAGCAGGGCACAAACACCACACAATCACAGCAGGGCACAAACACCACACAAACACAGCAGGGCACAAACACCACACAAACACAGCAGGGCACAAACACCACACAAACACAGCAGGGCACAATCACCACGCAAACGCAGCAGGGCACAAACACCACACACACACAGCAGGGCACAAACACCACACAAACACAGCAGGGCACAAACACCACACAAACACAGCAGGGCACAAACACCACACAAACACAGCAGGGCCCAAACACCACACAAACACAGCAGGACACAAACACCACACAAACACAGCAGGGCACAAACACCACACAAACACAGCAGGGCACAAACACCACACAAACACAGCAGGGCACAAACACCACACAAACACAGCAGGGCACAAACACCACACAAACACAGCAGGGCACAAACACCACACAAACACAGCAGGGCACAAACACCACACAAACACAGCAGGGCACAAACACCACACAAACACAGCAGGGCACAAACACCACACAAACACAGCAGGGCACAAACACCACACAAAACAAGTCCTGGCATGGGTCATCAATCTTTCATTGGTCTTTCTGGATGCCCCCCACACTTTATTTCTTAAGGGGGGGATATTGTAATTGTTCCCTGATTGGTGGCTGTCTGTCTGTCCATCTCACTGTCCGTCTGTCCGTCTGTCATGCTATCTCCTCCTAAACGGTTGTGCTGAAATTCACCAAACTTGGTAATTAATGACCATCAAATGGCAAGGAAGTGCGAGAACAGTGTGCAGAACTGAATAATCCTCAGTGTGCAGAACTGAATAATCCTCAGTGTGCAGAACTGAATAATCCTCAGTGTGCAGAACTTAATCCTCAGTGTGCAGAGCTGAATAATCCTCAGTGTGCAGAACTGAATAATCCTCAGTGTGCAGAACTGAATGATCCTCAGTGTGCAGAACTTAATAATCCTCAGTGTGCAGAACTGAATGATCCTCAGTGTGCAGAGCAATATCGTATTGGCTGGTTTAAAATCTAGAGTGGAGGACGCAGTAGAGCTCACCTTCGTGCAATGGAGGCCACATTCATCAGGTCAACCGATCCTATTATTTGTGGACATAAATAATTTGTCCAAACTTTATATTTATTTTGACGATCATGGCTTGACTTTGTGAGAACTCAACCACAGTCAACGTCGAGTCATCATGAAAACCACCACCCCCCCTCCCCACTCCCCCCCAACGAGCCCCCAGCTAATTAACATGATGTCACCACCAGTACTTTGGTGAGTTATCCCCATAATCATTATTCATAATGCACTGTGGTTCCACCAATCAGGTAATCCTGTCCTTTCTTAACTTTATCAACAAGAGTTTGGTGCTTCTTCGTCATCTGCTTACGGTTTTATCCTGATGAGTGCAAGTCCAGAAGCTTTGATAATGTCTCTTTTATTGAAATGCATATTTAAATTTTGTTGTACTAATAAAATGTTTTTATATTTTAAAAAAGAACAGTCTGTTTTATATATATATATATATATATATATATATATATATATATATATATATATATATATATATATATATATATATATATATATATATATATATATATATATCGTGTTCTACATAATATTTTTCAACATTTTGTGATAGAAATGGAATTTTGAATTAATGTCATCCTTCCTGTTACGTGTTTCACAGAATGAATTTTCTGACATTTAACAGAGAAACATCACAGATTACAAAGAACCTTCATCCCATGTCTCACCTTGAGTTTCATCATGGAGTCCTGGCACATACTCTCATCACGGGCATTGGGAACAATGTCCACACCGATGAGCTTTGCCCGGTGTTTCACCCCATTCCCAACAAATCGCTGCAGCCCCGTATGGCTTCGCTCATCCTCACCTGTGAAGAATCCATGATCCACTTCTGTCATCAGGGTTATAATGCTACAATATGGCTGTAACTTAGAGTGAGGCCAAAAATTGCTTGGATGACGTCATAGTAGAGGTACAGGGGTACGACAAGCTGAAATATTGAACTTTTAGTGGCTCCAAGGTATGACTCAGTCATGATGCTCCTTTTATATGAGTAAAAGAACACCAATTCATCTGTTTTATATTCAGTCTTTACCGTTTTAGACCTGCTGATAATACTTCACTCTGTGAGGAAAGTTGTTTTTATAGTATTCTCCAGATCGCTTGGGTACACTGGAAGGTTGAGTGAATGCCAGGGTCTGTTCAAGCCTAACAGCAGAATCCCACACCGCATTATCTCCTT
>NC_140971.1:21012078-21072078 GCF_056783735.1 Eptatretus burgeri
GGGACTCTGACAACCTCGACATGGTCATTGAACACATACGTGACAGTCCAAAGGCCAATATGTGGTGTGGCCTTCTCCATGACCGCTTAGTGGGCCCGTTTTTCCTCGTGGAGGAAACAGTGACCTCAACAATTCACATGTACTTGTTGGAAGGATTCGCCTTCCCACAGATTGAAGACCTGCAACGCAACATCATTTTTCAACAGGACGGTGCTCCCCCTCATTGGGCCTTCGTCATTTGAGCCGTCCTGAATGAAAAAATTCCAGGTCGCTGGATTGGCCGAGACAGACCAACCGCCTGGTCCCCACAATCACCAGACCTAACCCCTCTTGATGTTTTTATTTTTTTCTGTGGGGGTTTGTCAAAGATGTTGTCTCCAAACCAAGGTGGTAAACTTGCAGGACCTTCGTTCTCGGATCACAACTGCATGCGCACTGGTGGACGCAAACATGCTGAGCCAAACATGGCAAGAACTCGTGCACCAGCTTGATGTCCTGCACGCAACAAATGGAGCTCAAATTGAAGTGTATTGATGGTGTGCACAAAACTGTACGAGTTTCTGTATCATATAAACCAAAGGGTGTCATTGTATCACTTGTGGTTCTTAATGTATTAACAACCAAAGTTGTCCGCGTCTTTTTTGGAACACCCTGTATATTTTGTCTTATCTTACAAATGTGGTTGGGTTAATGTGTATTCACAAAAGATTTTTGGGAATTATTACATCAGTCACCGAAGGTGGATGTTTTCACCCCTGTTTTTTCTGTCTGTGAGTAGGATATCTCAAAAAGTTGTAGATGGATTCAGACGAAATTTGGTGGACAAGTTGAGTGTGTGACAAAGGACGAATTGATTCGATTTTGGTGAAGATCTGGATTTGGACATGAGAATTTTTAAAGTGATTCTTCACCATTAAGAGATAGGATGAAAAACGATATATCGCACAATATCTAAAAAAAAGTTGTGGATGAAATTTGGTGGATCAGTTGGGGAGATGACAAGAACAAGCTATTCGATTTTGGTTCAGGTACGGTTGCAGATTCAGCCCATCAGTGGGATACAAAACGTAAACTGTTCAGCCAGTCAGAGGTGTGCGCTCTACCGCGTGCCATTCGACTTCATTTGGTGTCCATAGTGATGCAACTCTGCTGGTGTTTCAAAACCACACTATACATGATCCTTTAAACTGAAACACAGTTCAATAGCATGAAATCCTATTTCCTTTACATAGCCTTTCATGTTGTGAGTGGCGAACTTTTCGCTTCCTTGTTCGAAGAAATATAACTTTGTAAACTTTTGAGTTGGATTATCAGTAGGCCTACCCTGTGAGGTTGGGTGAGGCTGGTTTTACTACCTTCGGGAATAACTTTGTACTGCAATATTTGTGATCAGTGTGGTCATTATCCAGTACGAGTTGCACGATTAGTGCTGCTTGCTTGTTGTTAAAAAAAAAAAAGTATAAATAGTTAAATATAACCATAAAAATATTTCATGACATGAGCTTTGAGTCCAAGTGGTGACAACTTCTGAGGATATTGTTCCTGTAGCTGCATGTACAGTTCATGCAAATAATATAATCCTGGTGTTGGCGTAGTGGTTAGGGTAGTGGCTTGGGATCCAAGGGTCCTGAGTTCAAGCCCCGTTGGCCTCTGAATTAATACACACCAGGGGGTTGACTCAGCCTGTCATCCTTCTGAGGTCGGAAAATTGAGTACCAGCTTGCTGGGATATTTGAGCCATTCGAGGTCAGAAAATCATCTATGGCAGCGGGTCGATGAGGCACGAATTAGCGACTGCTAATATACTTGCAGAACGGTATGAAGTGCACTCCACCTTAGGGGGGAGACCGGTTCAAGCGAACACCGCGATCTACAATAGGACTGGCAACCACTGTAGATTATTTCTGCCATCGAGAGGCAAAATGCCCGAGTACGCTCGATCAGATATTGAGAGGTCAAAATTGGTTGTTAATTCAACATGTCCAAGTACTGCAAAACTGGAGGTTCCTGGAGGCGATAAGATGGCAATTTGTGTTGTGCAGTGCTCAAGTACAAAACTAATTTCAATAAAATAAAGATTGAAAAGTCGTATAAATAAATTAATTCCGGAAGTTTACCGCCATTGACGCAGTTGCTTTTACACCACCCCATCGAACACAATACATTAATTATTCGTGCCTGTTGTTTGTGTCCTTTATGACGTCCTAAAAAACAGTTAGTTTCCTGTTTTGAATGATTTTCAAATTTGTTTGACTACCAGATAGTAAAAACGAATTTCACTTCTCTCAGCACATTTGTGATCTGGATAAATTCAGAGAAAAAGTACTGCTAAACTACAGGTGTGTCTTCTGATTCATGTTCCAATTCAATGTTCAAAATAAAACATTCAATTCAAATAAGTTTATCCTCCATCATAAGCTGACGTATGTGGACAGACAGACAAACAGACAGGCATGAACCAATTGTTTAACCCCTCTTTCCCCTTCGCGTGTGCAGGATAATGATTTGCCTATTGTTGCTGTTACTATAGGTACCACAAGCCGCACAGTCAATTTGTTGAAGGCAAAATAAATTGAACTCTGAACTCAACTTCCAATCATCGGCTTGCTGCGTCAAGTCCCCCTCAGTTACATCAATAATCTATTTATTATTTGGAATATACATTTTTGGAAACCTTCTGTTACACTCTACAGGTTATTTCACCCTGGATTCACAATGCATAATTTTTCAAAAAAATATTCTAGATAACTATTTCATTAATAACAAGAGTTAGAAATGCTGTGTAATTAGTAAAAAAAATTGGAGTACACGTAATTTTAAACCTACTAATATAGTGTCAGCATCATAACAGAGGGTCGAATGTACAAGTGACACTTCTTTTGGAGAATAATTTGAACGCCCATCATGTTTGCAATATGTAAAGACCGCAATGAGAAACCTTTTCCCAAACTTTCTTCATACTCATGGAAATAAGGAAAGCAGAAATATACCATCATCATCGACATCGACATCTACATGAAGTACCATGCCCCATGCAGAGTGCTGCCAAAGCAGTTATTATGCTACAATCCTGGATGCGTCGCTACATCGACTCAGGAAGTCATGGCAGGAATTTATAATTTGTTCAGGGCGCCGGCGATAGCTCGCCTTCTCTTCGTGAAGGACACCGTGGGATCTGTAACGTCCACCAACTAATTCCGGCAGAGGGGTTGTCCAGGTTAACGTCCATCCGAGGGACGGCACACACATTGATGCGTCGCCCATCACGCGAAACACTGGGATGACAGCTTATAGCTGGGTCGGGATTCAAACCCAGGCTAGACAGCTTAGTTGTGCGTATACCTCTCTGCCATCCTGAAAACCGTTTCATCACCCAGAAAGCCGAGATCCGTGAAAGCCCTTGACATGGATGTGATTAGTACATTTATTTCAGAACCATTCCCTGAAAAAAAAAATTCCCAATTTGTTTTCCAGGATTATATATCAATTAAATTTGTTTAAAATCATGTCAAAAACATTTCTCTGGAGCATTATGTATTTGAACGTGAAGTTGAAAACTGCTAAGGAACACGTTCCTATTCATTCACACGAGGGGCAATGTCACAGAGTTTCTGGAAAAAAAAAATCAAGTCAGAAATTCCCTTTTGTTTGATCATCTCTTGCAGGTTAGGGTGCACATGAAACACACCTGGTTTTGGATCGGATAATTAATGAATCCATATTTCATCCCTTTTGACAATGTGTGCAAAGAATCCTGCTGGATTGATGGTGGACAAGCGGGAGCTTCCCACTGCTAGACTTCCCCCAAATGGGAATGAATTATGTATTTTCCTGAGTTCATGGGACTCGTCATCTAGAACTCGGCCATGTTTTTCATGCATGATAAAATCATGCTCGGATATGACATTCTACATCCTGTCGTAACATCCCAGACCTTCCCTCACATTGCCTTAATCAAAGCCATTATTTCACAAGGGGAAATATTTAATAGACAGCCAGCTTTCAGTCCTCTTATAAAGCTCAATTATCCCATGGGATATTTCAAAGGCGATTTTATGAACATGGAATAAGTTGGCCACCTTTGGGATATACGAACACGCATTTACAGACAGCTTTGACGTTGACCAAGAACATGATGAATTACTGATGCTTCACATGCTCACAAGTTCAAAGTGCACTGCACTAACAAGTATAGATCATAGATTTCCAAGGGTTGCGACAAAAGTAATGCCTCATATTTTATTTCTCACCAAATATAATCACAACTAGTGTATTCATGGAATTAAACTCCATGATTCGGCATCCCATGGAGGGGTAGAACCTTCTCTTTAATTTGCCTCGCTGACCGAGGAGAGAAAAGCGAAATCATGAAGAGTGCCCCGTGGAAAGTTACTTCTACCCCTAGTGAGTTACCCCAAAGTTACCAACGGTGCTTATCTGGTCTAGTCCGGTGTTGTCTCAATTCTCATGCATGATTTGTGTTGCAGATCCTCCACGAGTCTTGGACAACTTGCATTTCCGGGTGATAAATAAATGGGGGGTTCAGGCTGGTAATTAAATTGAGTTGTTTTTGAGATAAGGGGATGGATTATTAACTACCACCCTGAGAGAAGGATGAAAATGGGGATTTGACAAGGCCGACTTGGGATATCAGGTAGTGCCAGGTGGAAAATATGACCTCCAGCGGCTTTGATAGTTAACTCATCGAGTTCTTTAATCAGAGTTTGTGGAATTCATTGGGTGCATCCATGAATAGCATTGTTGTTATATTTCATACAGACTTCTTTGTTCCTACTTTGAAGAGGGCTGGCTGCTCACCTTGTAACTGTCTGATTTCATTCCTGGAAGTCTGACATGTAAAATAATTAGACTTTAACTATGATGTGCATTGTGGTTTTTCTTTTTACAATAAATATTAATCTAATTTAGTTTTATTAAGGTTTATATTTACTGAGTGTGCAAAAGTAGAGATAATTCCCACAAGTGTACCATTTGGAGTTGGCTTCATTGGCATTCCTATCTGAGCACTTAGCTTGGATTTTGAGATTCCAAATTCAAATTCCATTCCTTGTGTTGATGTATCCGTGACCGAGAGATGTCAATGGAATTTATGTGAACGTACAGTGATGCGTCCTCATCGTCTTCTGGTCATGTAGCGGTGGTGGCCCCATACACAGTACTTTTAAAAGAGTGGCATTCAATCAAGTTATGAACGTTCTAGTATATAAAGAGACCATTTTGGATAGATCACCACTCTGTTGCAGGATGCAGACATTTCGGCTGAGGAGGTTTTTTTATTTTTATTTTTTGTATACCTTGTCGAGGCTCATATGAGAGCTAACACACAACGCACATAAAGGGGGGGCATGACACAAGAGGGGCGGAAGTGGGAGGGACAAAACAGTGGGGAACAGACACATTAGGAGATCTGGGGAAGGGAGAAGGATGGGGAACATGAGGAAGAGAAGATGGACATTATAGGGACTTTCAGGAAGGAAAGCAGGGGAATTGAAGGAAGTGGGCTTGGGTGGATTATCAGGGGTAGAAAAGATCGAGGATTTGGATGGGGATGATAAGAAGTGGTGGTGAACAGCTGTTTTGAAAGTCTGGAGGGAAGAATGGGAAAGAATAGAGTGAGGGAGTTTATTCCAAAGGTGGGAAAAAAGAGGAATGAAAGAGTGAAGGTGAGCAGTGATTCGTGATTTTGGTAGTTTTACCAGAAGGGGGTTGTTGGCGGACCTTGAGCGCCCTGTAGAAATGTGGTGGGGACAAATTGCAGAGAGAGCAGGGGGGCAAGGCTTGAGAGGAGTCGGTAGAAGACAGAAAGACCACCGACAAACCTGCGGTGATTGAGTGAGAGGCCCAAAGACTCAGCTTCATTGCGGGAGATGCCGATGATCCGAAATGCCCTGGTTTCTACAGCGTGAAGCCGAGAAAGGTGGGAGGCAGGAGCACCAGCCCAGAGGGGAGAGCAGTACTCCATCAGGCTACGGACAAAAGCTTTGTAAGTGGTCAAGAGCTCAAGAGGGCCGAGGAAGGACTTTGCACGACGGAGGATTCCCAGTCGGCGACTGGCTTTGGAGGCGAGGTTTGAAATGTGGCTTTCCCAGGAAAGGTCATGGCAGATAGTGAGACCCAGAAGCTTGAAAGAAAAGACTTCTTCCAGAGGATTGTTGAGAAAGTGGATGGGGGGGGGTTCTAAACGGTCCTTTCGAAGAGGCATAGTGAGAGTTTGAGATTTGTCTGGATTGAAAGACATGTTCCATGTGTTGGACCAGTTTGTGATTTTATCCAGATCTGCAGTGAGCGGAGAAGCTGCTGCTTGCCGGTCTGAGGGATGACAGATGGTACGGCAGAGGGTGTAAAGGCGCATGCTGGTTACCTCGGTGGGTAACAATTTTGTTGGCCTTCTCAACCATGCCTAGACTTGGAACAGGCCACAACGATTTCATATATATATATATATATATATATATATATATATATATATATATATATATATATATATATATATATATATTTATTTATATATATATATATATATATATATATATATATATATATATATATATATATATATATATATACACACATGTTTCAGCTCTCTGTGAGCCTCAGACACGAGTTTAAAAACAAGCTCAAATGAGCTAAGATCCTCGTCTTCTTAGTGATGACGTCATAAAAACGAATATGACATCATTGTGATGTATCAGGTTTGTGATAAATTATCTGTGCTAATGCCCGGCTTGATTCCCGCAAACAAAATTCAAACAGCTTGCCTAGTTTCGGAGATAATGGTATAGGTGATTTCCATTAGCGGCGATATTATGACATCAACTTTTTTTCTCAGAAGAATTTCCAAAATCGGAGATGGTTACTGCCTGCGCGTGGGCTTTCTGCATATACATGGCAAGTTTCACGAAGATCCGATGAAAACTCTGGGTTGTGAAAAACAAATGTCAAAAAAATAGAAATGACGTCATAAAAATTGATATGACGTCATAGTGATGTGACGTCATATGTGCAGTAATTCATCTCTGCTCATGCCCTATTCGATTCCCGCAAACAGAATTCAAAAAACTTGCCGAGTTTCGGAGATAAATTTTTAGGCGATTTCCATTAACGGAGATATTTTGACGTCATAACTTTTTTTTCTGGGAGGAATTTTCAAAATCGGACATGGTTACTGTCTGCGCGGGGTATTTTTACATATATACGCCAGGTTACAGGAAGTTTCGATGAAAACTGTAGGCTGTGAAACAAAAAAGTCCACAAGAAGAAGATGAAGAACAACAACGTGAGTAAGACTTCGAGATCCTCCACGAGGATCTGAAAACCTACCTGCCATTTTTGCTTCACAAAGGGAAAACAAAGCATCAAGCGATTTATATTTCAAAGGACATTTCAAGCCAAATATCCTGTCTGCATGTGTTTGCAGTTCGACTTCAAATTTTTAGTCTTTTTGACAAACTGCTGTAGATTAGCATTTTCATGATCTTTGACCACAAGCTGTACCCAATCTCTCTTCTCCCCCTCACCCACTTCCATGACCAACCTCTGTCCGACAGAATGACGCAGAGGTCGAGTTCAGTTCTCTTTGAGCTGTTTCATTTGTGTTTGATGCTCAATCTGACTATCAACTAGTTTGACAGGAAGGTCATTGAATCAATAGCTGTGCCACCCCTTGGATGAATGTTAAGCTGGTGACCTGTTTGCTATCATCAGTTTTCTCCTCCTCATGTTATTTCCATTAACGTTGGGGTTCATTGCTCGTGGAGCATGTGGTCTTGGCCCAAGTATTTCATGAACCAACTTAGCAGGCCTGACATTCGACTGGAGGTGGCAGGAATTTGGAATTCCTTCCGAGTGCTCGCAATAACTCACTTGCTCTGAGTCGATGTACACCGTGGGGTCTTTAACAAACACTAAATGATGCAAGCAGACTGGTCCCAACTTTACATCCACCTGAGGGACAGTGCACTTTGTGATGCAATTCCATACTTGCAAAGCACCAATCGTACAGTTTATATCTGGGCCAAAGGATCAAACTTAGACTGGACACCTCAAAGGTAAGCTAACATCATTTGGCGGATGTTTACAAATGTCACCGTGTTCGTCACCATTGTCGATCACCGTGACAGAATCAGCGCATTATCACCGGCACCCTTGAGAAAATTCCAAAATCCTGCCCAAATGTTCAATGTAAGCGGCACAGCCACACCTCAGTGATGATGCAATCAGTGGGGCTATACAGTATTAATAAATGAATATCGGTCTGTTACTCATTTGCAAACAATGATGATAGACCTCTCAGAGAGCATTTGAAAGCTGTTTATTTATTACCCAAGGTCGAGATGCATGGACGAGTGATGGAGCGGTTCATTTGAGTGAAGCTACTGTTTGTCCAAAATGAAATGAGATTGTCTGTAAGTTCATGTTGTCCACTACAACTTAAAAACATGATTACAATTGTGAATCCTTTTTTATATATATATATAATTTTTTTTTTTTAAGGTTTCTCCAACATTTGTGCAGTCACCTGATCATGTGTAACTAATGTTGCTGAGTATGCAACGATGAGCTGCCAAAACTTCCTAAACCCCATGGATTCCAAACATTCCAAATGAATCAGCATTTCCTGGCAGGACGCTGCTTGCAATAAACTTCAACACTGAAGTCGGTCTCTGTTTTCTTTACCATTACCCTGACCTTGTAATATCCTTTCACTCTCAGCACTTTTGATTTTCACTTACTGTTGTGCAGTGTTATTATGAGCAACTTTGAAAGACTCGTCGTCCATTGTAAGGAGAACTTTCAACTCCTTTGTGCTACTCAACAGACTGACCCGAGGAAGTCCTTGGGTCACAGATGAAATGTCGCTTAAGACCAGGTCTGCTCTTCCCCGTATATTGTAAGATATATATCCCCGAACGAGATATCTCAAAAGGTTATGGATGGATTCCGACGAAACTTAGTGGACAGGTTGGGTGTGTGACAAAGATGAATCATTTCGATTTTGGTGAAGATCTGGATCCGGATCTGAGAATTTGAAAACTATTTTTTCTGCAATTCTTCACCATTGAGAGATGAAGCCAAAAACGATGTCGAGCATGACACTTCGAAAAGTTGTGGACGAGTTATGACAAAACTATGTGGATGAGTTGGTTAGGTGACAGGAACAAGCCAGTCAGATTTTGGTTCAGATCTGGATCCAGATCTGGCCGACCAGTGGATACAAAATTTAAATTGTTTAGCCTGGCAGAGGTATGAGCTCTACTGAGTACCGTTCTCATTCCTCTTTTTTCCCACCTGCGGAACCAACTTCCACATCCTCTTCGATCTCATTCCCCCTGCCAAATCTTCAAGACAGCTGTTCATCACCATCTCAGATCATCTCCCACCCAAAACCATTTTCTTTTTTACATCCGTTAAATCATCCCTCTCGTTTTGTTATTTCATTTTATTCATTATTATTTACAATTTATTTTATTTTATTTATTATGATTTTGCCTCCGATTCATTTTACCCACCCCCTGAATTCTTCCCTACCCCTAACCCGCACATCCCTTGTTGTCTGTCTCCGTTTATTTTGTCCTACTGCCCTGCTGATGGCATTCCGCCCTCCCCTCTCTCTGCTGTTTCTTTCATTATGTAGTGTCCTGATCCAATCTAGGTTCGAGCTTTTCCATGAGCCTCGACTCTGCATTCAAAAAATGATATTGGTTCTGGTAACCAACAGCTTGTAAGCACAGAATGGCTTGCTGCTCGAGTTTGTAATGCCTAGTTATATTGTTATCACGGGTTTGGGTTTGATTCCCATGGCAGCTTAGCAGAAATGTACACCACCTCCCCCCCCACCCCCCAGTATCTATTTTTAATTATCAAATATATAATATGGTATCTATGGTATCTTCATTATGGTAACTGATATGGATGGAATCTTGAACATTCACAAGCTTGTCAACGTCTGAACGATAAGCTTGATATGTCCTCTTATAAACGAGGAGGTTTGAGTCGAATATAGTTCCTTCGACCTTCAACTATATAGCACTGCAGAAATGAGAAATCTGTTGTTGTCCTGTCTCCGTTGTCCTTAACCATAATCCTACCAACAGGGGTCTTTTTGGACCCCAGACCTACATTTTTATGTGTTATTTCTATATAATTTCAACAATGTATTTCATGTTTTATTAGTTTGTTTACCTGTATGTGTCGGTAATACATATATATGATGTTTAAAGATCCCACCTTGCCGCACAGAGTGACAAGCAAATCCTTTCTGGGGTCCACAAAGACCACAGTTGCTTTCGTTCATTTTTTTTTTTGCGTATACGATTATGTCATTTGGTATTTGTATGGGACAAGTCCTTTAAAAAAACATTTTTGTTTATGCTTGTTTACTTTATCACTAAAATTCATCCAATCAAAATGTGTTTCCTCATTAGTAGATTGAATGATATTTAGTGCGTCGGACGGAGTTGGGGTTATAAAAGTTCTCAGTTCAAGGGTTAATTTTAGATTTCATATTTATTTTTCTCTTTTTAAGTTTGTTGACTTTATCAATAAGACACCATGTTTAGTCATTGATGTGGAACTTTGGCAGATTTAGTGAAACTGAATAGTTTTGCACTTGGGGTCCAAAAAATATCCCAGTTGGCAACATTAGGTCATAAAATATGTTGGTATGATGAGGGTTAAGATGGATCAGTTACTTTTTTCAGGAATTTATGTATTTTAATCTGGAACCTTCCTACTCAGCCAAATTAAGGGTTTTTTTTTTTTAGTTTGAATGTAATTTTAACAAACCTTCCTTACAGCCACACAGATACATCGCTGATGTAATGTCCCCTGCAGATTGGGTCACAAATTTGTAATGTAGCCATTGTACAGCATATAATGGACTTGTCGGTGAAACAGCAGGGAGATATTTAACATCCACCGACAACCAACACTGTCAGAGGCAGATGGATCCCCAGGTTAACGACCCCATCGAAGAGGCGCGCACGCATTGGTTGCAGCTCCCTGCCTGTGAAACACCAGGACACCAGTTTATTGTCATGTCAGGAAATTAATGCAGATGAGACAGCTCCAAGACAACCCACAGATCTTGTGGAGGAAAACAAGCCGTCGTGAGAAAAAGAGAGCTGGGAACACGATGATATCGACAGAAAAACTGACTTACGACATTCATCGTGACACAGCACTTTGCCCTATTGCTGCTCGTGAATGTTGTCAAAACCGACATTAAAATGAGATGTCTAAATGGCCGTTTTACATTTAAGGAGTTGAAAAGAAAGAAAAAATTAATTATTATGACTATTATAATCCAAAATAATTTGAAAAATAACTTCAGGGGATGCTATTGAACACTTAAAAAATCTGAAGAAAAATCATAGCAAATACTTAAATTCCCAAATTATAATAATTGTGAGTAAATAAGAATTGCACAAGTTTTGATTGCGCACGTACAATAAGAAATATGTCTCTGTGTACCAATTTCAATATTACCTTCAACAAAAGTCAGAACTGATTAATCATGACTAATACGGTAAAAGTTTGCTCGTATGTATGTATGTATGAAGCAAATAACATCCCTGCATGCTTCGGGTCATGTATAAAAATGCTGTACATTCCGGGTTGTCTATAATTATGGTTAGCAAGGCTATAAAATGAGACACCCCCCCCCCGGCCCCAAAGCCCCCATCGACAGAGCACATGTGGTCACCCGATGGTTTGATGAGCATGACACTGATGTTATCCACATGTCATGGCCTTCTCAATCACCAGATCTGAACCCAATCGAGCATTTGTGGGATATTCTGGAATCATGCCTGAGACAGTGTTTTCCACCTCCATCAAATAGGTGTAAGTTGATTGACTTTTTTCGTGGAAGAATGGTGCCGCATCCCTCCTGAACAATTCCAGATGCTGGTGGACTTTATGCCACAACACGTACCATTGAGACCAAAGCGACAGTTGAAAGTATTTTTGAGCTGATCGGCATCAGGAGCCTGTGATCGGCATAAGAAATCTGCCAAGTTGAATGGTTTACGTTTTGTTTCCCACCGATAGGCCTCGTCTGTATCCGGACTGTAACAAAAATCTAATCAGCTTGTTCTTATCATTTACCCAAATCATTCACCAAGTTTTGTCTGAATCCATCCATAACGTTTTGAAATATCATGCTCGATATCGGTTTTGGTCTTATCTCTCAATGATGACGAATCACTTTATGATTCTAGTATTCAGATGCGGATCTTCAAAAAAAAATCTAATTAATTCGTCCTTGTCCACACACCCAACCTGTTCACCAAATTTAGTCTGAATCCGTCCATAAATTTTTGAGAGATCCTGCTCACAGACAAATAGACAAACAAACAGACAGGGGTGAAAACATAACCTCCATCCACCTTCACATGTAAATATGTTCCAGTCTTGCGCACGGTATCTTCTCGGAGTTAGATCACCCTATTAGGCATCTTATCAGAGCTGCAGCCCCCTAATTCCAAGTAGGATTGCACTTTAGCCAATACCGGAAAGAAAACTTAATTCTCAATTTTATAGACCAGTCCACCCCGGAGAGGGAACATCAACATCACGCGTTTTGCTGACTGGCCCTTGTCTCACGAGGGTCGCCTTGTTATGTAGAAAAAGGTTTTTAAAAATTATAACATTTAAACAGCTTGTGACGTACTCCCTGACCCCCATGGCCAAAGTACACAGTTCACCAAGACTGTTTCTTTTGAAGGTGCCTTTTTATATTTAAAAAAAAAAGGTTAATAAAAAATATACATTTAAACAGCTTGGGACATGCACCTTGACTCCATGGCTAAAGTACACAGTCCAACAAGGCTGTCCCATTAACATACACATTCGCCTCAGCCCAAAGGTTGAAGCACATGCTCAATCAAGTACATACATTCTAACCCCAAAAAGTCAGAATGCTTGGTCATAAAGTTGAACCCCCACCTCATTTGGAGTAGGTCCCAGTGAGCAACGAGCAGAAATGCCTCTCCAGAATGAATTGCTTAAACCCTACAAGGTATTAAGTCGAGATCAGACCACATGACTGCAGTGGGAACCAGGAAGCAAGTGCCACACCAGCTATTGCTGCATGCATCCTGACAAATAAGAAATGCCTGCCACACATTAACTTGTCTGTGGTGCAATAAATAGTTCTAAGGGTAGCCAGGAACAATTTGGATTTTTAAAAAGGTTCTTCTTGCTAAAACAGTTACATAGCTCTGCTAAGCTCATGCCGAATGTGCAGAGTCCAATTGATGTAGTGTATAGTGTATAGAACTAGTGTATAGAATATCCAGCACTGGTGTATAGAATTGAGAATTAAATTATCTTCACAGTATTGGCTGCAGTACAATCCTACTGGGAAGTAGGGGGCTATGGCTCTGCTAAGCTCATACCTAATATGTGGAACCTATGCAACTGTTTATCCAGAAGAGCTTTTTCAAAATTACACTGTATATATCTATATATTATATATACATACATACCAGCAAGGACCGACGGAACATTCATGTAATGTAAAATGTTACTCCAAGACCTCAACTCTGCTTCCCCTTCCCAAACCACCAGTCCTCAGCCTCCACCCTCCTAAACCTTAATCCTCCCCATCCCCCTCTCAACCCCAAGTCCTCCCCATCCTCCTCCCAACCCTGGCATCAATGCCCTCCCCACTCCAAGCCTCCAACTCCTATCCCCACCCCCTTGCCACAACTCCTTAACCCCTTCTCCCCCACAGAAAGGTCCTCAACACCCCCCCCAAAACCTCAACCTCGCCCCTCCCAACTCTGTCCTGCCTTTGCTTTTCACCCCCACTTTCGCACCCCATCTCTGTTCTCCCCTCCTCACCCTCCTCCCACTCATAAAAGCATTCGTGCATTCCAACATCAAAATAGTGCAATATTTAATATTTTCCCTTCTCCTATCATGCTATCACCGAATTCAGAAAAGCAGTGATCAAAATAGCTCCTACACGTCCAGCTCACAATCCCACAAGTTTTGCGGAAACCCTATGGAATTGCAACTCTCAAGTGACCACGAGACTCAAAACCAATTATCTTCTTCCTGATGCGCGCACACACACACACACACACACACACACACACACACACACACACACACACACACACACACACACACACACACACACACACACACACACACACACACACACACACACACACACACACACACACACACACACACCATAAAAAGTAAATATTGATTGATGTTTTCTTTCACAATGTCACAAGATTCCCGGAATTTCGCAGGCAAAGACCTTTATAATTGCATGCGTTTTACGAGTCGTTCAAGAGAAAATAGTCGGAAACAAGAGAGAGAATTGCTTTGCAGTAAATACACATGTCTAATACCAATGTGATATTTTACAAGTCCAAAAAAGGCATAACTCTGTGAAAAAAATTGACGAAACGCACCGAAACTCGAACTTGTTCTATAATATATCATAAAAAGCCATGTGTCAGGATTTGGTTGAATATGTGAAGGGGTATGGGGAAAAAAGTCTGATAAACCACAGGTGGGATGGACAGATGGACGGGCAGATAGAGAGTAAACCTACAGTCC
This sequence comes from Eptatretus burgeri, assembly GCF_056783735.1. NCBI lineage: Eukaryota > Metazoa > Chordata > Myxini > Myxiniformes > Myxinidae > Eptatretus > Eptatretus burgeri. Next base: position 21,026,683 of record NC_140971.1, read on the forward strand.
CCTCCGATGAAACTGGGAGGGGACTAATAATAGCAAGTACCTGCGTAACCTCTGTTGTAAAAGCCCTGCTTGTGAGAATGCCACATAGTTATTTGGGTGGTGTATAGACAACAGACTGCTGCCTCGGTTGCTGAGGCCTATCTTCACCAGGCTCCTGATGCCGATCAGCTCAAAAATACTTTCAACTGTCGCTTTGGTCATTTTACATAGATGGAAAAACTAATAGGGAGGGCATGGCGATTGTGTATATGACTGCTCCGAAGATGTCTTTGGCTTTACATCGTCAACATGGCAGCCTACGATTTTTTCATGTTTAAATTGTGGGTGGAATCAGGTGAACTGTCCAACCAACGGGTGTTCACAGAATGTTACACACACACACACACACACACACACACACACACACACACACACACACACACACGGACAAAAGAACAAGCATACTATTATATAGAATCACTATATATATATATATATATATATATATATATATATATATATATATATATATATATATATATATATATATATATATATATATATATATATATATATGTCAGTGTGTGTCAGTCCGTCAGTCAGTCCGTCTCCTCCATAACTCCAAAACCATGAAACCAAGTGGGCCCCAAACTTTGCATGCATACTCAGGGAACTTCAAGTAAAGGCCCGGTCACACCTTGACGTTTTAGCCAACGTATGCCGATTTTTGAATTTTTTTTCTAAAACGCTGGCACATGTTGAATACGTTATGGGTAAGCTTTGATAACATTGAGAGCACGCTGAAAAACACTGCCATCCGTCGTTGTACGCTGGCTTTATACGTTGTACTTTTCGGTTGTCCTCAAATTTTTTCATGCTTGAAATTTCACGACGTATGCCGGCGTATGACTCACACGTTCCGCTACGCTGGCCACAAGTTGTATGCACGGTCTGCGATCGTTGACAGACGTCAACACATGCTACTTGTAAGTTAATCATAAGTTGAGACACGCCGAGGTAATGTTTAGCGTACCCGAAACTTATTTCTAACCTATGATTAACGTGTTGTTGGCACGTTACGTGATTGTTGCCACACATTGACAGACGTTACTTTTAAGTTACTCATAGGCTGAAAGATGTCGGTATAATGGATCGTCCTTGCGTCAGCGTCCACGGCCACGGCCAGGACACTTATTTGCAGCATTTTTCAAACTTTTCTTCGGCACGACGAGGATGTTCACACTTCGATGTCTAGCTTGGCTATGATTCCAATTGTCCATCGGCAGCGTCTATTTAAAATAGTCGAGTTTGAGCGTTTTAACACGTTCAGAAGAAACGCTTCAAATTTCCAAACCCCAGCGTCAAAAAACACAGGCGAGTGACAGCAATTTAAATCGTTCATTGTAAACAATGAAAATAGCTGAGTGGTACCGTTTAAAAGTCGTTGAGTGTAAAAAAAAATCCAATTGTTGAGCGCAAGCGTCTACTTTCAATAGTGGAGATGCAGCCATTTAAATCGTTGAGTTTGTCATTTAAATCGTTAAATCGTTAAACGCAAGGACGATCCATCATAACCCACACCCTCCCCCTCACACTCACCTACTACTGCCAACATGAACAAACTACTATTAATACTAATACTAATACTAATACTGATACTGATACTGTTACTGCTGACATGGACATCGACTCAAAAAGGACTCGAAAACACTGTTGGGTTCCCCTCTTATGAGCAGCATTTTTATATACCAATTCCCAAAACCACTGGGAGCACGTCTTTATATGGCAGTTGTAAGCTAGAAACACGTTAATTTTTTTTTTTTTTGTCGACCGGAAGACGTCATTGGAATACGTCTACATACGTCGATGTGTGTTGGGACTACGTAAAGAATTGGTTCAAAGCACGTCAAACATAAGTTAGAAATAAGTTTCGCGTAAAAAAGACATGACCGCGACGTGTTTCAACTTATGAGTAGCTTATAAGTAGCCTTTGTGGACGTGTGTAAGCGTCCACATATCGTGTGTAAAACTTATCCCCATCGCATGCGGAATGTGTGTCATACGCCGAGTACGTCATAAAATTTTGAACATGTTTAAAATTTCTTGACGTACTCTACTTACTACGACGTATGATAGCGTACTTTAGCGTTCTACTCACGTATACCAAACTTACTCATACCGTATTTGACGTGCCCCAACGTTTTCGACACATTTTTCTTCGGTCGGCATACGCTGGCAAGATCGCCAAGGTGTGACCGCGATGTTGACACTTCCATTTCTACGGCAGTTATGATTCGAATCGTTGTGCGTCAGCCTATTAATAGGCTACGTCACGACATCGTCGGCGATGCGTGCAACGCGCTATGCCTAAGTTAGACTATCATTGGGCATCGGTTGTGTAGGCCGACAACAGGTTCAGCATTCGTTGGTATAAGTTATCTATAACACAACGAAACGTTCTGTGTCCGTTACCAATGCGTTATACATAAGACCAAGTCGCTATGAATACGTCCGAATCTTAAAAAAAAAACATCAAAAGTTCAACGTAAGCCAGCGCTTTACATACATTTTAATACGTTGCCATCGCTGGCTAAAACGTCAAGGTGTGACCGGGCCTTTAGTGCATGAATGAAAATTGGGTATTTAGGTTAATTTAAATACCCCTTTTGAAGATAATTAACATCCTTATTTAATTATCCTTTATCAAGGCGTCACCCTTGGTCAGCCCCTGAATTAGCAATCTGTCAGCTTTCTGGGGTCTTAATTTGCCATTTTGTTTGGCCTGCTCAACAATGCCTTGACTTGGAACAGGCCGCAACAGTTTCTTTCAGACTTAGCGCTCAAAATGTTTGTTTTTTTTTTGCACTTTCCTCACTCATGTCATCAAATGCATCATATTCATACCTACAAATCGCTGGAAACATTGCAATGCTTATAAACACCCGGAGATGCCACCAGTGTTAGTCCCTTTATTTCATTTCTGTACATATGATAAGCTCGAGAATCTCTTAACCTGAATCGAATTTCAAATTTTTAACTAAATTGAACTTAGCAGCAGTTCTGACTGCTATAAAAGTGTTCATTTGTCCATTTTAGACATTGCTCAACATTCTGGGCATCTACGAGTGTTTGTAGTGATATTTAAATTCCACACATGCAATAACCTCTGGAATCTCTTCACCTAAGCTGAATTTCAAAATTTAAACTGCAGAATTGACCTTGGCAACAGTTCGGACTGCTTAAAAAAAAGTGCTCATTTGTTTAATTCGGACATTTTTGACACTCGTCATCTCTGGACAGTGTTTAATATCACCATGCTGGATTGGCATGCGATTCATGATCGATTATAACAATCATCACCCGGAGACGCACGGATGTTTGAATTGGATAAACTAGTACGTGCCCGTAAAAAAAAAAAAATAATAATAATAAATAAATAAATAAATAAACCACACAGGCCGTTTTTTCGCTCTCACGTGCCCGTACGTGCGTGACCCGGAAGTTCGATATTATTCGCAATTTATTTTTAATGCCCAATTATTCAATTAACGCCAACGTATTTTACCTTTTCGCAATGTCGTGGCAAGGAAAAATAAAAAGAGAAGACAAGAGAGAGAAAAAATTTACTTCCTGGTTCGGAGCATACCAGCACTCTGATGTTCCCGAAATTTATACACCGTCTAATATGAAAACGATCATAACTTGGGCCATTGTGTTTATCTATAAATGCGCATAAGAAATCGAGAAATTATTAAAATACACAAACTCATCACTCTCCGGAAGCCCGTACGTTGTCACCCGTAATGGGGAACGTGGCTGTGCTTCCCTTCCCCATCGGCCACGCCCACGCAACAACATGTCTTCCCATTGGTTTGGTAAATAAATGGCCATAACTTGGGAAGCACTTGTCCGATTAATATCAAACCTTGAAAAGGCACATCCTAAGGTCCCCAGCAATATACCTGGTAAGTTTCAATTAGATCAGACCAGCGTTTGTCGAGAAACAGCGGTCACACACACACACACACACACACACACACACACACACACACACACACACACACACACACACACACACACACACACACCACAGAGATTGCTGGAATTATAGATAGATGAACACTTTTTTTTTAGCAGCAGAACTGCGGCTAAGGTCAATTCCACGTTAAAAATTTTGACATTCGGCTCAGGTGTAGAGATTTTAGAGCTCATCACATTTCAGCTTTAATGCTGAGAAACATCCACAGAGTTGTATTTGAACATTATTTGATCGTCTACTCTGGACGGTTAGGCCCAAGTCACATTTGCCACGGCGGCCGTGGGGTCTCCAAAATCTATGGCCACGAGCAATTATACGGCGGCCGCAGTATTTCCACGGCCACACAATGTAGCAGTCACATATGTTTTTATTTTTCGGGGAGTGCACGGCGTGTTTATAAATTGTGGAGACCGAAAACGTGGGTTGCCGTACGGTCTTTGATTTGATGTCGCACGGTGACCTTAGGGTGTTCCATCAGCGGCCATATAATTTTCAAGGCAGACGCAAGGTGCCCGCAAGGCGACCGCAGGGGGGCCCTAAGGCGAGCGTGCGGCCAGACGGACGGTAACGAGTGGGTTTTTTTAATTTAAAATTATTTTCTTTACCAGTTCCTTTGTTTCGGCTTGTTGAATTGCTACGGCGAACGTAGAAATGAAAAAAGTTATAACTCCGCACGCGCTATAATTCCACGGCGACTGTACGGTCTGTAAAATATAGCCATATGGCGTTGGGCCACCCTGAGGCCACCGCAGAAACTCTGCGGCTGTCGCACGTTTCTGTTAATTCAGAGGGCGTACGGCCGCCGTATCCTCGCCGTAGAGCAAATGTGACTTAGGCCTTACCTCCAGAAGTGTCCGGACAGTGATTATCTCTGGACTGTGTTTGTCTTCACACATATCTGGGAGGTGTTTGTCTCCTGAAGGTGTTTGTCTCAGGACGTGTCCAGGTGGTGTTTCTCTCAGGACGTATCCGGGTGGTGTTTATCTCTGGATGGTGTTATGGTATGACCAGTAGAAAATATATTTCAGACATTTTTTTTTCCATCTTCACTGTTATTCTATGTAGAATGAGATGGTGTGAATCGTAATTAACGCTCCACCGCACGTCTGCCTTCTGTTTACCTCACACTTACCTCCTCCCAAACCCCCTGTCCCCTCAGTCTCCATACAACTCTGGACATTTTCAGCATTACAGCTGAAATATGATAAGCTCTAGTATCTGTTAACCTGAACCAAATTGAAAATTTAAACTGTGGAATTAAATTTAGCAGCAGTTACAACTGCTAGAAAATGTGTTCATTTGTCCAATTTGCATATTGTTTTATACTCCGGACATCTCCAGGCAGCGTTTAGTATGGCCCAGCCAGCCGTTCTATATAAACCATTTCGTTGGTGTACTTGCTTGAGTGCTTAATAGTGTTGGGGGGAATTGATTCCAAAGTACTCAATTACAACCATGGACTCGAAAAAAATTGAGAAGTTAACTGGAATCAACGTTGACTCCGAGTAATTCCAACTTCATAAACAGAAGCATTTTTTTTTCTTAGAAAAAATTTTCGACTCTATTGGGCATGTTCCAGTTACACATGGCCTGGTAATGTATTAATTGAAAAGGAAACATGTCCCTAGGGCATCCCATTTGCAATATAGCAGCAAAAGCAAGTCACTTGCAAATTAAACATACCCCAAGGGTGCGTTCCTTTTAAATGAATGTCAAAGCATCTAGAGTTGGCCGGTAAAGCGTGCCGATTGCTTTGCTGACGTATGGGTCGGCAAAACATTAACTGATAAAGTTTTGACAACATGTCATTCAAAAGGTCCAGAAGTGCAGTTTGGAACTATTTGGGGAAGGTTAAAGAAGATTACGAAAGTTGCGTGCTCACTTTGTTCAACAGACCTTGCTCATCACTGTAATACGTCCAATATGCGAAAACATATGAAAATCAAACACCAGAGAGAGTACCTATTAGTGACGGTTGAGAATGCAGATTCAACTAAACAAAAGTCTGCAACAGCAACAAGTTCGCTTTCGCAATCGACGATTGAAAGCATTTTCACCCCGGTAATGCCCACGCTGCCTTCCCTTCCCCTCCCCTCTTAGTGTTCCCATCAGCGAAGCAATGCGTGGTGTAATATATATATATATATATATATATATATATATATATATATATATATATATATATATATATATATATATATATTTTGGAAATGTATGAAAATTTATTGTGCTGTTGTAACTTATTTGTATAATATATTGAATGCCCCTTGTAGATCAAACGATAGCAATAGTAAAAAGATATTTGAGGTTTTAACAATAGGATCACTTCATAATGTGCCTTACACAATATTCGATTGATGATGATGACGACGGTGACGATGACGATGACGATGATGATAATTATCTGAGAGGCAATAATGTTGTGAAAAGTTCACTGAAAGGTACATCTGCAGAAATGCTTTGTTGCATATACTGTCTCGTGACACAATTATACGCAAACCTACATATAAATCCACACATGCACATAAAAGAAAAATAAGGGAAAAAATTAATGAAATATTTTTACCTTCTCACCTGTAAAATGAACAATAAATTGTTGGGTGCAGTATAATCATTTACCATTACCAATGCAAGGAGTGTGACAGATACAAAAAGATAACATTAAGTTTCAGAGTTAAAATTTTTCAATTATGGAACAGCACATAAAGTGAAGTCAAACCTAACTGGTGATACATACAAGTATAGGAAGCCAAAAAACGAAAAAAAAACTTATAAAAGTCAAGTACAGAGGTACTCACAGCTGTGGTCGTTATAGTTATGTGTTCACAGTGGGTAATCCCACTGAACGGAGTTCCCAGCCACACCACGAGCAGACTGCCCGAGCGTCGTTCACCTGAGCTCTCACTACCCAGTCTCTCGAAGCTGGGCTGGCCTCAGCATCCCAAAGGGCGTGTGCTGTTTGTGCACTTGGAGACGCTCGATAGAGGATGTTGACCCGAAGAGGAAGAGGGGTGGGAAAGGGAGGGGGAAAGAGATGCCTGCTCTGTTCGACAATTATACTTTTGCTTCCGAGGACGGCTGGCAGCTCTTCTCCATCCATCTGACAAGTGCAGCTCCACAATCGATCAATTAGAAATTAATGCACCACCTGTTCCCGCGACCAGATAAGTGACTTTTTTTCAAATAAATTTAGTTTCATTCCTTATATTTTGAAAAGTACCACCCTTGGTTGCCCGTGACATATCAATATCAAAAGCTTATCTCCTTCGCATCAATACATTTTCTGAAATCAAAGAAAAAGCAAGAATTGTGCAGCAAGTCTAAACAATATTTATGGAAATACAGTATCTCTGAAGTAGTGAACTTGAATGTTGCTCTTTCAAAGCGATTTATAATATTTGAAACCCCCCAAAATGTCTTTATGGCCTACAAGCAGGGGCTATCCGGCACTTCCAGGCAAGGCGTGGTGGGGAGATGGTTCCTGGTGTTGCCTGGCTGGGTGAGCTCTTTTTCCGGCGATGGTTTCGGCCCTGAAGAAGTAACAAACAAACGTACACACAAACCAACTTCCACCTGATGAACCATTCAACCACACATTCAAGATACAAGGCAAGATTTACCACTCCATTGGTTCACTTGGATGCATGAGACAACAACGATGAAGTACGAGTTCGTACCAGAGTTATTCTCCCTTCCATCTGTATATGGTTCTCCCCATTGGTATGCTAAGCAATTCCAGGATGTCATGACTATAGTTCCAGCATATGGCAAGCCAGATTACTTCATAACATTCACATGCAACCCCAAATGGCCCGAAATCCAGCGCTCACTTCTTACAGACCAGTCTGCAAATGTTCGCCCCATCGTGTTGAAAAAAAAACTATCAAATACTTTTAGATGATTTGTTAAAGAAGCACGTTATTGGAAGGGTCAAAGTCTGTGTGTGCATCAAAGAAGACCAGATGCGAGGGCTTCCAGTAAGCATGAGCATGCATTCCATATGATTGACCTTATCCAACCCAATTGAAGCTATCATGAACGAATAAAATTTTCCTCATCTAAAATCAGACATACTTAAATGTAACCTACGAAATGGTCTACACCATATGTGGGTACCGACTACATTTAATAGGTTAGATTCAATATCTTATAACCTCCTAAAATTTGATTCCCAAATATTTGCAATACAGTATTTGACCTTGTCCGACCGAACCTCAACCATCATCACCGACCAAAACTTGCCTTTACTCTCTCCATTTGCAGCATATACAGTATACACATATTGCTGACCATGTCTGATGAGGCCAAGCCCCGCACAAGATGAGGACAAGCAAGATGTCGATCGAGCGGTATGTGCCGATTTTCCAGATCGACTCAGCGAGCATCGAAGACAAAGTGTCACCTCTTGTATGATTCATGGTCCCTATGGTGCACTCAACCTTACTGTGTCATACATGAAGAATCAGACTTGTACAAAAGGTTTCCCCAAGGAGGAGTGTCTTTACACCACCTTGAACAATCGATCATGTCCCCCTACAGAAGGAGAAATGTAGCTGATGGCGGTCAAACATGTATGAAGACCATAAACAACAGCTAGGTTACGATCAGTAACACTTTTATGGTACCCTACAACCCGTACCTTCTCCCTCATTACAATGCACACATTAATATAGAAGTGGTCTGTTGAGTGGAGGCAGTGAAGTACCTCTACAAATACATACATGAGGGTCCGGACAAAATAATGCTTTGAGTTGGTGGCCAAGACAAGGAAGTCGATACCTCTGGCAATGAAATTGAGCACTACAAATGTGCATGCTTCATTATCTCATCTGAGGAATGCTGGCAATTATTTGAATTCTCCATCCAGGATGAATACCCAAATGTTGAAACACTCCAAGTACACCTCAAGAATGAACAGCATTGTATTGTTGCGGGGCCGGACGTCGGCCACGGGCACGACTGCGAGATGGAGCTGCAGCGTCAGCTCGACCGATCGCCCGGAATTTAGGTCGTCACTCTGGAGAAGTCCGGAGCCGACGGGTCCTGACTGGACCGAAGATCGCCAACAGGTCACCCGCGTGGAATAGGGTGAATAGCCAAATTTCTATATACCTAAGTATCCACGCGGGGAATCTACCGAGGAAATTCACCCTCGACGGAACTTGTACGAAAACGAGCCGCTTCGCGCGCTCGTTCCGTGTGCGATCCGAGCGGTTTAATCGCCAAGAACCGTCGGTCCAAATGTCCCCTTGCGGCCACAACAGCTTTTACTAATTCTCAAACACGCAGCATGCTCAACCAATGAAGGAATGGACACAAATGAGCTGGAATATTCAACAAATGGGGATATTTACTGAATAATAATGGAGAAATGAAGGTAAGCACGCAAGAAGCAGAGTTAAACCGATTATTATTATTCAGCACGTAAATACAGGCAAAAACACTTATACATTTCACTACTTATCAGACGGGCCCACGGACACACACACGCACACACAACCAAAGAATTGGACCAATGGTCTTTATTAGGACCTTCAGCTCGAAGGGACAGGCAGGCTGAAGACCAGGATCTAACTTGGACCTGTCCGCCTTGTGCGGTCTTCAAGTCGGTCGGTCCTGTGCTGTGTCACGTGATTGGGTTTTCGTATATCATGCCTCGCCCGCTAGGGGCGGCAGGACTGTGCTTCTGGTCGCGCAATAACGCGGAGTAGATGGTGGCCCGCGTGCTTCTTGCGCCCACCGCACCTAGTACACACTAGTTGGCTGACGAAGATGGGATCATATGGACTTATGCCCGTTTTCGACGGGGACGACTTCGAATCGTTTTCAGAGCAATTGGATTGCTATTTCCACGCGAACGATGTGGTCGACGAGAGCAAGCAGAAGTCAATCTTGCTCGCTTCGCTTTCGCCTGAGCATTATCGGCTGCTGGGTGATTTAGTGGCACCGAACAGGCCCCGGGATGACGGGCTGGCGTTTCGGGACATCGTGGAGAAAATGAAAGCACACATGGCGGTTGAGCAGACTCGCGGGGATGTTCGAGCCATCACCGGCCACGCGGGGTCGCGAGCACCCCGGGACGCGCGCATGACCTTCGATGCGGGTCGGACGTCGCCGCGCGGCCACGCGTGCGGCGGGGTGACACCGCGGACATGCTTGGGATGTGGAGGTCGACACCTGCGCCGTGCATGCCCGTATAAAGGCAACGTGTGTTTGAATTGTCACAAGGTGGGTCAGTTGGCGCGTGTGTGCCGTGGGGCGTCGGCCACCGTTAAAGTCGTGGACGGCGATGTGCGATGCGACTCGGGGCGGAACCAGCGGCCGTTGTTGAGCCTGGGTTCAGTTGGCCCGACGACGGCGCGCCCGATGACGGTGGAGGTCGAAGTGAACGAAACGCCGATCACGTTCCAGGTCGATACAGGAGCAGCGGTGTCGCTCATGGGCAAACAGACCGCGCGTAGACTCAACGGCTTGAAGCTTATCAGGTCAAACCTCGCGCTGTTCACGTACACCCGCGAGAAGATAACGCCAGTCGGGATGGCAGACGTGTCGGTGCGGTACCAAGGCCAGGTCGCCACGCTTCGGGTGTACGTCGTACGGGGGAGGGGGCCGTCTCTCCTCGGCCGAGATTGGATGACCCGCATCAGGCTAGACTGGGCCGCAGTTCACCTTGTGCAACCCGTGCCGAGCCAGTGGGAAGATCAGTTGGAGGAGATTCTTCAAAGACATCAAAGGTTGTTTAGAGACGACCTTGGAAAACTCAAGGGCATGGAGGCGAAACTCTTCTTGAAGGAGGGGGTGATTCCTCGGTTTTGTAAACCGCGTCCGGTGCCGTATGCCCTGCGGGACAAGGTCAAGGGTGAACTGGATAGGCTGGAGGCCTGTGGAGTGATCGAACGGGTGTCATGCTCGGATTGGGCCACCCCGGTTGTCACGGTGCTGAAATGGAATGGGGACGTCCGATTGTGCGGGGACTTCAAATCCACAGTTAACCCGGGGCTCAGCGTGGAGCAATATCCATTGCCGTCAATCGATGAAATATATGCGCGATTGGCGGGGAGTCGATACTTCACAAAGCTAGACCTGCGTGATGCATATTTTCACCTGCCGATGGATCCCGGGAGAAGTGAGCTTTTAACAATCAACACGTGTCAAGGACTCTATCGATATACCCGACTCTGTTTTGGGATTGCTTCGGCCCCAGCTTTGTGGCAGAATGCCATGGATCAGGTTTGCATTGGCCTGCCCGCTCAGACCTACCTGGACGATGTACTCATTGCGGGGAAAACGGCGGACGAGCATCTGGCGAACATTGCCCAAGTGTTGACAAAGCTAGAAGCGTGCGGCCTGCGCTTGAACAAGAACAAGTGCGCGTTCTTCAAGCAGCGCTTGGAATACCTCGGGCACATCATCACGCCGGAGGGGCTGTTGAAATGTCCTCGGAAGGTGGAGGCGATTCAGCGCATGCCACCGCCTCGCGACAAGACGCAGCTGCGCTCGTTCATTGGCATGGCCCAGTATTACCAAAGGTTCGTGCGCGGGCTCAGCTCACAACTTGCGCCGTTAACGCGGTTGCTCAAGGAGGACGAGCGCTGGATTTGGGGGCCTGCACACCAGGCGTCGTTCGACCGCGTCAAGCGGCTGCTCACAGAGGATACGGTCCTCGTGCACTACGAGCCTGCGCGTCCGCTCCTCTTGGCATGCGACAGCTCTGCATATGGCATCGGGGCAGTGCTCTCCCACAGGATGGACGATGGTTCCGAGCGGCCTGTTTGTTTTGCATCACGGACCCTGTCCACAGCAGAGCGCGGATATGCCCAGATCGAACGGGAGGCTCTCAGCATCGTCTGGGGTGTGCGGAGGTTTCATCAATATCTGCTGGGACGGCATTTCATTTTACAGACGGATCACAAACCACTTCAATTCATCCTGAGACCCGAACGCGGGGTGCCGGTGGTAGCAGCCGCGCGAATACAGCGGTGGTGTCTGTTTCTGGGTGCTTGCGATTATGATATTCAGTTCCGAAGCACCGAGAAGCATGCGAACTGCGACGGGCTCTCACGCTTGCCGTGTGCGGAGGGTCCAGCTGCGTCTGAGCTGGGCGACCGGGTCGATGTGTTTGCGCTGGACCAGGTCCAAAGCGGGCCGGTCACGGCCAGGCAGGTCGCGGTGGAGTCGGCTCGTGATCCGGTGCTTGCCCGTGTCGTCCAGGCGATTTCTACGGGGAATTGGAGTGATCTGCCTTCGACACCGGCATTTCGACCTTTCACGTCACGCGCAGCGGAGCTGTCGTTGGTCCAACGGTGCATAATGTGGGGAATGAGGACCGTGATTCCACCGAGGTTCAGACAGCGGTGTTTGGAAGAACTGCATGTCAGTCACCTGGGCATCGTGAAGACCAAGAGTCTTGCTCGTAGCCTGTTGTGGTGGCCGGGGTTGGACAAAGACATTGAGCAGTTGGTTAAGCGTTGCGCCACGTGCCAGACAGATGCTGATAACCCGCGTCGAGCTTCGGGTCTCTGGCCTGTGCCAGACCGAGCTTGGCAGAGGGTCCATGTAGATTTTGCGGGACCGGTTAATGGCAAGATGTTTTTGATTGTGATTGATGCATTCTCGAAATGGCCGGAGGTGGTAGTAATGCAGCATACTTCAGCAAGCATTACGGTAGAGAAGCTGCGGACGATCTTTGCTAATAAAGGGTTGCCGGAGATCCTGGTCTCTGATAATGGTCCGCAGTTCATCGCGGGTGTATTTGATGAGTTTATGCGCCAGAATGGTATTCAACATCTAAGGTCCGCACTGTATCATCCTGAGACGAATGGCCAAGCTGAGTCGTTTGTCAAGATGTTGAAGCGGGCTTTGCGCAGGGGGGGGGGGGGTGTTGCACCTGTGCAGGCGGTGGTCGATGTTTTTTTGCTCCATTACAGGAACGCAGTTCATCCTGTCACGGGTGACTCACCTGCCATTCGTCTCTATGGACGGGCTTTGCGGTCCAGGCTAGATTTGCTGCGACCTGGAGGGTCGGGGAGTGGGGCAATGTCGCGTCCGACGCGGCTGCGCAGCTTCGAGGTGGGGCAGCGGGTGATGGTACGCGATTATTTCCACAGTTCCAAGTGGGTGCCGGCGGTGGTCTCTGGGGTGCTGGGGCCGGCGAATTGCATGGTGCGGACTGATGGTGGGGATGTGTGGAAGCGGCACGTGGACCAGATGCATGATCGCTGTTCAGCGTCACCCCACCCACACCTCCCCGAGCCGAACGTTGCGGGGCCCCCACCGGTAGTCTCGCCGGCACCTGACGTTGTATCGCCGGGACTGGCTGGGCCGGCATCGAGGGGGTCTTCGCCTGATGCCGTCCTACCCGGGGACGTCGAGCAGGCTGGGCAGTCGGGAGTAGCTGGTGTTGCGGAAAGTACGAGTCCGGCTAGGGTGTCACCTCGACTGAGCCGGGAGGCGTATGAGCCTGGACTGTCTGGTGGCGCTGCCCGTCCGAGGCGGGTCAGAGTGCGGCCGCGGTACTTGGAGGATTATGAGTGTTGATGGGTTTCTGATGGTCATGTTGTGATTATCCGTTCGTTATGTGACGGGTCATTTTACGGGGGGAGGAGTGTGCTGTGTCACGTGGTTGGGTTTTCGTATATCATGCCTCGCCCGCTAGGGGTGGCAGGACTGTGCTTCTGGTCGCGCAATAAAGTGGAGTAGATCGTGGCCCGCGTGCTTCTTGCGCCCACCGCACCTAGTACACACTAGGTCCGGCGGGAGGCGAGATGAACCTGGCCTCCTTGACTCCGCTCAGTGCCCGTCCTGGCCACCAAACCTCGACTCCGTTTCCTCCGGAGACGACACGCAACCCTTCCGACTCCGGCGGTGGATGGTCTTTATCAAGCTCAATCTTCAGGAGGAGGGGGAGGAGGAGGAGGAGGCGGAGGAGGAGGAGGAGGAGGAGGAGGAGGAGGAGGAGGAAGACGCTCAAGATGACCACGACAAGACCAGCCCAGAGCTCTCTCTGCGAGGATCCTCTGTTCCTTCTTTATACTCTCCGACCCCGTGCAACCCCTCCCCCACTCGGCATGCTCCCTAGTGCATCGGTGGGTGGGGGCTTTGACCTTTCCCCCACTGAGCGCGCAGAGAATCCTGGGGCTGTTCTCTTCTCTGCAACACTGCCGCAACACAACGGTCATTTGTTGCTGTCGTTGTGGAAGATCAGGTTTTCCAATAAAGGGAAATCCTAACTATAAAAATAAATCACAGCGCATGAACATTTATTTATCCATTAGGCAAGGGACAGAAGCTATCTATAAAACACATACTTACCAATATAACTGAGCTATAGGACCTGAATGTTGTGTGCGATAGGTTTCCAAATTTGTAACACTATGACCCCAATCAAGTGCGAGAGGTGGCTGCACATGGACCACCTGTAGCCACACTCATTGCATTCTTCCAGTTAATGCAAGACACCCTACTGCCCACAATGTTCTCTACCCAGACATATACAAACATTACACTGGAGAACACGTAGTGACAAAACCGCACGCAGCAGTATGCAAGAAAGCACGGCAGAGAAGATGGTATTTTTTCAGACACCGTACGTCGCATTCCTTTGATCGCTCCAACTCATCATCAATCTTAATTGTATCAATCTTAATTGTATCAATCTTAATTGTATCAATCTTAATTGTATCAATCTTAATTGCTCCAACACCACATTCCAGGACCAACAACATCTCAGGATATCTGTAATTCCTTAATAATTAAGCACTAAAACTAACGGCAAGTGAGCAACTCTCTCCTGGTGCAAACGCACGTTGGGCTAGATGGAAATGCCTCAATCGATTGAGAACTGGTGTTGGCAGAGCCAAGGTGTCTCTGAACAAGTGGGGATATAACTGCAACGATGTCACCTGTGAATGTGGTACTGAATCACAAGCAATGGAACACCTGCTGAAATGCCCTCAACTGGAAAAGCCATGCACAGCTGCCGATCTCACTGGCTACAATGAAAATGCCGAGAAGCGTCTTCAACTCTGGCTGAACAATATCTAATCTTGTGATTGGACTTGATATATAGATAGGACATCTGTGCAGTTAATGGCATCGTTTATGGCACATACCAAAGAGCATGCAAAGCTCATGGCCTCTTGCATGATGATGATGATGATGATGATGATGATGATGATGATGATGATGATGATGATGATGATGAAATTGATGCCGTCATAGAAGAAGTGAGCTCAGTGAGTTTTGGTCCCCAGCTGAGGCAGGTGTTTGAGAACCTGCTGATATTTGTATCACCTCCCACTCCATTGCAGTTTTGGCAATAGCATTAGCGAACCTTGTTCCATGACCTCATGCTTCATGATGGTATACAGGAACAAACTGACCACATAATCAACGAGGTTCCCCTGGATCAATATTCAGGATTCCCCGAAGGGCGGAGGAGCTCTTTGTGAGCCAAAGGCCATCCATATGTGGTGTCTAACCGTGTGATTCATTTATGGTTGATGGCCATGCTCGCTGGAGGATGATTCAGAACTGCAGGTCTATCAGAGTGCCGATTTCCTAAACAGCATCCACAGGCTTGTTGTAGCATCACTGAAGTTGAAGCTCAAATCCAGGAGAATGGTTCCATCCCAGCCTCGGCTGTATGTTGGCAAGCTCAAGGATGAGAGAGTAGCTGAGGATTTTGCGAACAGGCTGAGTGGGGATTTGGGGGTGTGGGTGCTTCAGGGGGTCCTGAAGGGTTGTGGAGTGCCTTCAATACCACCATCCTTGATGTTGTCAGTGGATGTCTTGGTACCTACCATCAGGTGCAGATGATCTTTGTCTCCCAAGCGACACTGGATACCATTGAGCAGAGTCACAGGGACAGGCATGATGGCAGAACTGAGCTGTTGAGGGAGCTGAAGCGTAAAACTGTATGTTCGCTGAGGATGGACAAGGAGGCCGATGTGTGAGGAATCTGTAAAGGGTAGAGCATCACCTGTGGTCAAGTGATTATTGTCCTGCTTACAGAGGAATTTGTGCATTGAGTTCCTCCAACCCTGTCCCCCGGTGCACTGCAGTTAGAGCAGAGGGTGTTGAGCACCATGCAGAGGAGTCTGAAGTGAAGACCCGCTGGGCCAATTACTTTGAGAGGCTGCACCAGACTGATCCACCAGCTGTGGAGTTGGATGTTTGGGGTATTACTATCATTACTGTTGTTGTTGTTGTTGTTCGTCTTTCGGCTGCTCCCGTTAGGGGTCGCCACAGCGGATCATCCGTTATGATCCGCATACTGATTTGGCATAGGTCTTACGCCGGATGCCCCTGCCTGACGCAACCCGAGTCGCCTCTTACGACACAAGGATAAGGATTGGGTTTCACCATGATTCCAGGCTGCCCAACACCCTCTCATAGCGCGGCCCAGCGCAGAGCTCCCGTCCTCAAGCGATCCTCCAACCCAAGCCTCCGAGTAGCCGGATTACAGACGCACGCCACTTCGCCCCGTTATTACTATCATTACTGCTGACCCTCAAATCAACTTTGAACTGCCTTCATTTGTGGAAACAGGCTGTGGTGAACCAGATGAAAGGGGGTATAGCTCCTCGGACATGTGACATCCATGCTGAACTTCTCATGGCTGGTGGAAATGTTGTACTCAGGTCGTTGTATTCAGTTCTGTGCTCTGTTTGAAGCACAGGCATCATCCCAACTGACTGGAAGAGGGGCCTTGTTGTCCCTCTCTGGAAAGGGAAGGGTGTTTGCCAAGACTGCAACAACTACCGAGGGGTGACGCTGCTCTCAGTGCCGGGCAAGGTCTTTGCTCGGATAATTCCGTAGGGTTTGTCACCATCTGTTGGACCACCAGCACCCAGAACAGTCTGGCTTTATGCCAAATAAGTCAACAATTGACTGTATCCTTGCTCTTTGGGTCCTCACTGAAGGCAGGCCAGTGTTTCAGCAGGGGCTGGTTGCAGCCTATGTTGATCTCCACAAAGCATTTGGTTCAGTAAATGAGGATGCCCTCTCGAAGATGAGCGGTCTTCGTGGGGTGTCACCAAGGTTGATTGATTGGATGTCTGAACTATACTCTGGTAATGAGAATGCTGTGAGGTATGGTGGTTCCATTTCTGACTTATTTGCAGTTGTTACTGGAGTACATCAGTGGTGTGTACTGGACTGCACACTTTTCAACACTTGTATGGACTGGATTATAGGGAGGGTGTCAGAGAGATCTAACTGTGCTGCATCATTTGGCAGTATCAAGATCTCTGACCTTGATTTACAAGCACAGATGATGCAGTCATCTTTGTGGAGATACAGGATAGTCTTATGAGGGTCCTCCAGGTGCTGAATGAGGAGTCGGAGCCATGGGGATTAGAGGTTTCCTGGGTCAAAACTAATATTCAGACTCTTAATGACATATCGGATGCTGTTGTCTTGTCTGTAGCTCTTTGTGGTGAGGATGTCGAGGTCACAGAGAAATGAACTCACCTTGGCAGTGATATTCATGTCTCCGCATGTTGGGAGCCAGAGGTCGATATACATCTGGGTCAGGCCTGGGGAGTCATGGACTCACTGGATCATGGGATGTGGTGCTGTTGGTACTCATGCAGGAGGACGACAGTCAGAGTCTTTCAGTCCTTGGTGCTTCCAGTCTTGCTCTATGCATCTGAGATGGAGACAACCCCTTCATTATCAGATCTCTCCAGAGAATCCTTGACTATCGCTGGTCAGACTTTGTGTCCTCCGAGTGTTTGCTGAGAGAGACTCAGATGAGATGTCCATACAGCTGCAGCTGATGCTCACGGACTATACAGCTGCACCTGTATTGTCCGAGAGCATCAGCTGTGGCTGTGTGGACATGTGACTCCTTTTCCTGATGCTGATCCTGCTCACCAGATTCTCTTAGCGAGGGAGCCTCATGGGTGGAGGAGGCCAACGGGCCGACCACGTGCCTCATGGTTGCAGCAGGTTGATCGGCATCTCAAGAAGATGGAGATTGGCCAGGCACTATCTGCCTGGGTGATGGCCTGATGAAGGCCCCTGGAGTAGTGGCGGAAAGGGGATGCAGCGAAGTGCTGCTCTGGCACATGCTTCCACACCTGACCTTCTCCTGGACATCAAAGACCACCTGGGATGCAATGGATACCTGTCAAATTTGGTTCGGTTCCGTTTACGAACAACCGAGAAATAGCAAAATTAAAAAAAAAAAATGGGCCGAGAGGGCCGTTTGTTGGCCCAAATGGCAATCATGTCACTTTGGACTCAGTTATTGCCTGAAGAGTGGCCTCAAGAATATACCTGTAAAATTTGGTCCGGTTTCTTTTACGAATAACCGAGAAATAGCGCTTTTAAGAAAATGGACCGAAAGGGCCGTTTCTCGGCCCAAAGGGTTGGAATCGCAATTTGGGCTCAATTAATGCCTGGGGAATGGTCTCTAGAATATACCTGTCAAGTTTGGTTCGGTTCCGTTGACTAATAACTGAGAAATAACAATTTTAAGAAAATGGGCCAAAATCGCACTTTGGGCTCAGTTAATGTCTGTGCATGTGTCTAATATCTGCCTGTCAATTTTTATCGAATTCTGTCACGAATAATGGAGAAATAGACGTTCAAATGAACTGTACAGAAGAAAAGAGAGAACGCGAGCGGCGCTTAGACCCCATGGAGTGGAAAACCCCATGGGGTAAAAATATATCTACATGTATAAAATTGAAAGACACGGTCCGTCCGCCAAGACGTCCATGAAGCCTCGGTATGCCTCTGCTTTAATACTGAGTTGGGGCGTTCTTATGTAATTTTGTGGAGGTAATCAGGGCATCTTAACCTTTACAAACATTTACATTGCCGGTGTCAAGTTGATGACAAAATTTTGAATCTGAGCATGATAGCATATAAAAAACCGATCTGACATTAAATGGCAGCCATGTATTTGCCAATTTTAATCACTAATAACAACAGTTCATTTTCTGAGCGAACCGCCATTTTGTTTTTCGGGATACACACTCAAGGCTCATGGAAAAGCTAGTACAGTGAATGGATCAGGATGTAACAGACAAAACATGACGCAAAACATGCATGCATGGCAGGACCGCTGAAAGCCAGAATGGGCCCCAGGATAATACAAAGTGTACGGCCCCCTTCAAAAAAAATTTTTCACAACCTCTCTGGAGGTTTTCATATTTTCCTCGTCAGAAACACATGCTGTGTTTAAGGGGAAATGGGGTGTTATTCACTTATTCCGACATGCAGATTTGTTTAACCCATTTCATCCGGATGGGGTGTGGCCGGCCAACACTCCGACGAGGGAGGGAGGTTATCACTGCCCATGCCAGGGAATCGCCCTGAGTGGCTTGGAGGGAGACATAAAATAAAGTTGCCCCGGTGTTTTATCATCACAAACAATAATTATATGAAACAAACAAATTGAAGGAATAATTACAAGCCACTGTTGTGTCTGGGCCCTGGGGTAGTTACTCCACCTGCCTCCCTCCACCCCCAACCCTCTCGATGCCCCTGTGCATGGGGTGGACAAAATGGATATAGAAGGAAACTCAAAGGAGGAAAATTGGAAGGAGGAGGGATTTGGGGGATTAACAAGGGTGGAAAAGATCATGGTTTAGAATTGGGGGACAATCTGAGGTGGTGGTGAAGAGATGTCTTGAAGACCTGGAGGGAAGAATGAAAATGAAGAGAATGTGGAAGTTGATACCACTGGTGGGAAAAAAAAAAGAGTAACAAATGAGTGGAGGTGAGCAGTAATCCTGGATTTAAGTAGGTTCACTAAAAGGGGGTTGATGGTGGATGGGTGAGCCCTGCAGAAACCTGGAGGGACAGAGCACAGAAAGAGCAGAGGGTGCAAGACCACTAAGGAGGCGGTATAGAAGACAGAGAAACCACTGACTTGTCTGTGATGGTGAAGTGACAGACAGAACCATAGACTCAGCTTCAGTGCTACTTCCATTGTCTCAGCCATTGTCATAACTCAGCCATTGTCTATTAGATAAACATATAGCACGTGCCATGGTCCACCCACATAATCACTTTACGTTGAATTCCCGTTTCTACCAAAACACACTCGAAAAAAATTGCTCATTTGAGGTGAGACATTTGCGAACCCATCGGACACAGGTACCCTGCGATGTCGATTTTTTAATTAGAGATTAATTTTTCAAAGATTACGTATTGTTTGAACGTCAAGTAGACCGTGAGTACATCTATTAATTACTTATTATTGGACTTTGGCTACATCTATTAATTATGGACTATTCGAACATACCTTTAAGACATATAGACCTGAAGACCCCTTATACATTTTCGATCCATTTAGACCATTTTATATCTTTTATACCTTTTGCACCTTTTAAGACCCTTTTTACCCTTTAAAGCTGCAGACCCCAAATACCCTTTAGACCCCTAAGACACTGTACAACCCTAAGACCCCTTAGACCCTTAAATTCTTAAAACCCTGAAGACTATATATCCCCATTAGGCATTTTGTCTGAGGGCCTTCTGCAGTAACAGTTGAGGGTCAAAAGCCAGAATCAAAAGGCCCACCATTGGTAAACCACCTCAGTATCAAGCTAAAAGGATGCAAAATAGAATTAATTTATTTATTTTCTGTTTTTTTCAGGTTCTGCCATCTTGGTTGATAGCAAAGTGAAAGCTCCATGTGGCAAAGATCAAATAATGTACTCCATGACAACAATTTTACCTCATTATAATCAAATGGGATGTCTTTTGTGATTTTATTATTGCCAAACCTCATTAATTTTTCAAGATATCACATTGAAATGTACAGAGCTTATTTGTATGTATGTGTCATGAATGTTTCTAAAATCTGGTTAAAATCAGTCAAAGATCAAAGATCAAGGTCAATGCGTTTCAAAACATGTAAAACACCTATTCGGCCACAATTAGACAAATGTATCAACTACATTTGTTATGCACAACATTATATCGTGTAACATACTTGATAGGTTAAATTTTAAAAATTACGAAATAGCTGTTTCCATGGAAACTTGTTTATTTGGATTTTGGCGAGTATAGTGCTCTGCACGACATGTATATTTTTAATCACCAACGATATTTTTTCTTTTGAGCGGACCACCATTACATTGTCTCTGAAGTGAACATGGACAATGTGGCATGGTTCACATCATCACTTTACGTTGAATTCCAGTTTCTACCAATGCATACTCCCAAAAATATTGCTAATTTGAGGTGAGACATCTACGAACCTCTCAGAGACAGGTGCCATGCTATGTCTAATAATTACATATTGTGTAACCATCAGTTGCACTCTGACTACACGTAGCCTACATCTATTAATTATGTACTTTTGGAACGTGCCTTTTAAACCTTTCGACCATTTAGATTGCTGAGACCCATTTGGCCTTTGAAGACCCTTTGAGATCTTCTAAATACCACTAGATATTTACATCCATTAGGCTCCTTAGACGCCCTCTATACTTTTAGACCCCTTGAGCCCCTATATAGACCCCTCTATACTTTGACCCCTTGAGACTGTATGTGGACCCCTCGATACTTTTAGACCCCTTGAGACCCTATGTAGACCCCATTTATACGTTTAGACCCCTTGATTCCATATATATATATATATATATATATATATATATATATATATATATATATATATATATATATATATATATATATCCATAAGCACATTTCGATCCTGACAGTTTTTCTCGATTGTTTGCTCACATTTCCTGAAACTGCACCTCATTTCTCAAAACTATAAACACAAAACAGAAAACAGTCAACCATTTCTGCGAAACTTCAGAAATCTCTGTCAAAATGTAACACTGCATTCAAAAACATGTTTTCTCGCCTCAAAATGACATTATGCATCCAAATCAGACACACAAGCCATCAAGTGAATAGACCTTTCCGAATACCAATTACACACCTGGTGTAATAAACGAAAGACACTATTATGAAAATCTTTACGTATCAGTATGCTTTTGCTTTTCTGTGTTGTAATGTACAACTTACGTACAGTAGCCCATTGTTCCAAATTATTACAGAGTATAAAGACCTACTCAAGAACACACAAGCACTGTGAGATTGTTTTTGTTGTTTTTTATTTTATTTTTCCAAATTACAGTACTGTAGGCAGGAGGCAACATAAAACACAAAAAGAAAGAGGAGAAAAATAACATACAGTACTGGAAGACATGTAAAAAACCAAAACAAATGCTAAGCTTCATTATCTAAAGAAAAAATACGAAAGCTAAAGAAAAGAATGCTGAAGAAAACAAACAAACAATAGAATAAGAAATTCACGGTCCTATCTCTGCTCTTGATCAGGCCAGAGACTTTCATCGACATCACAAGCAATGTTCTCCCTGGTCAACCAGTGAGGAAAATATTTTCTGGCATGATGCATCCACCCCTGGCATGACTGCCAGTATATCCCCACATGCTTTCTCCATTGCTTGGAGTAGAGGCACATGATCATGGGGGTTGTGGTCATACACCTTCCACCGCTATGCCGAGAAAAACTACTCCATTGGGTTTTTATAAAACTCCTCTATTGGGTATGTAAAAAACGACATAAAACTCCACTATTGGGTTTTATAAAACTCATCTATTGGGTATGTATAAAACTCCATAAAACGCCTCTATTGGGGATGTATAAAACTCCATAAAACGCCTCTATTGGATTTTTAGAAAACTCTATTGGGTTTTTATAAAACTCCTCTATCGGGTATGCATAAACTATGAAACTCTTCTATTTGGTATGTATAAAACTCAATAAAACTAACCTATTGGGTTTTTATAAAACTCCTCTATTGGGTATGAATAAAACTCCATAAAACGCCTCTATTGGGTTTTTATAAAACTCCTCTATCGGGTATGTATAAAACTATGAAACTCTTCTATTTGGTATGTATAAAACTCAATAAAACTAACCTATTGGGTTTTTATAAAACTCCTCTATTGGGTATGTATAAAACTCCATAAAATGCCTCTATTGGGTTTTTATAAAACTCCTCTATTGGGTATGTATAAAACTATGAAACTCTTCTATTTGGTATGTATAAAACTCAATAAAACTACTCCATTGGGTTTTTATAAAACTCCTCTATTGGGTATGTAAAAAACTACATAAAACTCCAGTATTGAGTTTTATAAAACTGCTACATTGGGTATGTATAAAACTCCATAAAACTCCTCCATTGGATTTTTATAAAACTCCTCTATCGGGTATGCATAAAACTATGAAACTCTTCTATTTGGTATGTATAAAACTCAATAAAACTAACCTATTGGGTTTTTATAAAACTCCTCTATTGGGTATTGATAAAACAATAACACTCCTCCATTGGGTTTTTGTTTATGTACATCTGTATGTTTGTGTGTGTATATATATACATATATATATATATATATATATATATATATATATATATATATATATATATATATATATATATATATATATATATATATATATATATATATCTTCTTCTTTCGGCTGCTCCGTTTAGGGGTCGCCACAGCGAATCATCCGCATGATCCGCATAGTGATTTGGCACATGTTTTACGCCGGATGCCTTTCCTGATGCAACCCTGGTCGCCTCTTACAACACAGGGATATGGTACACCTATTTTAACCGGGGTAGACACCGGCCCAGTACACTGGTACTCATTTCGCCGACCTCGGAAGGATGACAGGCTGAGTCAACCCCCTGGTGTATTAATTCAGTGGCCCAACGGGGCTTGAACTCAGGACCTTTTGGATCCCAAGCCGCTGCCCTAATCACTGCGCCAACACCAGGCTCATATATATATATATATATATATATATATATATATATATATATATATATATATATATATATATATATATATATACATACATACATACATATATATATATACATACATATACATATATATACATACATATATATATATACATATATACATACATATACATATATATACATACATATATATATATATACATATATACATACATATACATATATATACATACATATATATATATACATATATACATACATATACATATATATACATACATATATATATATATATATATATATATACATATATATATATATATACATATATATATATATATATATATATATATATATATATATATATATATATATATATATATATTGTTGTGGTTGACGAAATTCGCAAACCACCATTCAGGTCCCGTAGGTGAGATATCTCTGTAAGTATATGTGTAGTTAGGCCCAAGCCCGTTGTTTAGAGGGAATGAATGTCATTCATTCGGGCTGCGACCCTTTTAGATAGCCGTTTTTCTTTTACTATCTTTATTTTGGACCAGCCGCCATTACTACCACCACAACCACCACCAACCACGTCTCAAAAGCCATCACACAACAACCACCAACCGCAACGCCGCTTCACAACAACAGCAACGCCAACAGCCACGACCTTTACCGTCACATCTCGCTCTCGCAACCATCGCATCACCGCCATTCCCGCGCCGCTTGTGGGCACCGATCCTGGACTCGTACAGGGCGCGCACCGAGCAGCGGGTGCAAAAACACCAGCCTTTCAGAGAAATCGGATCAAGAACGATTCACACCCACTTCTGTTCCGTCCTATCAGCGAGCGTGGGGCGATTTGGCCCCGCCTCCAGGTGCGTCGGAGTATAATCGCTATATGCAGATTCGCGGATCAAAAATCATTCACGCCCACTTTTCCTCTGTCCAATGGGGAGCCAGCCAGAGGTGAAGGGTCGAAGGTGAAGGAGCGAAGCCCCGGGGCCTATAAAGGGCCGCGTTCGCTCGCCGAAAAGGCAGTTGTTGAGGGAGTTTCTGAATCGGGAGAGAAAAAGAGTTTCTGAATCGCAGTTGGATGGAATTGAGAAGAGTGGAGAGTGGGAGAGTTGGAGAGTTGTGGCGGCGGCGAAGGCAGTCGAGAGGGCGCTCGTGTCAGAGTCGGGGAGCTGCGGAGAGGGGAGGCCGGTAACGCGACCGAGGTCGCGGTGGAGTCGCTCGTCGCGGGACCCAAGCCAGCGAGATATCCTCATTCCCCCGAGCATCAACAACCCCCTCCTGTTTCCCCCCGCGCTGAGATAGTGTGAGAAGGGGGCCCCGTTCCCACCCCATTCCAGGCAGTGCCAGCGAGGCCCGCGGAGTCGGGGCGCCACCCCCATTTTGCGGCTCATCACCAGACGGGTAGGCTCGACGCGGTCTCGGCCCCAGGCCCGTCTGCCCCCCTCATCGTTGAGGGTGGTCCCTTTTTCTTTTGCTTTGAGTATGTGTTGTCGGCGCCGTCTGTGAAGTAAAACTGTATAAGTGTTGCCGTGTGCTCGGAAGTCGGTAGTAGATCTGCATTGTGTTTCTCTTTTACATTTGCTTTTTGTGCATTATTGTGGTGTTTCTTCTTTTGTTACATTTGCTTTTGGTGCATAATTGTGGTAATTGTATATGTGTGCTTTCCGTTTGCGCGGAATAAATGTGCTTTACGTTGAACTGTTTTTCCCGTTTCGCTTCTTCTTTTCTTTTATTGAATCTCCATCTTACTTCACGTAAAGGGTTGGTCGTGGGCTAAAAACGCCCGATAATTAATCGAACCGTCGAGGTTGACGATAACACCACTCGGTTATCCCGATAGTACGGAACGGGTCGCTTAAAGTGGCCCGTGTCCGAAGTCGACCTGCGGCGAGGTGCGATCGCCCGGTCTACCCTCCGTGTGGGTACTTAGGTAGGTCGAATTTGGCGAGCAACCCTATCCCACGCGGGGGGCCGATTGGCACGATCGTGGTGAGGCCGAAAGGCCCACCCGTGACTAGTTCCCGGCGTTAGTCCGAGAGGGTCACGACGGGATTGTCCGTCCGGTGGGCGACGTGCCGTGATTCGAGTTACGTGGCCGCTCGCACGCCGGCGGGCGCGAATCCGCAACACTGGTGTCAGGTCGTGAGATACAAACCCATCCCCCTCCTCGCGATACTGGTGTCGGAGAACGGGACAACGGACTCTCCTGTCTCCAGCTAAATTCACGGGAATCGGTCCACGGGTGAGAGGAGCGACCCCCGATTCCCTCCAAATTACGAGCGATTCAAATTAACCCTTTACGAGAAATAAGATGGCGTCTCAAGGCGAGCGGGAGCCGGGGGTATTAGAAATGTATATGTGTAGTAATGTAGGATCCATGGTCCAGGATGGAAACCCCGTGCAGGAAATGTTGGTTGTGCAGGAACACGAACTCGCCCAACTGAACCCATAGCCCGAAATAGGTGCGGCGGCGGCCGCGGTGTATGACACCTCCCCTCCCCCTCTCCACCAAAACCCCCCGATCCTTGCCGAAACGGCTCACCCAAGCGCACCCGACATGGCCCAGCTATGCGCCATGCTGGCGGCAATGACAGCGAGGATGGATACAAACACAAATGAAATGAAAAACGAAATAAAAGGCATGAACGAAAAAATGGATGCGAATACACAACAAATGAACGAAAAGATGGATACAAACACAAACGTAATAAAAGGCATGAACAAGCAAAGGAACGAAATGGAAACAAACATGAAGGAAGAAATGAAAGAGCTGCGGGGTGAGACGCAGAGCATGGGCCGAAGCCTGCAGGCGGGCATGAAGGCAGTAACCGGGGAGCTTAAAATGGCGACTCCACGTGTGGGAGCGAACGAGCTGGGAGGGAGTGCAACGGCTGTCGGGCCCGCGGTGGAGGCGGGTAAGGAAAAAATAATTCGGGGGACGTGTTGGGCGAGGGTCGTGACGGAAAAAGTGACGGTAACCGAGAGGGAAAAACGAATTGGGGTGACGGAGACGTGCACGAGGGAGATAACAAGGAAAGAGACGGAAATAATAGTTGAGACAAGGGAGGTAAAGGGTGAAGAGGTGACTGAGTTGGCAGAGACACGGGAGATGGGAACGATAGAGTGAAGACTACACGATGAAGACGGGGTAAGTGACGCACACACACACACGGAGGTAGTGGAGGATAATGGGGGTGAGCTCGCGGACTGGGTGGAGGCCCGGTGCGAGCAGCTGGATGGCCTCCTCCAGGAACGAGGGGAGCGAGTATGCCCCCTTGAGGCGAGTCACGACCAGGTGGGTTCGGTCGTGCTTTGCGAGGTCGAGGGGAGGAGTGCTGTGGACAGGTGCACAGAGAGCTTGGGGGGGTATAGAAGCCCCGGAGACCCTTGTGGGGACACGAATCCCCAGTGTGGTTGTCCCGGTGTGTGTGGTGTCGAGGTGTGTGTTCACGAGTGTGGCGAAATGCGTGCTGCAACGCACGCATAGCGCGGGTGCAAGGGCGTGTGTGAGAGCGACCGGGTGGGTGACAAAGACCCCGTGTGCGGAAGCGACCCTGTGTGTGAGTGGTGTGGTGGTAAGTGTGCAGAAGGGCGTGCTTCCCAGCGCGCCGTGTGTGAGTGAGGCACCGCGGATGAGTGCCCCCGCGTGTGTGAGTGAGGCACGGTGTATGAGTGAGGCACCGCGGATGAGTGCCCCTGCGTGTGTGAGTGAGGAACCGCGGATGAGTGCCCCCGCGGGTGTGAGTAGTATGGTTTGTGTGAGGGAAATGGCACGAGTGAGTGAAAGGCCGCGAGTGAGTAGAGCCACGTGTGCAAGGGTAATGGCATGCGTGAGTGAGCGGCCGAGTGTGAGAGAGACAGCGTGTGCAAGGTCGCTGTGTGTAAGGGAGATGTCGGTCGGCATGTGTGAACATGCAGCCGCGTCTCCCGGTGTGAGTTTAATGGAGTGGAGTGTTAGCGTCGTAACACGCAGGTGTGCGTGGGTGGAATGGAGACTACGACGGCGACATGTGAGGGACAAAAGCCGGGTAGCGGCTGTAGCTGTTTCGGGGACCGTGCCGGGTTCGCCCAGCAGCGAGCGCGAAGTCCGTGCTGTGCAACGCACGAGGCCCCCACGTGCTCGCTTGCGAGAGTGAAGTCCCGGTCCGGAAACGAGCGCGGTGAATGTTGCCGATCCCGCGACGGACAAAGTTTAGGCAGGATTATGGATTTGGACCGGACGGGTTCTCTACGCGGGCGTGTGTGTGAAGCTCCAACGGGCAGAGCACATGTGTTCGCGTGGGGAACCCCTCGAGACGTGGGGCTTGTGTTTTTTTTATGCACACGGTGACGTCATGGCTGCACGCGGGGTTGGAATCCGGCAGGAGGGGTATCCCTGCCGGATGGTACCGTCCAAGGAGGGACGAGGTACACGTGCAGCTGCATGACGTCACGGGCAGGTGCAAAGTGCGCGAGCTGTGAGTTGCCGCGCTGGTGCTGCGCATGGAAAAAAAAAAAAAAACAAGCCTCACTTTCGGGTGAACAGGATTTCCCGGGCAAGGGGTGAAAGACCCCCTTACTTGGGCACAGGATGGAAACTAGTTAGGGGGAAGGGTTAGCTTAGTTAGACCGGCTCCATGGGGCAGGGGTAAGTCCTCATGGGACCCGTGGAATGGATTAGTTAGAGGGATTGTAGCCAGCTTTAGGTTGGGAAATAAAATGAAATAATTTTTGGGACATTTGGGGACAGTGACAGACTTGTGAGTGTGTAGAGGGGACGTAGCTTAGCTACGTAGTGTTAAAAGGAACGTGCTGTAGTTTAAGGGACGACGTGGGAGCACGAGTTAGTTAGGGGAGGTAGTTAGAAGGATGGCAGAGTTCAGTGGTGTGTGTGTTGAAGAGTTGGTGAGAAGTGGAAACGTGTACTTGGTGAGTGGGTGAGGCCAGCGGGTCTGTGTGAAAGGAGCGAATGGGGAATGCATGGTGCGATGAGTGATTGGGGGGAGGAGTGACTCCCGCCCAAGGGACCCCGGGGTCAGTGTAGACTGAGTTAGTGGGTTAGTCAAATTAACAAATATGGAAGTCGTTTTGCTGTTGGTGTGAATGTAGGCTCGAAACCCGTTTGGAGGGGTGCAGGAGCCCTGTTGACGGGCTGGGAGCGTGGCTGCGAAAGGTGAGTATCGCTGAGTGGGTACCCCGGGCACCAGGCTAGTCGGCCGTGGTAGGCCAAGGGCCCATGGGGGGCCGGGATAGCGTAGTGGGCACGGGTGCGCCTGCTTGGTGCGGGGGCCCGGGGCGCCATTAGCCGCGTGGGCAGTGTTGTGGGCACGGGTGACCCTCGGAAAGGGGCCCGGGAAGCCAGCCTGCCATGTGTGCGTTTCAGGGGAGGTGCCATGGGGGGCACTCCCCGGTGTTAGGGAGCTGGTAGGTTCGGAGGCAGTGTAGTGCCCGGGGGTGCCATAGCGGGAGATTCGGTAGAGGGTCATGCCTGCCAAAGGGAGCCATGCGTCCCAGCCATGAGACCGTGTGAGGGCACGGAAAGAAAATTGGGGGGCGAGGCCCGAAATTGTAAGGACACCAACACAGGCGACGGGAATCTGGGTTGTTAGAACCAATAGTTTAAGCGAGAGGCGCTTGTTGAAAGCCCCGGGGTAGTTTAACAGGTTAATGGTTAGGGTAGATTAGGAAGTGTACCCCTCTGCACCATCCATCCCCTCGCTCTCGTTGTGGGCCGCTGGACCCACTTTGTGTTATAGATCGCTGAACTCTGGGGAGGCCATCCTGAGGCTTCGTTGGGCCTCGACACAGGACGCTAGCTCTCCCTTGTTCCCCTCCAGGAAGGGAACGTAGGGGTTGGGAGTAGGCTAGGTGACAGGATAGGTTAGCCGAACAAGGACAGCACAGGGGGTTAGGGGCCGATTTATAGTGGGGAAGTAAAAATAAAAAAATAAGTTGGGGCTAAATTGGGGTTTGACAAATTAAGGGAGTGGGTATAGACAATGACAGGCAAAGGCGATAGGTTGGGAGGGAGACCGTAGAGTAGGTCCGAGCCCGCCTTCCGAGTGGCCAGCACCACCGCACTCCCTCCACCAACCTCCACTGAACGGCAAAGGCTGGCCAGCTTCATCTGCTGGCTGCGTTGCTGCAAGGCAAAGGCCGGCCCACTTCATCGGCAGCTGTTGTTTTGCTGCAAGGCCTGTGCCGGCTGGATCGTCTGCAGCTGCTGTGCTGCAAGGCCTGTGCCGGTCGGATTGTCTGCAGCTGCTGTGCTGCAAGGCCTGTGCCGGTCGGATTGTCTGCAGCTGCTGTGCTTCAAGGCCTGTGCCGGCCAGTTCATCTGCCGGTTGTGTTTGCCTACAGCGGCCTTGTTCTGCAGGCTGTGTTTGCCTGATCACCTTTGCCATGCCATGCCCACTGCCCCTGTTCACCAGCCCCGTTCAATTTTTGCTTTGCCCCCCCTGTTCATTGCCATGTGCGCCAGGATCAGAAAGCAACAGTTTGCAAGCTGCGAGAACTGCCCTGTTGGCAGCTACAACACGGGCCTGCAGTGGCGGCCCGTGCACCGTGTTTGCGTCCATCCATTCATCCATTCGTTGTGTTCATTGCGTGTGCCACTTGAGCTGGCACGGAGACTGCGTTTGTACAGCCCGTGCACCGTTTTGTTGCTTGCGTCAGTGTTCTGCAGGGACTGCCTTGCGGGAAAGCCGCACCAGGAGACTGCGTTTGTGCAGCCCATGCACCGTTGTGGTTCACTGCGTTCAGTTCAAAGGGAGAGGCCTTGGACTGCGTGTGAGCAGCCGGCCACGTTCCCTGTCACCTGCATTGTTTTGAGCCAGAGACTGCATGCGAGCAGCCTGGCTCCCTGCTAACTGCTTTCTTTTTGCAGAGTTCATTGATCCTGGGCCATGGTTTAGTGTAAAATTTGTAAGTTAAGGTTAAGATGTACTGTACATATGAGTGCGCCCCTGGCATGTCTGTCCTAGCGCCGGCAATTTTATTTAAGTCGTCCGTGTGAGTGAGTTTGTTTAGGTAGTTACTCAGCCCTCAGGTTATTGATTTTGGGGACACGAATACCATGAATGTCGCACTCAGGGATCCGTAGGTAAAATGTACTAGGGGAAAACTACACATGATGGCACACGAAAATTTGACGACTCGGGACGAGTCTGTAAAAAGGGGAGGGGGTAGTGTTGTGGTTGACGAAATTCGCAAACCACCATTCAGGTCCCGTAGGTGAGATATCTCTGTAAGTCTATGTGTAGTTAGGCCCAAACCCGTTGTTTAGAGGGAATAAATGTCATTCATTCGGGCTGCGACCCTTTTAGATAGCCGTTTTTCTTTTACTATCTTTATTTTGGACCAGCTGCCATTACTACCACCACAACCACCACCAACCACGTCTCAACAGCCATCACACAACAACCACCAACCGCAACGCCGCTTCACAACAACAGCAACGCCAACAGCCACGACCTTTACCGTCACATCTCGCTCTCGCAACCATCGCATCACTGCCATTCCCGCGCCGCTTGTGGGCACCGATCCTGGACTCGTACAGGGCGCGCACCGAGCAGCGGGTGCAAAAACACCAGCCTTTCCGAGAAATCGGATCAAGAACGATTCACGCCCACTTCTGTTCCGTCCTATCAGCGAGCGTGGGGCGATTTGGCCCCGCCTCCAGGTGCGTCGGAGTATAATCGCTATATGCAGATTCGCGGATCAAAAATCATTCACGCCCACTTTTCCTCTGTCCAATGGGGAGCCAGCCAGAGGTGAAGGGTCGAAGGTGAAGGAGCGAAGCCCCGGGGCCTATAAAGGGCCGCGTTCGCTCGCCGAAAAGGCAGTTGTTGAGGGAGTTTCTGAATCGGGAGAGAAAAAGAGTTTCTGAATC
The DNA here is from genome assembly GCF_056783735.1 of Eptatretus burgeri. Taxonomy (NCBI): domain Eukaryota; kingdom Metazoa; phylum Chordata; class Myxini; order Myxiniformes; family Myxinidae; genus Eptatretus; species Eptatretus burgeri. Next base: position 21,058,367 of record NC_140971.1, read on the forward strand.
GCAGTTGGACGGAGTTGAGAAGAGTGGAGAGTGGGAGAGTTGGAGAGTTGTGGCGGTGGCGAAGGCAGTCGAGAGGGCGCTCGTGTCAGAGTCCGGGAGCTGCGGAGAGGGGAGGCCGGTAACGCGACCGAGGTCGCGGTGGAGTCGCTCGTCGCGGGACCCAAGCCAGCGAGATATCCTCATTCCCCCGAGGATCAACAACCCCCTCCTGTTTCCCCCCGTGCTGAGATAGTGTGAGAAGGGGGCCCCGTTCCCACCCCATTCCAGGCAGTGCCAGCGAGGCCCGCGGAGTCGGGGCGCCACCGCCATTTTGCGGCTCATCACCAGACGGGTAGGCTCGACGCGGTCTCGGCCCCAGGCCCGTCTGCCCCCCTCATCGTTGAGGGTGGTCCCTTTTTCTTTTGCTTTGAGTATGTGTTGTCAGCGCCGTCTGTGAAGTAAAACTGTATAAGTGTTGCCGTGTGCTCGGTAGTCGGAAGTACATATGCATTGTGTTTCTCTTTTACATTTGCTTTTTGTGCATTATTGTGGTGTTTCTTCTTTTGTTACATTTGCTTTTGGTGCATAATTGTGGTAATTGTATATGTGGGCTTTCCGTTTGCGCGGAATAAATGTGCTTTATGTTGAACTGTTTTTCCCGTTTCGCTTCGTCTTTTCTTTTATTGAATCTCCATCTTACTTCACGTAAAGGGTTGGTCGTGGGCTAAAAACGCCCGATAAGTAATCGAACCATCGAGGTTGACGATAACACCGCTCGGTTATCCCGATAGTACGGAACGGGTCGCTTAAAGTGGCCCGTGTCCGAAGTCGACCTGCGGCGAGGTGCGATCGCCCGGTCTACCCTCCGTGTGGGTACTTAGGTAGGTCGAATTTGGCGAGAAACCCTATCCCACGCGGGGGGCCGATTGGCACGATCGTGGTGAGGCCGAAAGGCCCACCCGTGACTAATTCCCGGCGTTAGTCCGAGAGGGTCACGACGGGATTGTCCGTCCGGTGGGCGACGTGCCGCGATTCGAGTTACGTGGCTGCTCGCACGCCGGCGGGCGCGAATCCGCAACAATATATATATATATATATATATATATATATATATATATATATATATATATATATATATGTATGTATGTATGTATGTATGTATGTATGTATGTATATATGTATATATATATATATATATATATATATATATATATATATATATATATATATATATATATACATATACATACCGGGCGTAGCGGCGTGCGCCTGTAATCCGGCTACTCGGAGGATCGCTTGAGGACGGGGGCTCTGCACTGGGCAGGGTGTAGAGCAGCCCGGAATCATGGCGAAACCCAAATCCTGATCCTTGTGTCGTAAGAGGCGACCAGGGTTGCGTCAGGAAGGGCATCCGGCGTAAAAGCTGTGCCAAATCAGTATGCGGATCATAACGGATGATCCGCTGTGGCGACCCCTAATGGGAGCAGCCGAAAGATGAACAACATATATACATATACATATACATATATATATATATATATATATATATATATATATATATATATATATATACATACATATATATATACATACATATACATATATATATATACATACATATATATATATATATACACATACATATATATATACATATATATATATATATATATATATATATATATATATATATATATATATATATATATATATATATTGTGACGTCCACGGGACTTGAACAATCCCGCCAACGTAGAATGAGGCGAAGCGATGGAGGCGGTTTATTTATTTATAACCCAAACATGGCGGTTCTAATCGCTCTACCGCAAACGGGACGAGGAAGGTGGCACGAGTCACTTTTCACTGAGTTGATGATGTTTATTTGTTTTTATTATTGACCAGAAATAACAAGACTCGGCAAGAAGAGGGATCCGGGGCGATTCGACGGGATGGTGTGGGATCGGGCGTGGGGAAAAACACAGACAATTCCAATGAATATACAGATCTCAATCCCTCTAAGGCGCCAAGCACAAACACACACACACACACACACACACACACACACACACACACACACACACACACACACACACACACACACACACACACACACACACACACACACACAAAACGTAGCTATTTCTGGTGGTCAGGCTGGACCGTGGTTAGGACGCAACTGTCCCTGGATCGGCGTCGGACGAGCTGGCCTTGCTCTCGTCAGGGGGGCAGGAGAAACCGTGGTGCTGTCGACCTCCTGGTCTTGGCCCAAGTCCGCTCACAGCCGCCAGGGAACCAGTTCTGGCGCCAAGTTGCGAGCAGGAGAGGGAGGCAGGTCCGCCCGCCGTTCGACCCCGTACTCCGAGTCAGCAGAACCCCAGAGCCAACCAAGGTGAGGCACGAGGCTCAGCAAGGCTCCAAGACACGATCAAGAACACGATCGAATCAGCACAACAACAAGGATGCTCCCCGCACAACAGCCTCCCCACCAAAAAAACACGATCTTTTGGTTGTAATCTTCTTCCTCTTCCTTTCCGACCCCGAACAGAACCTTTTTATCCTTGGTCCTCGTCACTTCCAATCGAGCCGTTTATTGGCCCACCGCCATCGCCTTCCGCCAATCGTGATCACGGGGCGGAGCCATCCGCTGCACTGTCCTGTGACGTCACGGCCAGCCTCCAGAGAATACCAAAAAGGGGTTTACGCAGACACACTTACCCTATCCCGTGTCCCTATCTAATTACCTGACAATTATCATCTCCCCCCTTGAAGAAATGAACATTTACTAGACAACTCATCACCACTGAATTGCAACTTATTACATCGAGATCCTGGTAAACTCGAACAGCATGGCATACCTAATTAAACATCCTAATTACCCTTTGAATGCATACCCCCCCCTCAAACGTAACACTGCCCCCTCCTCTGGTACCGCAGCTCCTGCAAGGTATATCACAGGCGCTACCGTACCAGCCTTAACACTTACTGACTCACACCTAATTAACCTAACGAAATAAAGTAGGAGGGGCAATGGGCAGCGAGTCGCAGCTAACTTACCTATCCTGCTTAATGTACTACCCCCTTATGGCCTTATCCTCGCCTAAACAATCATTCGTTTTTTTTTGTTTTTTTTATTTTATCACATGAGAGCACTGAGCGAAGTTGCACTCCATCTTCTGGATCATCGCTCTTGCCCAGCACTCTTCCAGTGATCTGGGGAGGGGAAACAAAAGGTTCCACAAAAACACAACACTTATACTTTACATTCCTACTCTAAGCCTTAACGACACTATTCACAGGATATTTACACTTGACCGCCTCCCCCACTGGATGCTAATAGACCCAGCATTACCTGGGGAGCCAATTTTCAAATTTGCTTGTCCCAAAATTATGCGGACATCATGCCCTTGCTGCTCATGTCAAGTTGTGTGGGATCGAGTGGGACTCACACATCTTCACAACACTCACACCATGGTCATCATCACATTTCTCGGTCATGGTCCTCATTTTAATCATGCAGGCTGAATCCCGTCGTGGCCGTGGGGTGGGTTACCACAAGATGATGGGGGCATCTCAGGTGCAACCATGCCCACAGGTAAGCTTTCGTCCAACCCGGACGTTTCTCCGCCCCGCTCCCCTTGATTCCCTCCCCCCTGGTGGCCATCAGCTCTCATCCCGTACAACACTCTGGAAGGGGTCTCACTGGCTCCTCTGGCCTTCCTGGGTCGCCAAGGTCCTACCCGCCTTGATCGCCCAACCAGACCCTCTCCCAGTTGCCTCCAGACACTGTCACCATTAGCCACCAGGTGGTGAATCTCCTTGAAGGGGGTCGCAATTCACGCTCACCGTGAGCTTCAGCAATCCCTGTGGACAAGCACATCATCCCCACCCACAAAACCCACATGACTCCCCCACCCCATCGGCCTTACATGTGACACCTGCATTTCTAACACCTCACCAACCATGACCTTCCCTGTTACCACACCATGTCCAATAAAAAAATCAATGTGTGCACCATACATTTCACTTCTTCACTTAAAACAACTCACACAGCACTTCTCACCCGATCAACGCACCAGCCATTGGACAGCCACTCATGCCCGCTTTGTTTCCAATTATCCACTGTCCCGATTGTCACTCTAAAACCCAGCAGAACTTACAAACCCATGCCAATTTTCCCACAATTCATTTTTTTCCACCAAAGGAGGGCACTTCGCCACAATCTCAGCAGCCGAGCATGGCCGTATATGCTCAGCCCAATCTAGTCTCCCCGACCCCCGACAGTGATCTCCGGACCCGACCTATGAAAGGGCATCTCGGATAGACCTGGCGGTTCAGCAGGAGGATTCACCCTCTCCGAGTCTAAAAGTCTATTGGAGGGTCCCTCCATCGCCGGGTACCGGCAATATCGTTGCATGTGTCCTCTTCGCCCGCACCGGAAACAACTCCCCATAAAAGGCCCCCGTGAGTATCGGTGAAATGTCTCTTCCGGTTCCGGACCCCCTCGGCCATAATCAAATTGCTCTATTGGCTGGGCTGGACCCCGCCGCTTTGGCGCACTAACTACCGGATTACCCTTTATCAAACTTGACAGTTTCTGGCAAGTTTCCTGAAACATTTGGGTAATTCCAATTTCTCCCAGCCCCCCTCCCTGATCCTGGATCTCCGCCTGTCGGATCATCACCGATGGCCTCTCTGGAACCCGACCCGGCCGACTCCACGAGGCCAGCCTGGTGGTGCACTCGGCCGCTCGGTGAACGGTGGGTGGATCCTGTAACTCCACTAGCGCTCGGACCTCAGCGTCAGGAAGAGCAGCTAAAATATCTCTAGTGCCAGTCTGTCCCATGCCTCCACTGTAAGGTCCCGATACGCGATCCTGACTGATTGGTAAATGTCCTGCGCCAGCTCCTGCACTGTCTCACCCGGCTTTAATCTGCGGTGCTGGAGCTGGGCCCGCACCAGATCACAGTTTGCTGCAAACCCAAACCGACGGCTCAACGCCTCGCAAATGTGGGAGCTGGTCAACATCCCCTCCGCGATCACGTTTAACACATCTGCGGCTGGTCCCCGCAACGTTGCCACCAAATTTCCTGTACGTTCCCGCTCATTCCACCCGTTTAGTCGGGAAATGCACTCAAATTGCATCAGAAAAGCTTCAACGCTCCCTGACCCGTTGAAATTTACCAGGGGGATCACTTTTACGGTGGCCCGCTTCTCAGTTTCTCCCTTGTCCGAATCCAGCCCAGGGATCAAACACCCTTGTGGCTGCGTATCCAATTTCGGAGCCCACTGTGGCCAAAGATGTTTTGTGGTGAGGGTCTCATGGGTCAATTTTGCCTCCTGTTCCAAACGTTGAATGGACCGATTCACCTCTTCCCGCAGGATCTTCTGGGCCCGCACAACCTCCTCCAAGGCTCCGTCGCGAGTTTGTAGCTGCTCCTCAACCAACCCGGACACTCTACTTGCAAAAGACGGCTCTTCCAGGCCTTTATCCAAGACTTCATCTTGGCTCATAATTTTATCTTGTTCAACCAAACGAGCCTCCAATCCTTTTACCTCCTCCGCCAAATTCATCCCTTGCTTCCTCAGCTCTCCCCACTCTTCAACTTGCAGCTGCATACGAGCATCCACACAGGCACGATGACGTTCCAGGCTTTCATCCACTTTATCAACCCGAATGTTCGTTGCATCAATTTTATCTACCAATTTTTTTTGTATATTTTCCCCCTCCAATGTAATTTCTACCTTTGTTTCCTTCAATCTAGCCTCAAATTTGCTTTGTATTTCTCCCAATTTAACATCCACACACTCCTGCATCTCAGTTTTCATTTTCTCCATCTTTTCGCCCAATTCATCCCTCATTAAATCAATCCGTGCACCCAACTGTACCCCCATTACCCCCAATTGATCTGTCATTTCTGCCCTCTGTGTCACGAATTGATTTGTCATTTGTACCGTCATGTCCCCTATTAAACGTTCCAACATTGTCCAGATCGTCATCGTGCCGGTTTCCGGCGCTGCCGGCCCCGTTACAGGAGATGAAACACGGTCCACGCTCGGAATGGGGGAGGTTCCAACCCTACCCCCGTCTCTCCCCTCTTCCTCCGACTCGCTGCCAGACACGTGGCCTTCTTCCTCAAACATCTGCACATCCACCATGGTGCAGAAGTCCCGTTTGCCGCCAATTAATTTAGATTTGAAAAATCCCGCCAAAATTTTCCCGCGCTCGCACGCTTTTCTGCAGTAATTTTATATTCCAATTCGTGGCGAGATTTTAATCCTGGTATATAATTTAGAGGGGTTCGAACATCCAACACCCTGACACCAATGTGACGTCCACGGGACTTGAACAGTCCCGCCAACGAGAATGAGCCGAAGCGATGGAGGCGGTTTATTTATTTATAACCCAAACATGGCGGTTCTAATCGCTCTACCGCAAACGGGACGAGGAAGGTGGCACGAGTCACTTTTCACTGAGTTGATGATGTTTATTTGTTTTTATTATTGACCAGAAATAACAAGACTCGGCAAGAAGAGGGATCCGGGGCGATTCGACGGGATGGTGTGGGATCGGGCGTGGGGAAAAACACAGACAATTCCATAGAATATACAGATCTCAATCCCTCTAAGGCGCCAAGCACACACACACACACACACACACACACACACACACACACACACACACACACACACACACACACACACACACACACACACACACACACACACACACACACACACACACACACACACACACACACACACACACACACACACACACACACACACACACACACAAAACGTAGCTATTTCTGGTGGTCAGGCTGGACCGTGGTTAGGACGCAACTGTCCCTGGATCGGCGTCGGACGAGCTGGCCTTGCTCTCGTCAGGGGGGCAGGAGAAACCGTGGTGCTGTCGACCTCCTGGTCTTGGCCCAAGTCCGCTCACAGCCGCCAGGGAACCAGTTCTGGCGCCAAGTTGCGAGCAGGAGAGGGAGGCAGGTCCGCCCGCCGTTCGACCCCGTACTCCGAGTCAGCAGAACCCCAGAGCCAACCAAGGTGAGGCACGAGGCTCAGCAAGGCTCCAAGACACGATCAAGAACACGATCGAATCAGCACAACAACAAGGATGCTCCCCGCACAACAGCCTCCCCACCAAAAAAACACGATCTTTTGGTTGTAATCTTCTTCCTCTTCCTTTCCGACCCCGAACAGAACCTTTTTATCCTTGGTCCTCGTCACTTCCAATCGAGCCGTTTATTGGCCCACCGCCATCGCCTTCCGCCAATCGTGATCACGGGGCGGAGCCATCCGCTGCACTGTCCTGTGACGTCACGCCAGTCTCCAGAGAATACCAAAAGGGTTTACGCAGACACACTTACCCTATCCTGTGTCCCTATCTAATTACCTGACAATTATCATCTCCCCCCTTGAAGAAATGAACATTTACTAGACAACTCATCACCACTGAATTGCAACTTATTACATCGAGATCCTGGTAAACTCGAACAGCATGGCATACCTAATTAAACATCCTAATTACCCTTTGAATGCATACCCCCCCTCAAACGTAACACTGCCCCCTCCTCTGGTACCGCAGCTCCTGCAAGGTATATCACAGGCGCTACCGTACCAGCCTTAACACTTACTGACTCACACCTAATTAACCTAACGAAATAAAGTAGGAGGGGCAATGGGCAGCGAGTCGCAGCTAACTTACCTATCCTGCTTAATGTACTACCCCCTTATGGCCTTATCCTCGCCTAAACAATCATTCTGTTTTTTTGTTTTGTTTTTATTTTATCACATGAGAGCATTGAGCGAAGTTGCACTCCATCTTCTGGATCATCGCTCTTGCCCAGCACTCTTCCAGTGATCTGGGGAGGGGAAACAAAAGGTTCCACAAAAACACAACACTTATACTTTACATTCCTACTCTAAGCCTTAACGACACTATTCACAGGATATTTACACTTGACCGCCTCCCCCACTGGATGCTAATAGACCCAGCATTACCTGGGGAGCCAATTTTCAAATTTGCTTGTCCCAAAATTATGCGGACATCATGCCCTTGCTGCTCATGTCAAGTTGTGTGGGATCGAGTGGGACTCACACATCTTCACAACACTCACACCATGGTCATCATCACATTTCTCGGTCATGGTCCTCATTTTAATCATGCAGGCTGAATCCCGTCGTGGCCGTGGGGTGGGTTACCACAAGATGATGGGGGCATCTCAGGTGCAACCATGCCCACAGGTAAGCTTTCATTCCAACCCGGACGTTTCTCCGCCCGCTCCCTTGATTCCCTCCCCCCTGGTGGCCATCAGCTCTCATCCCGTACAACACTCTGGAAGGGGTCTCACTGGCTCCTCTGGCCTTCCTGGGTCGCCAAGGTCCTACCCGCCTTGATCGCCCAACCAGACCCTCTCCCAGTTGCCTCCAGACACTGTCACCATTAGCCACCAGGTGGTGAATCTCCTTGAAGGGGGTCGCAATTCACGCTCACCGTGAGCTTCAGCAATCCCTGTGGACAAGCACATCATCCCCACCCACAAAACCCACATGACTCCCCCACCCCATCGGCCTTACATGTGACACCTGCATTTCTAACACCTCACCAACCATGACCTTCCCTGTTACCACACCATGTCCAATAAAAAAATCAATGTGTGCACCACATTTTCACTTCTTCACTTAAAACAACTCACACAGCACTTCTCACCCGATCAACGCACCAGCCATTGGACAGCCACTCATGCCCGCTTTGTTTCCAATTATCCACTGTCCCGATTGTCACTCTAAAACCCAGCAGAACTTACAAACCCATGCCAATTTTCCCACAATTCATTTTTTTTTTTCCACCAAAGGAGGGCACTTCGCCACAATCTCAGCAGCCGAGCATGGCCGTATATGCTCAGCCCAATCTAGTCTCCCCGACCCCCGACAGTGATCTCCGGACCCGACCTATGAAAGGGCATCTCGGATAGACCTGGCGGTTCAGCAGGAGGATTCACCCTCTCCGAGTCTAAAAGTCTATTGGAGGGTCCCTCCATCGCCGGGTACCGGCAATATCGTTGCATGTGTCCTCTTCGCCCGCACCGGAAACAACTCCCCATAAAAGGCCCCCGTGAGTATCGGTGAAATGTCTCTTCCGGTTCCGGACCCCCTCGGCCATAATCAAATTGCTCTATTGGCTGGGCTGGACCCCGCCGCTTTGGCGCACTAACTACCGGATTACCCTTTATCAAACTTGACAGTTTCTGGCAAGTTTCCTGAAACATTTGGGTAATTCCAATTTCTCCCAGCCCCCCTCCCTGATCCTGGATCTCCGCCTGTCGGATCATCACCGATGGCCTCTCTGGAACCCGACCCGGCCGACTCCACGAGGCCAGCCTGGTGGTGCACTCGGCCGCTCGGTGAACGGTGGGTGGATCCTGTAACTCCACTAGCGCTCGGACCTCAGCGTCAGGAAGAGCAGCTAAAATATCTCTAGTGCCAGTCTGTCCCATGCCTCCACTGTAAGGTCCCGATACGCGATCCTGACTGATTGGTAAATGTCCTGCGCCAGCTCCTGCACTGTCTCACCCGGCTTTAATCTGCGGTGCTGGAGCTGGGCCCGCACCAGATCACAGTTTGCTGCAAACCCAAACCGACGGCTCAACGCCCTCGCAAATGTGGGAGCTGGTCAACATCCCCTCCGCGATCACGTTTAACACATCTGCGGCTGGTCCCCGCAACGTTGCCACCAAATTTCCTGCACGTTCCCGCTCATTCCACCCGTTTAGTCGGAAATGCACTCAAATTGCATCAGAAAAGCTTCAACGCTCCCTGACCCGTTGAAATTTACCAGGGGATCACTTTTACGGTGGCCCGCTTCTCAGTTTCTCCCTTGTCCGAATCCAGCCCAGGGATCAAACACCCTTGTGGCTGCGTATCCACCTCGGAGCCCACTGTGGCCAAAGATGTTTTGTGGTGAGGGTCTCATGGGTCAATTTTGCCTCCTGTTCCAAACGTTGAATGGACCGATTCACCTCTTCCCGCAGGATCTTCTGGGCCCGCACAACCTCCTCCAAGGCTCCGTCGCGAGTTTGTAGCTGCTCCTCAACCAACCCGGACACTCTACTTGCAAAAGACGGCTCTTCCAGGCCTTTATCCAAGACTTCATCTTGGCTCATAATTTTATCTTGTTCAACCAAACGAGCCTCCAATCCTTTTACCTCCTCCGCCAAATTCATCCCTTGCTTCCTCAGCTCTCCCCACTCTTCAACTTGCAGCTGCATACGAGCATCCACACAGGCACGATGACGTTCCAGGCTTTCATCCACTTTATCAACCCGAATGTTCGTTGCATCAATTTTATCTACCAATTTTTTTTGTATATTTTCCCCCTCCAATGTAATTTCTACCTTTGTTTCCTTCAATCTAGCCTCAAATTTGCTTTGTATTTCTCCCAATTTAACATCCACACACTCCTGCATCTCAGTTTTCATTTTCTCCATCTTTTCGCCCAATTCATCCCTCATTAAATCAATCCGTGCACCCAACTGTACCCCCATTACCCCCAATTGATCTGTCATTTCTGCCCTCTGTGTCACGAATTGATTTGTCATTTGTACCGTCATGTCCCCTATTAAACGTTCCAACATTGTCCAGATCGTCATCGTGCCGGTTTCCGGCGCTGCCGCCCCGTTACAGGAGATGAAACACGGTCCACGCTCGGAATGGGGGAGGTTCCAACCCTACCCCCGTCTCTCCCCTCTTCCTCCGACTCGCTGCCAGACACGTGGCCTTCTTCCTCAAACATCTGCACATCCACCATGGTGCAGAAGTCCCGTTTGCCGCCACCAATTTAGATTTGAAAAATCCCCCCAAAATTTTCCCGCGCTCGCACGCTTTTCTGCAGTAATTTTATATTCCAATTCGTGGCGAGATTTTAATCCTGGTATATAATTTAGAGGGGTTCGAACATCCAACACCCTGACACCAATGTGACGTCCACGGGACTTGAACAGTCCCGCCAACGAGAATGAGCCGAAGCGATGGAGGCGGTTTATTTATTTATAACCCAAACATGGCGGTTCTAATCGCTCTACCGCAAACGGGACGAGGAAGGTGGCACGAGTTACTTTTCACTGAGTTGATGATGTTTATTTGTTTTTATTATTGACCAGAAATAACAAGACTCGGCAAGAAGAGGGATCCGGGGCGATTCGACGGGATGGTGTGGGATCGGGCGTGGGGAAAACACAGACAATTCCAATGAATATACAGATCTCAATCCCTCTAAGGTGCCAAGCACACACACACACACACACACACACACACACACACACACACACACACACACACACACACACACACACACACACAAAACGTAGCTATTTCTGGTGGTCAGGCTGGACCGTGGTTAGGACGCAACTGTCCCTGGATCGGCGTCGGACGAGCTGGCCTTGCTCTCGTCAGGGGGGGCAGGAGAAACCGTGGTGCTGTCGACCTCCTGGTCTTGGCCCAAGTCCGCTCACAGCCGCCAGGGAACCAGTTCTGGCGCCAAGTTGCGAGCAGGAGAGGGAGGCAGGTCCGCCCGCCGTTCGACTCCGTACTCCGAGTCAGCAGAACCCCAGAGCCAACCAAGGTGAGGCACGAGGCTCAGCAAGGCTCCAAGACACGATCAAGAACACGATCGAATCAGCACAACAACAAGGATGCTCCCCGCACAACAGCCTCCCCACCAAAAAAACACGATCTTTTGGTTGTAATCTTCTTCCTCTTCCTTTCCGACCCCGAACAGAACCTTTTTATCCTTGGTCCTCGTCACTTCCAATCGAGCCGTTTATTGGCCCACCGCCATCGCCTTCCGCCAATCGTGATCACGGGGCGGAGCCATCCGCTGCACTGTCCTGTGACGTCACGGCCAGTCTCCAGAGAATACCAAAAAGGGGTTTACGCAGACACACTTACCCTATCCCGTGTCCCTATCTAATTACGTGACAATTATCATCTCCCCTCTTGAAGAAATGAACATTTACTAGACAACTTATCACCACTGAATTGCTACTTATTACATCGAGATCCTGGTAAACTCGAACAGCATGGCATACCTAATTAAACATCCTAATTACCCTTTGAATGCATACCCCCCCCCCTCAAACATAACAATATATATATATATATATATATATATATATATATGTATATATATATCGGTGGGCGAGCGCGGCCGCCATTAGCTACAAGCGGTCGTCCGCACGCCGGAGTGGTGAGAATCCACAAAAAAAAAATATATATATATATATATAGTTACGGTTGTGGAAATTCACAGAACACCATTCAGGTTTCCCAGAGATCAGTTATGTCGGTAAGTGTGTGTTCCAGGTTAGATTTCCTCACCAATGTCTAACGGGCTGTGATCTTTGAGGTAGTATTATTCTTTTCTATCTTTATTTTAAACAACATCTCCTCACCACCTTCGCCAACATCTCACCACCTTCGCCACAACCGCCAACATCTCCACAAACAACGGCATATCGAAAAACAACTCCATCACTCCCGGGTAAACAGAAGTGACGGTTAAAAGTATGCACCTTTCAAGATCAACCAGAACTCTCCCGGAATTTTCCCTCGTGCACCGAGAAGGGAGGGGCGAATGCTCCGGGGCGATAAAAGGGGCGCGTTGGAGCGCCAAGAGTTGAGTTGAGTTGAGGAGAGGAGTCGCCAGCAGTTGAGTTGAGTTGAGGAGAGAGAAAGTGAAGACCTCAGGTTGAGGTTCGTTTTGGCAGTTGAGTTGAGGAGAGGAGTCACCTGCAGTTGAGGAGAGAGAAAGTGAAGACCTCAGGTTGAGGTTCGTTTTGGGAGTTGAGTTGAGGAGATGAGTTGAGTTGAGGAGAGGAGTCGCCAGCAGTTGAGGAGAGAGAAAGCGAAGACCTCAGGTTGAGGTTCGTTTTGGCAGTTGAGTTGAGGAGAGGAGTCGCCAGGAGTTGAGTTGAGGAGGGAGTTGGCAGCTGGCGGTTGGCGAGTGGGTGAGAGGGTCTCTCTCTCCTGGGTCTCCTTGGTCGTTCGAGGCTCCGTTGGAGGCGTTGTCGGAGGCGCCGTTGGAGTCGAGAGTGGAGTCGGGAGCTGGTGGAGTCCAGTCGAGTGTGGTCAGAGACACGGAGGGTTGCCGAACCAGGGCCCAGCGAGTCACCACGAGGGTGGCAGGTAACCTGCACGGCCTCTCAGAGCCTTGCGGTCATCCCGGCTCTGAGGAACATTAAAGAAACTACGGGCCCAGTTCTCCCTGTTCTTTTCTGGGGCTTTTTTGCATGGAAGTTTGTGGCACCTTGTCCTATAAATAGTAAACTGAATAAGTGCATGGTAAAAATAGACAACGGCTGTAGGTCTTTGTTTGTTCGCGTCTTGTCCCCATCCCTCCCATTGCTTCATTGACTGCATGCGTGCATGTATAAAATAAATGTCCTCCTTTGTTGAACATTCACCTGCTCATTGCGTCCCTTCCTCCATTGAACTGCCATTATTACGTTCAGAATAATAGCTGGTTTTTAATAGCCGATAAGATAATCGGGTTCGACGGGGCTTGGCGATAATAAACCGCTCGGCAATCGCAAACGGAGCGAGCTGCTTAAAGCGGCTTGTGTCCGTACGGGTCCCGTTGAGGTGTAAATCCCCGGCATTTCCGTCTGCGCGAATAATTAGGTACATCGACAATTCAGCGATCAATCCTGTCGCGCGTGGGCAGA